>NC_080445.1:12556010-12877260 GCF_028018845.1 Melospiza georgiana
GACTTTTCCCTTCTAAGAAAACCAATTATACTAAAAATGAGGTTTCACTTTACAGGATCTTAAAAACAAAAATCAAGGAAAAAATTGTTTTCTAAAATCACTTACAGCTTTAATGTGTAAAATAAACAAATACAGTGCTATAATTGTTCCAGAGATTATGGCCAACATCCAAATAAACCACAGTACTCTAAAGATGGCCAAAGAGGCTCCAGTGCATGGTTAAAATATTGCACAGAAACAAGAGGGCATTTCCCCCCTTTTATCCCCTTTGCATTTATACTGCTTGCATTTTTCAAGATTTTCACCATCACTACATAGAAATCTAAATGCTTTTTTACCTTTTTCCTACTGTCTACAGTAGGAAAACAACAAAAGGTACAACTCTTGTACCTTTTTATTCAGTGTACAAGAGTTAGGAGTGAGATAATAAGAAATTTCCAAAAGAAAGATATTAAAGAAATAGTCTAAAAAACTGCATATGTAAGAATTATGGAGAATTTTTCAGGCAACTGCACATTTCCATAAATGCACATGTATATCTAAATAAAACAAAATCTTTGAAGGATAGCTAAAGGGAATTTTTAATTACATGACCTCAGAATATCAGTAGCTTTTCATTATTATACTGAAGAGAACCTGAAACATCTAATTAAATGTCAGGATTGATTTCACATTTTCAAGTTTGAATTTACTGGATCTGCTTTACAAAAACTTCCAATAATAAAACAATAAATTAAAAAAGAAAGTAAAATGAGACAAATTATATACTGTTTTGTCAAACAAGTTATGAGTTGCTCAAAGGGATGGTATATTAACCATTTTATTAAGACTGATTTACTAGCAAGGGTTTCTGATGAAGACAACTGATATAGTCTCTATAATTAATCTGTGTCAACTCAAAGAGATTCTTATCTCCTGTAAGAAATTGGAAGAATTGATTTCCTGCCCCTCCCATCTCTCAGATAAGCCCCTGTCTGAAGAGCAGCATTGCTGGTTTGTTATTTGCTGCAAAAGAGACACCTCACCAACACATTTACCCAATGTCCAAGGCTGAACCATTAGCTTCACATTATCACACACACAGGAAACAGGAAACTCAAATTAGGGAGCAGAGGCAGAAGGTTTTGTTTGAATGCAAAGAATGTATAGACTGAGAAGTGCATTTCATATCAACAATATAATTTGTCTTCCTCAAATGAAAACAAAAACAATCACAGGGATCATTCTAAAGGAGATTTCTATGTGCCTGAATAATCACAACAGTCAAAAATAACCATTTTTATGTGCCTATATGATGAGCTGGTTTTGGAATAATAAATAACCAGAATATTTTTGCGGCCTAATTAACGTTTCCACCTGTCCTGAGGCTTCACAGCAACAAATTGAACTTGGAGGTTACACAGGAAAAGGAACAACACAAGTCATGCACAAAAAGCCATGGAGAACAATCAGAGCTCAGAAAATCATGGAATCTAGAGTGGTTTGAGTTTGAAGAGACCTTAAAGACCATCCAGTGTTGACATGGGCAGGGACACCTTCTTCCATCCCAGGCTGCTCCAAGCCCCATCCAGCCTGGCCTGGGACGTGTCCAGGGATCCAGGGGCAGCCACAGCTGCTCTGGCAACCAGCTGGAGACCAAAGATTTTCCTAAGTAGAACAGAACAGGAATTCTTCCTCCAACAGCCAAACTCTCCATCCAAATCACCCAGCAGGTAATTAGCTCCCTCCAGGCAATACCAGCCCTCGCACTGTACAGTCATTTCAGCCTTTTCAAAAGGAATTCAACTGTCTTAATTACTAAAATAAAAAGTGGTGAGATATTTTAGGAACCTCTTTTCACTGCCTAGCTCTTAGCATGAAATATTAAGTTAGAAGATAAGCCCCAGCAAGAAACAGTTTATTTCTTTTTCTACGGGATAAACTCCCTGCTGTAACATTGAACCTCTGTCAGCTTGTTTATTTTTTTAAATCCACACTTCATGACAGGTAAATATTTATTACCACTGGATGACTTATTCATGTGGAAGATCTTTCAGGATTCCCAAGTACTCACTACACTAACAGAAATGCAATTAAGAATAATTTAGTTAAAAGCTGTAAAAGGTAACTCCACGGTGCACACCTCCACTCCAAGCTCAGAAACATATTCAGAATACAACTTCCAAACAGCAAAATTTCTTATGCACTCCATCCATATTAAAATGTCATTGGGTGTTGATTTCAACTTGATTAAACCCTTAACAGTTTATTGAATAATTAGAAAATACCATAAAATTGTATCATATTCCTTTGAGAAGCGCTGTTACCAAAGGGATGACACATACTAAATTTAGCCTAACTTTTTAACAGATTCTTAAGTACAAATAAAAAATAAAAATCAACCAAGACTGGAGGAGACAAAAGCAGTAAGTAGAAACTTCGAATAAACAAGACTACGTAACAAAGATTTTGCATTACCTACCAAAGACTTTACATCTACCAAAGACTTTGCATTACTACTGAGTATATCAAGATTAGAAAACCCTGTAAAAGGAATATGGGGGAAAAAAACCACAAAAAACCCAAACAACCACCAACCAAACAAAAAAACCAAAAAACCAAAAAAACCCAACATTCAAGGCAAACTTCATTATAGAATTTAAAAATTCCCCTTTCCAAAGACTCTAAATGCCTGTGCATAAATAACACCAGACCTGAAAATTCTGATAAGAAGTTTAATGCCAGCAATGGCAACTCAGACTTAGAATGAGCTTCTGGGGCACATAAAATTGCATTGGCAAGGGTGGGACATCAACCACTCTGTGAGACAATGGACATTATCAGAGCAGCAGGGGCACAGAAGTTACAGGGAGTAACACAGCTCAGGCAAATTCTGATTTATTACTAAAAATTCCTTTATTTTTAGTATATTATAATATAAAAATATATTATCATTATATAATATAAATTACTGTTAAATTATTATAATATATATTAGTATAATAAATGTTGTAATGCTAAAATAATTTTATATTATATTGTTATATTTTATATGAATATAATGGATTTTATAATATAGTGTTTTATATTATAAGTATAATATCTTTCCTTTTTTTATATTTTTATATTTTGTTATATTATTATAATGCTTACAGAAAAAAGCAGTTTTTCCTTCACAAAGCCATGGCACTTATTAATCTTGCCAGTCAAAAAACCCCTTTCAGCTCCCCCAGATGCTGTAAATAAATGCCTGGCTAAGTAGCCAGGTCCTGTGCTGTGCCCTGCAGGCCACACGAGTCAGGCTTTCATTGACTGGCTGGAAAAGGCAAGTTAATAGTTGTGGGTCTCTGGTTTATCCCCAGGAGTGTCACATGGCAGCTCCAGATAAAAGAATCCACTGCTAATTTCACCCTCCCTTATATAAATGTCAAGCATTGCGCAGCAGCCCACCCCTTAGGGACTCACGTGCAAATGGTTTTTGTGAACAATTCTGTAACAGCAACCTTGTTGTGGAAGCCCAAGTTGTTTGGCAATCCCACACTCAGCAATGAGGGAAAGCAAATAAATAAACCCCACTATTACAGGTAATAAACCTGCTCAGATAAATATGCTTAAGCATAACAATCTTATTACAGAGCAAAGCAAATCTCAGCAAAATGAAAAGCTTTAGAAATGGTGGGGGCTGAGGTGTGCTTCTCACTTTAGTAATGTATTCACTTGTGGTTTGAACAAATTAATAGAATTGCTTTTGTGAAAGAATTTCATCTTGACTATTACAAAAATAAATAACATAAACTCTGTTTTTCAAAAGCATCATCCCAGAACAATTCACCTACTTATCACCAAATCCTTCAAGCTGGTTTTGTGTTATATCATTCATATCCCTGCTTTGAGAATTGGCTACCCCAGCTTCTCTTTGCTCATTATGAGCAGAAATAAATAAATAAAAAGGAAATCCTTATCAAGATACATAAATCCAGCAGTAATCCTCTCCCTCTAATAAAATAATCTAATACAAATAATGCCTAAATGACATCAAGAGTTCGGGGAGAACAGGAGGGAGGTGAAAGAGTAAAAGAAAAGCACCTAGGCTTCTGTCACAGCCACTTGTGACAAAAAGTGCTCTCATTTTAGGCTGAAGTGTAAAAAAATAGTGTTTAGCACTAGTTTCCATAGGCCAGCATGAAAAGTAAGCTGCATTTTGTAATGCCTTATATCAATTTAATTTCTTCGTTGCCTGGTTCTTGTTTGAGTCAAAGAGCAGCTGCTGCCACACACATAGATTTGGTGCAACATATAAACAGGGAACTGCAATTCCAGCTATTCTAATGTATAAAAATTATACATTAATGTATAATATATATTAATATATAATAATATATTATATATAATATATATTAATGTATAATTTTTATACATTAAAACATTAAAGTAGTTAATGTATAAAAAAGATGTGGCCATTGGAATGTTTCAATTTTTACTACATACAACAAAAAGCAGTGAAGAAAAGAAGTAGAAAAAAGAAAAGTGGCCTGAGAGAAGCCATTTTTTATTAATTTTGAGCAAAGCACTCACAAAAATAGTTTTAGTGGAGTGAGGATTCACCACATTAAAGAATAATACACAGACAGTAAAAAAATTATTTTGGTTTTGTATCAGATCTAAACAAGCGCAATAAACATCCACAAGAGCTGCAGTGACAGTGCAATAATGGAGAACCCAGACCATGGATTCTGCTGAGGATGAACAGGCCTTAAAATGACTTGCAGGTTATTATGAAATGAAGTCGTTGGGGGTGAGGAATAAACCCCGCACCTATTCCATGTAAAAAAGGGACAGGAGCTCCTGGCAGGTGTGTTCTTTAGCCTGCAGTGCCATCGTCTGGCTATGGAAGCTATATCAGCATGGGGTGGGGAAATGCAGCCAGCTAAACATTTAAATGCAGGGAAAGAACGAGCCTCAGTGCTATGCACATTTGTTAAAATACGTGGTGCTGAGGGGAGGTGTAGTATTTACATGGAAAAGCATTGCATGCATAAAAGAAAATGTGATTCTCAAATAAAGACAATATGAGAGCAGAACATTCAAACCAACTGAAAAAAACTATGGCTAAAATGCCATGTAATATAGAATCATGCTTGTCTTGCCATTTTTTTCCTTCTTTTTCTTCTTTTAATAGAGTTAATAGTTTAAAATTTAAGTTAAACTATGTAATTTGAAAACTGTTGCTAAATAGTTTATGATTGTGGACCTCAGAGGCAAATGCACAAAGTGGTATTTCACTAATTAAGGGACTACAACAACAATTTTTGAACTAAATATCTCATAACATTTAAATCACATACATATAATCGACTCTGAGCTTCACTATGCCAGAAAAAAAAAAAAAAAAAAAAGAACATTTTCTTTCTCATAATGATTGTTACAGCACCCACAGCTAAGCAACTTCAGGGGCAAGCAAATAATCAAACTTGAATGATGTTTTAGACAAAGCTCAAATGAAAGTAGGAGAGACATTTTTGGATTTTTGGTAACTAAGGACTGTTGGGATCATCAGTCTGGTGCTAAAATTCAGATAGATAGGATAAAAAAATCCCCAGGACACGACACAAGTGGACCTGGAAAAACTCACAATAAGCTTGGGTATGTTTCAAATACACAGGAAAGTAAGAGGCAGTAAGGTAAGAGCAGTTTGTGACATTTACATCAACTTTTTCTAAGTGACTCTGAGAGTTCCAGAGATCTTTTAATTAATTTTGAAGCAGTGTTTGGGGTGAGAGAGAATGTACAAGGAATGTTTTGGAAGACAAATTCATTAGCGTGCAGAATAACTTGGTCTAGGCTCCAGTGCGACTCAATTCTCACAGTCTTCTGCGTCAGATTACAACAGATCAGGTTTGAGCACACTGCCATTTGGTTTAAAGGCACAAAGTTAATAAATTCCCAATAGAGTTCAGCTTACAGAGCCTCCAAAATAAACATGGACACTCTGTCAGAGCTTGCACTGGTTAAGAAACGTGAAAAGCGAGCAGACTTCTGAAAATGATGACATCTTCCTTTGAAGATTCAACTTTAGGAACTAACATTAAAAGTTTTGGAACACGAAAATCTCCAAATCTCACAGCAACAACTAATATTTGCTTTTGCTCCAGCTGAGGCTGGAAGCTCTGCAAGTGAGACCACTTTATAATAATAATATAATAATCCTTTCTTTCCTCAGATGGAACTGATGCTTTTTTCCTTCATGCAGTGAGACAGAGCCTCACTGTAATCACAGCTTCAATGTAAATACAGCAACCTTACCCAGATGTCTTAATTATCTTAATGACCATGGACAGGAGTGAGGGAATGCCCAGAATTACAGAGTTTTTGGAGGTTCTTCAAAGGAATTTCAATGATACAGCAATATTCCATTTAAATTCATTTGGAATTGCCAGTGACTGTAAATAAGGTCACCTGGACTGGTTTGAAAAATGAACTTGGAACTCCCTTGAAAGCATTTTCTTCTCACAGCAAACAAAACCTGGCCACAACTCCAGCACCTGGTGTGTGTGGGGTTATTCTGCCCAGTGAGGGAAAGCTGTGACAGCACAGACCTCCTTTAAAGAAACCAGCCTTCAGCTGAGATACAATCAGCTGTTTGGGACAGAATTTGGAAAATAAATGCAGCTGGAAAACACAACCATGCGCTAATTTATGCTAGGATCAAAACTAGGCCCATGGTGGACATGGACAACACTTGCAACTGATTAACGCAACAAGTTTTATTTCCAAACACTTCAAAGGAATGGAAATACAGAGCCAAGGCAGATTCAGTAAAGTCCACTAGCTGGGACAACATTTTAAAGAAACAGAGGTATCATGCTAATATAATTAAAATATCAAATCAACAAGGGCTCTGTAAGTACTGACTGTGGTATGGGTGGCAGAATACAAGATATTTTGATACACAAAACTTGGTCCCTAAATTAGGGAGAACTTCATACTTCACAGAATTGAAACAATTCATATGTGTTCTTAATTAATAATGTTCTTAATCTGACACACAACTTTAAGACTTTGGTACAAATGAAGCTGTACTAGAGAGATGAGTGTTACTTTTCTGCATGCTATTGAATTTTAATGCTCTCATAGATTTGATGCAATACAGATTCTAAGGGTTTTCAATTTACCTTTTGCATTTTTTTTACTTACACTGTAAAGATTCAAAATTCATTACATTTGAATAAACAGCGCATCACAGTTCTTCAAAAGCATTTCATAGAATATAACCAATACAGAAGGGCAAAGTTCTTTAGGCATTCCAACTTTTCAAAAATACTCAAATACGGTCCAAAGAAATTTCATCCCAAGGTCAGCTAGAAATACTCTGAGTAATCATTTTGCATCTTCAACAGCTGTGAAAAGGCATCAAAGCCGACACAAACCCAAACCTTTTCATGCAGAAATGTGTTCTACAATTTTGGAAAAGAATGGGGGAGATTTTGACTTGCAAGGCCACGAGAGCCAGGCAGGATGGTCCTGACTGGATGTCACATCCCACATCTGGCATCTCAGGGGTAAAATGCAAAGCCTGATTTTCTCTGCTTGCTGTGAACCAAAGAAATACTGCAATCTGTCTAGGAAAAACACTGGAATCTGTCTAGGAGAAATACAACAGTACAGGCAGACAAGGACAAAGAAAATGCAAGCCAGCAACACAATAAAACATCAAACTTTGGGTGCAAAAGCAAAGAGTTTGAGGAGGCTCCAATAAAAGTGTCCTAACTAAGGCACAAAGAATGTTTTCCATCCAGCTGTTGTGACAGCACCTCAGATGGTATAATAAGATTTTACACTTCCCTGCAAATTTTGTCTTGCATTACCCATTAGCCAATTACCAGCAAAAGGCCACAGCAAGCCAAAGTTTTCAGAAACACAAACAAATCTGCTGAAACAGATGTTCCCTGCTGGATTTCAGACAATTCACACATGGAACAAACCTGCTCTGTTCCTTACACTTCAACCTTTATCAAGTATTGGAAGTGAAAGAGGGTAACAGAGATCAGATTTTGAAGTCAAAATGTTTGCTCCTTACATGATATGAATATTGCCATTATCCAGGAAAAAAACCTAAATTACCTGTCTTTTGTATATAAGCCTGCTGATAAGGAGGGATAAAATGAAGAATAAAAGAAGCCTTACTTTAGACTTTGAATATCAGCATTCTTTTTTCAACATTTATACTCAAATTTTTTTCAGAAATATTCTCTGATCTTTTAAACAACAGTTGTGAGACAGCAAGTATGACATAGTGGGACATGCCTGCACACCAACCCTTTCAATATTGTCCTTTTTTAGTACTGAGAAGATGAGATAAACGGCAGAACCCCTGGATTTGCCTGACCTTGATCAAGAAGAACAAATTTTTAGCTGAAGTGTGCAACACTGCCATGATTACATCAATCTAATCTGGAAAGCACGTGGTTTATATATAAACCATGGTCTCTGCCTCATCCATCACACTGAAAGACAATAAAACATATTTCTGTTTGAAAAATCTGAAGGAAAAAAATCCATTAACCCTTATTTTACTCCTTACATAAGAATCCCCAACCATGTTTCAAAGACTACAGAAAGATGCATACATATTCAGGTTTCTAAATATGGATAGATATAAATTTAAATGTAAATGCTCTTACAATAACAGACATTGTAAGAGAAAAATATACTCTGCATCATTGCTGAAGAAATCAGTTCTGAAATAATGGAATTAGGAAATTTTGATCAAACTGCCCAACCACCACCATAAATAGCCATCTATTGCTACAGAGAAAAGATTTACCTGGCAAGGGATCCAATACAACTAAAAAAGACAAACTGGAATCAGTGAGAAATGAATTGGATTGCTGGACATAAGCATATTCTTGCACATGTTCAAGCTACTGGGAAAGTCACAGAGCCAGCAGGTACAAAAAAACCCTTCCAAATGTCTGCTTACCCTTTCCTGATCCAATCACAGCCATGCTGTTAATCAGGCTGGATTACAGCCCAGATATTAATTTGGCAAACAAAACAATCATCTGAATCAGTCTGTCCCCTTCAGATATGCTGAAAACAATCTGCCACGGATAATCCTGCCATGCGTGTGCTCCTGGAGAGCCATTTGTGCTGAGATGAGATCTCTGCACTCACACACAAATGCCAGAAGGATTCTCTATCCATTCACAGTGTGGAAATGTGTCCTGTAATGCCCAAGGAACGTGCACAGTGAAGGGAGGCAGCTCAAGGAGTTGTGGACTCCTTTGGACTAGAAATGAATAAATCCTGCAGATGAACTGATGCTGTGCTGGCTCATCAAAGCATCGCTGAGCAGAGGAGCCCTGTCCTGCTGCTGGGATCCCTTCAGCTTCCTCTGCACCTCCTGGGCTTTGGGTTTGGTTACAGCTTTTTGTCTTTTACCCTAACAAACTATCTCAGCTCATGAATCCTCTCACTTTTACCTTTCCTGTGTCTCTCCAACCCCAGTGTCAGGTGGATGGGTGTACCAGCTGCTGCCTCAGCCAGCTCCTCAGCGAGTCCAGCCCTGTGGGTGACATTGTGTCCCTCCTCCTGCACTGTGACAGTGCTGTTAAACATAAGCAGTACTTCTCTTGGAATCACTGTTTGCAGAGAGCCCCAATGCACAAAAGGAATTCCCAACACAAGCCAACTCCTGGACAGCACCTGGATACCAACAAGGGGTTAACAAAGAGGAGGAATCACAGAGCTCCAGCCCCTGGAGCCAAACATTTCTGTGTAAGGAGCAGGAATGAACCTGTCCAACAGACACAGAACTGAGCCCACGTGCACAGACGGTCAGTGCACAACCTCTGCTCCCATCCATAGTTATGCTGAAGACATGGAGCAGAAGAAACAAATGAGAATTTTTAATACCTAATATTCCTAACTATTTCCACAAGAATTTATTCTTATTCGCATTTTTTTTTATTCTGGTTATAAGGAGAACAAATGCAAAGATATAAGCATTGAATGAAATTTTCCATATAAAAATTTAAACTGTCCATAGACAAACAGCATTCAATACAGAAAGAATGTTATTTATCTCTCTCCATTTTATGATTCAGAGCAGTGGCCTGCATTGAGTTGTTCTCACAAATCTCAAGTGCCATTTCCAAGTTTGCTATACAATAGTTTCAGTGAAAAAGTACACAGGACTACACAACATTTACACCACACAGAAGCAGCCTGAGGTCAGAGCATTTGTCTGTGTTAAATCAAGACAGAGCCACTCCAACCTCTTCTATAGCAGCATATTGGCGAGCTTGTCTCAACAGGAGCTCTACTACAAGGACCCTGAATAAATCATAAAAGAACTCACATTTCCATTCCTTTTCTCTGAAGAAATACATAATCTCTGATTTCTAACTCACCAATAGAGCTCTTTAAGGATAGCTTAGGAAAACAAATCTGTCAATGGGTATTTTCCTTACTGAGAGGAAAATTAAAATGCAGGAACAAAATATTTCCATACCTAAGCACAGGTTGGCAGTAAGTTAAATGAAAGAAAAGGCCCCAACCTGAGTCTCTTCTGTCTGTACAGAGATAATTTTTCTCACATCAGTCTAAGCCCTCCCTTGTCTTTCAGTGCTCTTTAGACCAGGTCCAAAAACCCTGTGACCACAAAAATATCTGCAAATAAGTTGGGTCATAGGTACTTGTTGCCAGGTCAGTCCTTCTTTATCAAATCTCCTATAAATGAAGATAAAATCTTTATTTTAAAAAGTGAGGAAAAAAAGACAGAGAAGGAAACGTCAAGTGGGCAATGACTTGTCTCTAAAGCATCAATGATAATGAAAATCTCTGGCACATATAAACCCTATAAAACCCCACACTGAGGAGCCTGGGTTATGAACAGCTGGCACCACCCAAAACCTTTTAAAAGGAACTATTCCATCACAGCAGCAGAAACTGCTGTCTCCCATTGCTGTGAAGTTTTATTGGTTCACAAACACAGACAAGATGCAAGACATGTTCCCATTCACAGCGTACTAATATTTACAGAAATGTGGGGTTTTCCCTTTGTTATATAACTTCAAAAGCCAACTCCTCTCTACTTTTATACCTGTTGAAAACTTAATGGCCAAATGTAAACAAAATTTCAGCCATGCTGGAGTCTCCCACAAATTACTTTTCGGTTAATTTTGATAGATAATTAGCATCAACTCAGACTTGAGTTACCCCTTTCCACTCTGATTCTTCTCCCCTGAATCTCAATATTTTAACTTTCCATTTAGCCAAGTGTTAAAGCAAACAGTTTCTGTCTCCTGCCCTCCCCCTTGTCCCCAAGTGAAACATAATACCTTGTATGCAATGCAGGTACAGTACATATGAATATATGCCAAACTAACTTGTGCATGCATTTACTTCAGTGCTAATAAAATATTTTATTCATGCATATAAAAGAATGTTCTTTCTAGCTCGGTGAGCTTTTTAAGAGTTATTAGCAGGAATGTGTCATATACCTAATGAAATGTATTTCAAGGTAGAACAGATTCAAAAAGAAAAGTAAAAGAAAGTCTGAGAACTAATCCTGTAGACAATCACAGAATTATAATTTTGAGATTTATCAAAATATCTTCAAGACGAAGATATGAAAAAAAAAAATCTCCCAATAAAAATGTAATTTATTTGCAGCAGCAACCATGTTTATACATATTAATACAGGGATAGGAGATGTGATGGCTCAAGGTGGAACACATTGGGCAAAAACCACACTGTAGTGAAAGCTTTTTTTTGCCCTGTGCCTTAGCAGGTATTGCAGCCCAGCAAATCCACTATCCATGTCCCTTCTGTGTATTCAGCATATGTAAAAGTCATGCAGCAGAACACGTTGACACTTCAGTGGGAGGTCAAATTATTGTTTTGGCACTTCTGTCACGCCTGTCACTTCAATTCCACTTTATCAAATTACAGATTGCTAGATAGAGTTGGATTAAGGGGAAAGACAGACACACACACACAGAGGAGCAACTGTCACCACTTCAGTTGTGAAATCCCATAATTGCATGTCAGTGACAGCGAGAACAAGAGAGCAGTAATAGGGCTGACATTATGAGCATTCAAATACCAGGAAACTTTGCAGCAAGACTTTGCACTCTGTCAAGCCACATGCCAGGAAATGGACTGGATTTCTGAGCAATTCCTCACATTAGAATTGCCAATATTTATTAGGCTGGCTAATAAATAATGCAGTGTCTTAAGTTGCAAGGCAACTTTCAGCTCCCTGTTTCCCCAAAAGTGTTGCTTTTATTTGAAAAGAACACAAAACTAAGACAAAGGAGAAAAAAAAAATCCTTTGATTTAAAAATATTGCTAAAAGTAGTATAAATAGCAATAAATAATGTAGATTGTGGGTTTGATTCAGTTTTCTGAGTTTAAGGATCCCGGGAGAGCAACAGATCTTGATTTCAAGATCTATATGTAGATAGATCCACATATATATATATATATATATATAATTGTGAAGGAAGCAGCCTTGGATTTCAAGTAACTTTTCTGGTAAAAAACAAACAAAAAACACACATCCCTTAGATAACTTCACCCTTTTGTGGAAACTGCACTGAGGAAGGCATCACATAAATCTGACTTACATGAGCTGGGATGTCAGGGGAAACATCTGCTGTGCTGTGACAGGAGGATGCTATTCCTGGCACAGCTCATTATTCCCCCTCTGGGTTGCTCCCCCTGCTTCCTCAGTTCTGTGGTCAACCCTCTCCACTTGGTTGTGTTCCTGTCCTGCAATGGTTCAGCAACACCTGGCACTGTTTGTGCACCAGGGAAAGAGGCAGGGGGATCAGGAATCATTTGTTCACTCTGGCAGAGGGGCCATTAGCATTCAAAACTTCCTTAGATTCCTCCAAATCTATACCCAAATATAATTTAGATACTTCCCTACCAATCCATTGGAGTCTATGATCTTCCCTCACAACAGCAACAAAAAAAAATTCTTTCAATGGGAGTGAAAATGCATCTCAATAATACACATCATTATGCACAATGATTGCACAATGCCTTCACAAGGGAGTAACAATGACACTTATTCCTATTCACTGCTAAAGAGCCCCTAAACAGCAGGAAAAGGGACTACCATGAAAGAAAACAGTACTGTAACAAATCCACATCTATGATGCCAGGAGCTGACTTAGTCCCTCCATGGTGCTCCTCACTATTTGATACCTTATTAATTCCCTTCTACAGTAATCTGAGGATCAGAGAAATTGGATAAACTTTTTCTCCTAAAAAAAAACCCCAAAACATTCCCTTAAACTTCCAGAAAAAATAAACATCTTTATATGATCACTATGAATTAACTAAAAAAAACCCCAAAACAGCCTACAAGAAGCCATTGAATAGACAAACCAAAATATATTTGTAATGCTTTTCTTTTTCTCATTTTGCCTCAGACACACTTTATAACCTTGCCTACATCTGCCCTTCATCCATCTATTTCTCCATATGCAACTCAAGCCATAGAACTGTAAGTACTTTCCTCATAGGTGTTTTAAATTTGTTTGCCAAGTAATTTGAGATCCACTGACAGAAGGTACTAAAGGGAAAAAAAAAATGAAATATTTTGCACAGCAGGCAGAGAAAAGGCAAGGCATTTCTGCCTCCCCCATAGCCCACAGCAGGTAATAGGGAGTTAGGAACATTATGGCCCTCCAGGGAACCTTCCTGACCCATCAGGTTATTGCCCTGATGCTCTGCCATAAACTCTGCTGCTCTCATAAAGCCTCTGCACTCCCAGCTCTGAAGTGGGACATTTTCAAGTCAAGATGCATCTCAAAAATATTCTCTCCATCAGCCACTTCCTTCTCCAGAAGGGAAAACGCAGCAGAACATCCTGGGTGACCTTGAGCCCCCTGCTAATGGTGCTGAGCTGCTGCTGAATGGGGCATTTGCAACAGGAGAACAGCACTGCACATCACAGCCAGCACAGCCCCATCAGGGGCAGGATAAACTGAAATAAAACACAGATGGAAAAGCCAGAGCTGAAGGATAAAACATTCCCAGCATAGTGAAAACAAGCTGAGACAAAATTATCCAGCACAGAAAGGTCGCTGTAAGTTAACTTCCAGTTTTCAGTGTCAGGTGGAAATGTCACACAAAGGATGTCAGGGGATGTAACTTCAGATCAGAGTTTTGGTTTCACAGCTTTGCCATGAATTAATCTGATGATATGACAATTGCAGAGTAAAACAAATGTCCTTTGTGCTCTATTCAGATCTCAAAGACAGAGCAGGACTGGGAGAAATCTTATTTACAGTTTCTTTTTCTACTTACATTTTTGGAGATTACTGTTTGAAGCAAGTCCCATATAAACATATTGGAAAAAAAGGATTACTGCTCAGACCAAGTAAAGATATGAACTGAGATTAAATAAAAAAATAAAGAAGAGTTATAAAATATAATTTCATAAAAAACAAGGTAGGTTTTTTAGGTAATGGGAGATGATGGTGCTGTGTAAGGGCAACACCAACAAAACAGCTGCACATATTAGAAGCCTTCTAGAGACAGACAGTGGAAAGATTTATCAAATATATCAATATGGATATATCAAATATATCAATATGGATTTATCAAATATATCAAATGGAAGGATTTCAAAGGAATATTCTCCCTCCTGGCAAAATGGCCAATATCCTTATTAATTGCCTTCCACCAGACCCATTTTGTTTGTGCCCAACACACAGAGTTATATCAGAAAACATGGGCAAAAGGAAAAACAAGCTGACCATCTGCCATCAGCCTTGCAATAGCAGACCATCACACAGGCCTTGGAATCATGGCTCAAATTCCCAAACATCACATGGCTAGCTGCAGATATCCATGGATTTTGTACAAAAATCACACATGGCATGTTTTTAACAGGATTTTTCCAGTGACAATTTAAGGGTCACTTTTCTACATTTTGTTTCTTTGAGAAGCAAAGCTCAGATCACACGAGTCATTTAACATCCAATATTGTGATGTTCAGAATGGTGGTGGGACATCAAAACAAGAAAGCTTGGGAGTGTCAAATGCAGAAAAAAAAATCATTAAGTAGGAAATGAGTTGTACATGCACTTATGGGTCTTCTGCAGGGAAAGGTAAAGGCAATTAAGTAATTCATAATTATCCAGACCAGAGAGAGCAGACTGTGCATTGCTTGTCACCTGGTATTCTCAAACCTGGGAGCTTTTAGCCTTGCAGGAAATAAATAAAAATCTTACGTGGAAAGGTCAGTTGAAGACAATGAAAGGAGAGGCAGATCACAGTGATGAAGTGGTTACGATAATTAACTGCTATTTTGGAATTTAAAGAATAATAGATTTCAAAATAATAAGTACAGTTATTAAATTTGAGTTTGCCTGCAGGCAATGCTTTAGTCATGGTTACATAAATTTCTACTTCAGAAGTTAAAGATTAGAAAACTTCAGAAAAAAAGGAACACAAGAAAAGGCACCTTGCAGGTTTGTATTTTGTGGTTAAATGGGAAAATTTCCCATTAATTACTAATGATACAGTTCATTAGTAGTATATTCCATTATGGAAGTGCAAATTATTAGACACTAATGATGCATGCCCTAATTGCAGTAGTTTGTCTTGATTCTAAGTTCAATGAAATAAAAATATTTATTTACAATGTTTCAGGTTTATGAATTATGTTACATTCTTAATTGATGCTTTCAACAAACATGAAACAATTCATTAGTATTAACCAAGACTGATGGATCTGTGTTTGATGATCACTGGTAGCTCCCTCCCTGGACTGGAAAGAACAACTGCCTCTTAAACTTTGTGGAAACTTCAATTTTGGGATCAAACAAAGAGAAAAGATGAAACAGATTGTGCAACAAGGGGTGTTGATCACATTACTGCTCTTTCAAAAGAAAATGCTCAAACAAAATAACAAAAGGAAGAAAAAAAAATCCTTTCTGCTAATTGCAATCTCTGGATATCCTGAGTCACTGAAGGTGGAAACCAGCCCAGCTCAGAGCAGTCCCTTTAAACCACCAGAGAAGTGCTCAGACACACATCTCCTGAAATTCCTCCTGAGGTACAAACCATGCATCATAAACCAGGAAAAAACACACAGTTTCAATAGGCTGGGCTCTGCTAGATTAAAGTTGCAATACCAGGAAGAAGAAATACAACAGCTGAATAAATTGTCAGGCTCCTGACACCTTTTCCCATAATTCACATTACAGGAAGAACTTCTGGTTTGGGCAGTTTTAATAGTTGGTAAACACTAAAAAAAGTCAAAACTTGGGATTTAGAAGTAAGGCCCCAGCCTGGATTTTAGCACAAGTTAAAGCAACGTGAGCCTAAATGGAAGAACCTGAAGAGTTTGATGCGAGCTGATGCTCAGAAACTGCAGCCTCAATGAGACAGTACCAGCTGGACTTTAAATCACATGTCATGTGCTCAAAACTTCGACAAACTCAGTTACTATTCCACACAGAAATACCCTGCACAGATCCAGATTTTCAAATTTCAGTAGCAACAGATTTTCAAGCAAAACACATTTCCCTATTGAAAGTTGCATTGATTTATTTCTGACAATTACACATATTTTTAAGCTGAAGGTTTCTTTGTGCAGCCTTTGTTCCTTAGTTAGCTTTTACCATGAGTAAGGTAAAGAACACAACTGAAAACATATTTGTATCTGGTTTATATTTGTTAACAGAAAATAAAACTGGAAACATTTGTTTTAATCAACCCCTTAAAGGAAAAAAAAAAGGTTTCAAAGGTACTACTTATAAAGCAAGAAAAAGCAATTATCTTGCTGTGTTACAAATATTTAACATGGTATGCCAACTTTATCATAACAGACTCACAATAACTTTGTTAACAATGTAAATTAAGAATAGGAAGTGCAACTGCCTTGTAAACCTTTTTTGAAGCACAAAGAGATTAGTACTATAATTCACTTCTGCTTCTTCTAAAACAGTTATTCAAATTTTTAACAAGTATATTCAAAAGAGTAAGACTGATTTCTCCCCATTGAAGTTAAAATACAGCATGAACATTTACACATATTAAGAACCATAAAATAATTTCACACGGTTTAATAAAAAAAATAAAACCCTGAACAACAACCAGAGAAAATCCCAGCCACTAGAGCTGCCTGAAAAATCACATTAAAACAAGGCACTTACTTTTCTGTCCTCAGTTTCTACACCAGAACTGCACTCTGCTTTAGTGTCCTGCAAGCACAAACAGAGAAGCCCATGTCACAAACACATTGAGCAGCACTGGGGAGTAACTCAGCTTGAAGAACTGTTTTTTTGTACAGAGTTATTAAATATACAATGTCTAGTATTGTGCCTTTAGGTGAAGCTCATTAAACTTTACTACAGGCATAAATTTAAAGACAGGATTGAAAAAACACACAAAAATAAATACAAACACCCCAAACCTATTTCAATATAGCGTAGCCACCTCTCAGAAGAAAATATGATTTGTTAGTATACATTTTCTTATTTGCTTCTATCTTGAGGAAAATATATTTCTTGCTCACTTTTTTTTTTTTTAAATAAATTATGGAAGCTGAAAGAAATATAAAGGTAAGGTAAAGAGGAAATCTGCTCAAGCTTCTATCTGTTATTCAGTGCTAGCTAGGAGTTGATAGAGATTCGTGTCTGAATCTCATTGCAATGTGCAAGAATAGCAAAGCCTCTGTTTATGATAAACATGTAAATGTGTGTGTGCACAGACTGGTACACTTGTGGATATCTTGGACGTTTTCTTCAGGGCTGAAACAAATGATCTCAAACCTAAGGACACCCAACACATGATACTTTTATTCCTAAAGTATTTTGACACATTGAACCTATGGATTTTTGTGCTGAAGACTTGCAGGGATAATTGTCATCACAAAAATTACACTCCAAAAGGCATTTATTGCTTCAGTCACCCTTTTTATAGCAAGTTACTAGTGGAAACTGAGTAAGCCAAACATAATTCAAGTCACTAAACCCTTGTAGATAAGTGTCCTACTAATTTTCTTCTCAAATTTTCTTTTCTAGTGAGGATATTCTTGGAAGCAAATTTTGCTTAACTATTGCAGCTTTAGAGATTTCTATTGGGAAAAGAATAACATACGGCTCAGGGACAATTTTTTGGGAAAAGTACTTCCCTAACCTCTCACCAAAGCTGGAACTACTCTAAGAAGATTTCAAATTATTGGTGAGTTACTTGCACATAAATTCAAACGCTGATAGCAAATAGCAGCTTGTATTAAAAATGAAAATGAATGTAAAATAAAGAATTTACGTTTCTTCTACAGCATGTCTATTCATCTTAAATGAAGGACTGGTTTTACTTCAAAGCCAAAGACTTTCTACCTAAACCTATGAAAGTTCTCAAAAAATTAAATAATTCAACCAAGTAAGACAAAGCAAGGTTTCTTGGAAAAAATACTTTAATTCACAGCAAATTATACTAAAGATGGTTTCATAAGGCATATCAAGTTGTATCACTTCTTAGGAAGCAAAAAACCACTTGGTATTCTAGCCAGTCTAATACACGAATCAGCACCTCTAATACTCTTTACATTCCATCACTTTTCATGGGGAGCCAGATTGACATTCGGGGAATAAAAGACTCAAAAATTTTCTTTCAAGTGTTTCTTACTGGCAGCCAGACAGTCTTTCCCCACATCTCCCACATGGAGGAGAAGGAAATTTTCTCTCTGACTACAGGCTCACTTCCTGAGCCTGTTTGGATATTTACACCTGCTTCTTTTTGGGGAGGGGAAAAAAGCTCAGCTTTTCAAAAGCCTTCTCCCTCAGGGAAAAGAACTCAAACTCCATTAGCACCAGTGGTCTTCATGTCCTAGCTGTGCACTAAGTCACAGCTTTCCTAAGTCACCTTTTGGAAAGAGGGTAATGTTCTTTAACATATTTCTTGGTTAATCAAAAATGAATCATCTCTTTCCATATCACCAAGGACAAGAGTGGCTCTGTCTCACACACTGAGCTAAATTAACTGAAAGCAGAATAAAGCAGCTCCTCTCAGACTGCAGTCATGGCTAATACAGGCTCTCAGCATGATGGATATACCTGAGGACCCAACAGCACTCTGGTTCTGCCTGCTGCCCATGGAACAGTGAATTTTGCTATTTTACCACTCTCCCTTCCCATTAAAAGCAAATTCTAAGAGGCCCAAGTTCACAAGCATTCATTACTCAATTAAAAATGCAGTTTTACCTGGATGAAGCAAAACTCAGCTTCCTCCCAGCTCAGTTTATGTGGTGTGGTTGTCTGGAGCAGCAAAGAGAGGCAGCAGAGCAGCCTCAGCCTCAAAAAGGTGGGGCCAGCCCAGCTGAGCCTGCTCTGCTCAATCAGGAGTTAATGAGATAACGAGATACACCTGGAGCTGGGACAGCACCTGGAACCCAGACCCCAAATGGAAATGAGACCTCAAATTGAACCCAGACCTCACCTGGAACCCCGACTTCAAATGGAACTGAGATCAGTCCCAGGAAAAGATTCAGGCTGAATGGCAAATTTCAGCATTTCTGCTCAGTGTTTTATCCCTGAAAATTAAACAAGCATTTCTTCCCTTAGAGTTTGGCTATCTATCTAAAGATATGGAAACTGAATCTTTACAAATTAACCACTGCATCTTTAGCAATGAAAGCCACATCTGCATGGGTTCAGTCTCACTGCAAGAACGTGTTATCTTTGAAATTATACAGTCAGATTTAAAAGAAATAGCTGTATGTTTTCAAGGCTAAACACCTGGATTCAGACTTCTGCACAAGGGCAAGCTAAAAACCAGTTAATTTTCTGAAGGAATTAGTGTTGTAATTCTTTAAACCAATGAGGCTACTGACTTAATCAAGTCTATGTTTAAATATAAATATTTGAGTATATGTCTACATCCTAGATATACTTCTTTTAAAGAAAAAATGTACACAGAACTTAAGCTTTAAAAATCATCAAAATGAATCATCTGTCAATCTCAGAGCAAGAAGGGAAGAAATGAGAATGTTCCTCTCTGGGAGACATCTGTGCTACTTTCTCTAAGTGTAAAATGACAAAGTGCTGTCACTTCCTATGTGTATTGAAAATTTCCCAGCTCTACAAATTATTTGAGATGGAGAAGCACCATTGCTAAAAAGAAATTGTAAAAGCCTAGAGATCTGAACAATGGACCAGGCACCTTCTTTAATGTTGTTACATCATCAAAAAAAAAAAAAAAAAAAGAGTAAAAACTCAGAAAATATGGATTTTTTTAAAGATTATTTTAGGTATTTTATATAATGATAGAAAGCCTCACAGAATGGAAGCATTCTATGGAAGTTTCATGGAAAAGATAGACTTAAATAGAAAATCCTCTCATCCAGTTGAGTTTAAAACCAACACAATTCCTTTTCTCTCTAGGTGTCACTGCATAACAGCCAGTTAAATAACATCATTAAAAACATATTAAGAGCTCTATGTTTTATATAAAGTTTCTTTTTGATCTGTTTTGTTTGGTGACAGCGACAGGGAAACAAAGCAAGGTTTTCTGCAGGACTTTGGGGGCAACGCAGAACAAGAACAAATTTAAGGGCTGGGATTTTTCAAGTTTAACACATTGGGGAACAAATCTACCACTTCATCAACAGTTGTATAAAAATTTTATTGAACAAATCTACCACCTTCATTAACAGTAATAGAAAGATGTTACTGAATAAATCTACCACCTTCATTGACAGTAGCACTATAAAAATGTTACTGAAAAGAGGGAAGGGAAAGCTCTAGAAAGCAAAAGTAATTATTGATAGTAACATGGCCCTGAATGAGATCTTGGCTTTAGGATGCAGCAGAAACGTGCATACCCTTACCTTACATAGTTTCTGTAATTCTATGTTTAATTTTACTCCTTGAATTGCATTCAGGAACAGAGAAATCACTATCCTGAAGCATCCTTTGGTGCTATTAACACCCCACACCCTGAGCTTTATCACACACTGCAGTTTGCTCCCTCCCTGCCACCCCAACCCCAATCCCTTCCCCTGCTGCCAGAAACCTCCCAAACAGCCACAAGAAAGCAGAAACTTTGGAAAAACGGTCAGAATTCCCAACATGTTTCCTTTCCTCATGTGAACACAAGGCGCAGGGAAAGGCAAACAGAGTTCTGTGCCCGCAGTGCCCTCCCAGAGCCCAGGGGAGCAAGGATGAGCCTCTGCAGCTCCCCCAGCCCAGCGTTCCCCGGCTGCCTTCTGTAATATCAACGATGAGCAGTAGGTGGAAGCAAATAACCTTGTAAAATCCTGTTCAGCCTCCCGTGAAAGATAAACCGATTGCTGGTCAGGTGTTTTACACGTGTCCTTGGCATCCCAACAAATAATGTTTTTTTTCTTCACAATACTGGCTTCCAGTTTCATGAAACAGCCAGTAGCTTAAAGGTGGTTTGCATCTTTTGAAGCATCTTTTATTTTTATAATTTTTTTTTAAATTTGTATAGCTGAAATGGACTCCTTTTAATGACTAAAGCATTTAAAAAGGTAACATGACCTTACACAAAATAAATAAATAAATAAATAAATAAATAAATAAATAAATATACATATATATATATATAGTATATATTTAATTATATATATGCATATATATATTATAATGTATATATAAATATAATTTTATGGATATATATAATTAAGTATAGATGTTTAATATATATTAATATATATGTATATATATAATTATATACATAAGTATATATATACACATATATGATTTTATATATATATATACATACATATACATATACATATAATTAAAAAGTACACTGACAAATTCCAGGTCATTGATTCTTCTGGATATTTTTATTGACTGCTAAATATCTCAAACCCCTGAATTATTGAGGAAAATACTTAATGTATTTCTCTATCCATTGGCTATTATGTTTCATTATTGCTGCTAACAAACAGGCTGCCAGCAGAAGAATTCATTTGAATTTCATATTAGTTCTATTTCATCCATCCCAGAGAACAAATTAACCACACAGTAATACTTATTGAAGAAGAAAATAAATGAAAAATGAAACTTTAGAATGTGACATTCAAGTCTTCACTAAGTTTGTCCCCAGCAAGTCAGGCAGAAGCCTCATCAAATTAACAAACCAATTCAAGGATTTGAATGGCTTCAACAATTGCAATGTCAAAGATGTAGGAGAGGAGCTTTATTTTGAAAGAAATAGCTTCATCTCTATTTACTAACATTTGTGGACCAAGAGGTTTGTGTGTAAAAGCTCAAACCAGGAGAACATTGGGCCACCTGCAGCTATTTCTGATGGCTCAGGGCAGCCTTGGGGCACTTTGAGTGAAATAGGAAACAAGCCATCTGAGCACAAATTTAAAATCAAATTCTCCAGGTTTTGGGAAGCTTTATTCTCTTGTTTCTAGATAAAAGTAGACTGTAAGAGGAAGGTTTGCAAGACTAAGAAACTTAACTGACAAATTTTATAATAAAGAAATGACTGCTTACAAAAATGCTGCTGCATTTTTAATAGAGATTTGAAAGTACTGGTGTGTGTGTGCCCTCCCACACAGCCACCCACCACCCTGCTGTGCCAGTGAGCACCCAGCTCTGATTTCTGCTGCTTTCTGGTGCTTTTTCTGCTTTCTGACTTCTTCTGCTTATTGCTTTCTCCTGCTTTCTCCTTTCTTCTGCTTCCAGCCCATTGCTCATGCTCATTTTCAATGCTATCAAGAGTTAATTTTTATTCCACCCCCCCACCCCCCCCAAGGAAATATTTGACTATTTCCTAATTAAAGACTTGAGGGAATAGGTACTGCTGCTGCTGCTGCTGCTGCTGCTGGAGCTTTATGGACTGGAGTACATAAAAGATTCCCACTCCTCTTTCTTTCCCTTCTCTCCCCTTCAGGAGTCCCTTGTCCTTTCCCTAATGCTCTCCAAACACTCAGGGATGCACAGACACGTCTGCCCAGCACAGAACCCTCCAGCCTCACACTCCCCTCCTCTCTCCAAACACATGTTCCATTAGCCCAGCCATGCCAAGGTGCCCGAGGGTAAAACCTCCACCTTTCTCCTCAGATATCCCAAAACCACACATAAAATGGGCAGCGTTTGAAGAAGATACAGATGTAATTCTAAGATGTGAATCAGTCATGTAGCAGTATCAAGCTGTAAATATTGGTTTTTGAAGCCTAGATCAGGTTAAGACTTAATTTTGGGCTAATAAATGCTTCATTTTCAAAGCTGGCAACACAAACTGCTGTCAGTTTAGACAGTACAAAAACATTTGAGATTCCTAAATGCAACATCATGTAAACCTACAGGTCAAATCTAAAATAATTTCTCTATATGTCTCTCCCCTTTCAAGGCTGAAAATACACAGGAATTGCCAGAACTGTAAATTTTAACAGTTTCAAACTGTTAAAAAACTATTTCTAAACTATATTTTATTTATCTAATAAAATTGCCTTAGGTGTCAGGTAGACCAGCAGCCACCTAAATAGTCAAGTTTGAAATCACTGACATCCAGGTGGTCAATAGATATTCCTGATAAATCCAAGGAGCTGAGAAAGCTGCTGGTGTGATTTCAGCGTGGCCACACACTGTGTGAGCTGGCTGAGGTGACAACTGGCAATATATACCCAGAGTATATATAAAAGTATAAATATATATATATATATACTCTTATATATATATAAGAGTATAAAAGATGTAACTTTTAGGGAAAGAAACCTAATTTAACAGTTTATGTTTTCAAATTAACAACAGCACAAGGGCACAGCACAATTCCTGAAGGAATCTATATTTTTTTCAGTCAGGTTTCCTAAATGAAACAAGCACATAGAAATTGCTTCATACCACAGACACCTCAAAACCTTTAGAATATCTTTACTAAATTTTGCCATATTTGACGGAGAAATAAACAGAAGCTCAAAGGTATTCCTGTATTTTTCGTAAATGAATGCCTGAGGAAAAGACAGAGCATCACTTGCAAAGCCATGCCCTAGTCCAGCTGGTCCAAGACCCCAAGGAGAGGTGGGGATGCTGAGAGGAGCAGGATTCACTCTCTGAAGATGCTGAGTGGCTGCCAGTGTTTACTGAGAGGCAACTGTGTGGGCACAGGGTACAAATCAATAGCAAAAATACTTCACTTAGGTCCAATTTTCACAGAATCAGTTCCTTCAAAACTGAAGAGGGTTCTTGTTGAACTTTTAAATGGAGTTCACTCATTTTGGGCTATGTAGTGATAAAAAGTATAACTCTCAAATCAAATAGTGATTTTTCGAGCATACAGAGGGACAGGACAGGAATTGATTAATGACAGAAGACGTGTGATGACTGTAGAAGTGCCTTGGAAAACTAGGGCTCTGTAAAGGTCTGTTTTCTCTTTGATATTACACTACACTTTTGATTATCACAAGTCGAGTTTCATGCTTTTATTATGTTGCTTTTATTATGTTTTCACAAAATATGGCTGTTTCTGTGCAGCAGAACAGTTGCACTCCCAAAAAGCTGGCTATATATTTACTATGCTTTCTTGAGTTGAAAAGTGAAGCAGAATTTCATATTGGTCTCAAGACTTCCCTTAATAAACAACCCACAAACTTTCTCACTTCTGCCTCACTGAGGGGGAGTGAGTGGGGTTGTGCTGCCTACGGGGGTTAACCCACAGCCATCAGAAACTTAAAATGGTTCAGTTCCTACCTATTCTCAAAAGTCACGAGTAGTCAGGCCACAAATTATCTGGGCTTCAAACCCTGGAAATGATTTCAGCCTCCTAGCCCAGTGCTTTGTCATCCCACTAATAAGAATGCAGAAACAAAGGCAGGAGTGAGCACTGCATCCAAAGGACTGCTCCTATCACAGCAAGCTCAAAAGGAGCTCTGATGATGACAGCTATTGCTTCAACATCCAGGGGAAATAAAGAATTGGACTGCAGCCTCGGGCAGCAAGTTGATATAATTGAGCTTTGAGAAGTTTCCTTATCGACCAAGAGTCGGTTTTCTGTTCTTGTTGGCAAGGAGAGAGTGACTGAGATGCTATTTCTTCTTCCATGCCCAGTGTAGGGTAAACAAGCCCAGTTTGCTTTGGAACACCTGCCAAGCTGTGCTGCCATGAACCCTTTGCTTTCCCAAGCATTTCCAGAGGCACACAGCTAAAAGGACACTGGTCCCAGCAGAGCCAGTGTCCCACAGCCATTCCCTGGCATACAGAGCAGCTCAGCCAGCCCTGCCAAGGAACACAGCCACATGCCAGAGGCACAGACGTGGTTCTGCTCCCAAATGCTCAGCTTAGCATCCCCTGCTCTGCTCCCAGGGCTGAGCTCACATCTTGGTTTGCACTCAGGTGTCTCAGCAGCACATCCATGGAGCTCTGCAGTCAGCAAACACACAGCGCACTGCTCCTCCAGCACCTTTGCCTGTCTGTTCCCCACAGACAGATGCCTTGCCCTCTATAGCAGCACTAAGGTGATGAGCAAAGCATCACTGAACACAAACAGCCCTGGCAGCTTCTTGCAAAAGGACACTTCCATCTCAAGAGATGTAGAGATTGTCGCTGTCATATTTTCTGTAAAATCCCTTCACCAGGATTTCTTCTCCTGGGAAGCTGAGAAGCCTCAGAGAAAAAACCCCAATATTTTCTCATTTGCTTCTCCCTGTTCTGCTGCTTTGGAATGTGGCTGGAGATTGTTCACCAACAGGTGCAAGTTTGATTGGTTTCATGTGAATTGTTTTTAATTAATGACCAATCACCATCAGCTGTGTCGGACTCTGAGGAGTCAGTCACAAGTTTTTACATGATCATTCTTGTTAAGCCTCCTGTCTGTATCCTTTCTCTATTCTTTAGTATAGTTTTAGTGTAGCACTATAGAATAGAATAGAATAGAATAGAATAGAATAGAATAGAATAGAATAGAATAGAATAGAATAGAATAGAATAGAATAGAATAGAATAGAATAGAATAGAATAGAATAGAAGCCTTCTAAGAACATGGAGTCAGACTCATCTGTCACCTCATCCTGGGGACCCCAGCAATACCACATAGAGATGGTCAAGAGATGTAGAAAAAAACCAAACCAAACCAACCTCCCCCATCAAACAAACCATTAAATCACATGGCCCCTTCATGCCCCTAAACCCCTTCCTTCAATTGTGCACTTTTCTGGTTTTCTTTATAGATCCATGTGCACTGAGGAATTAGCCTTCTTTTTACATAAGGAATATTGATTCTTTAGTTGTAAATACTTTCACTCAGTAGTAAATACTTTTAAATGTCTAATAAACCAATGCAGTATTTTTAATTGGAGCGCAGATAGTAAATATCTCTGTGAAGTACTGTGCAGTATGTGAGGACATTTCAGTATATAACTGGAATACAACAGTTCCTGCTTTTTCTTTATAACTGATTTCACAGTGTATTCAAACTGGCAAATTTTTTTCCCACATAATGTGTATGAAAGATGAATGCAAAAATGAGCTCTGGCATTTGGGAGAGAGAGGTGCCAGGTAATCTTAAAGCACCATAACAAGAAGTTAAGAAACAGATTTGGATCAATCAAAAAAAATTTAACAAAACCAGTTTCCTCCTCCTTTTCTTAAACTAGTCGAGAAATGAAAGGAAAAAAGTGGCCATCAAAATGCATTTTAAAAGTTTTTTATCTTTATTAGTCTCATAATCTGCAATTTCTCATTCACCAGACATCTTAAATCATCTATTCCCAGCAGAAAAATCCAGTAGGAATAAAGCCCCAAGCATCACACTGTTGACTTCACCTCATCCTCAATCCTGTAACCTTCAACTGTATGACAATTGAAAAAATGGGAATGTTCCAGTTTAATTAATGAAGTAGGCAATGTGTTGACCCAGGAGAAAGATTGTCATACTTATTTCAAAATTCCACTTAAAAGATTATCTCCCCAAATCTGATGACATTGCTTCAAAAAAAATCTGTAGAAAACGAAGAATTTCATATTAAGAAATGCCAATGTAGCATGGCCAGAAGAATCTGAGGGATAAATTTCCACCAGAGATGTGATCACCCCCACCTGCTACCCCCACAGTATATTTTCTCTCTATTCTTTCTATATTACAGGCTAAAATACACAAGTGTGTGCTTTTGATAAAGTTTTTCTTCCAGTTCAATCAAGTTACCCAAGCATGAATACGGGATAGTATGTAAGCCGCACAATTTAAAACAAAGTAAAATGGTGACAGGAGATCAATTTCAAAGCTAAAAAACTGATTACATAAAGGCCATTTTTGATGGAGCACAAATGGCACTGTTCCCGAACTCAGAACATTGCTTTGGTGAATTATTTTCACCCCTTGGTAAGTATAACTGCACACATTTACCTTAAACTAGAAAGTTGTTAGAGTCACATTAGAGCAGAAAAATGTATTTTTCCCTCTTTCTCTATAAACCAGGTTAACACACTTTTTTATTTGATCTGGTAAATTTTCTAAATTACTTTTTGGCAAGAACAATCCAGAATTTATGATCCTAATATACTGATACATTTTCTTTAAAGACTGAACACAAATCCTAAACCTTAGTGGGGGGAAAAAAATCCACAACTTCTTCATGAAACCTGAATTTTAGCAGCTTCTGCTCTTAATCCCACTATAATTTACCCCAAGATGGGCCTAGAGAGCACAGGCTGACAGGTGATATATGCTTCCTATTTTGCTGTTCATATAACCATTAACAATAACTGCAATAGAGCACATGAATGATAACCACCAGACCCTCACTGAGCTGGAAAATCCAATATTCTTTGCCAAGGTGAAGGGGGGTAGGAGTGGATCTATTAAAATAATTGTGCCTCAACTAATATGTAGTATATCAGCTCAGTAAACAATGTGCCTGCAAAGTGGTTTCTTATTCCTTATCAGTTGTGAGGATTTTACTGGCGTGGTGGTGGTAGCAGTAGTAGCAATAATAATAACAATAATAAAATAATCATTTATTAGAATGATGAGGAGAATTGCTGTTATGATGTAAACAGGCTGGAACTTTTTTTATCTAGAACACCATGCTCTGTAAAAAGGTAAGAACAAGCAAACAAAAAAAACCAAAAACCCCTGAATTTTTCTTATATGGATTTCTGCAATTTAACCAGCCTCAGATTTCATTTATACAAGTGCATCAAATGACAAACTCTGCAAACAGCTACACTCCTAAACTTTGCATTTCTTGCTGTTGGGATCAAATTCCAGGGGTGTTCTTATCAGTAAAAGTGAAATGATAACAAGAGCTCCATCTCACATGGTGCCACCTCTGTATTCCAAGAGGAAATAGAGATTCCATGGCAGTGCTGGGTTATTTTATCACAGGGTCACTGCCAGGTGCTGAACTCAGTGCTGCCCCAAAACTCAAGGAATTTGTGTGAAAGTGTGTCATATATGTGATTAAGGTCCAGATTCCTTGCAACAGTAAGGCCAAATGTTTAAATTTTATCCCCAAAAGCAAAGAACAGTATTTTTTAAAACATATTTTAACTCAGTATTTTAAAAGAGACAGTGATATTTTTATAAATTCATTCAGAACAGCACTAAAGCACTCAGGGAGGGCCATGCATCCACCAAGTGAAAACACAACTAATATATCCTCTGGAAGACAACCATTATATTCACTCTTCTGAAGCAAAAAGAAAAATACTCTTATGTTTTATCCTAGTTGAACAGAAACTAAAGAATTACAATAACATCTTCCACTAAAACAGAGCTGCTGTTCTGTAAAACATGTACCCTTAAACACAAACATAATTAACTGCTCTTCAGCACTCACTGAAGCCTGAAAGGATCCTAAAATCCCTTTAAGTGGATAGGACGAAGCATATTTTCATCAAAATGGAAAAAATTAAATTAATTTATAAGGTAATTTGTTAGAAATTCTGATTTTTAGAAGGATTACAGGTGCATTAGTACAAAATTAGGAAAAGAGGATTTTTTTGTCACTGTTTTTAAAAGTATTCCCTCCCTTTTTGTGTTTCAACATATGACAGCTTTGTATATAAAAGCAGTCCTTAAAACATCTGAGTCACACAGGCTCTCTCTTCCCCAATCCATTATCTCATAAAAGAAATGCCATAAATGCAAAAGCAAAAATAGCATCAGCAAGTCGTTGGGGTGAGCAATGTTCACTGAAGGAATCCTGATAAAGATGGTTATTTCCCTTTGGAATCCCTGCAATGATGTGGAGCTGCAGTCATAACTGGTAAAAACTGCCTCAAAACTGATCAATAATAAAGAACTTTGAAGTAAATAAATCTGAGATCTGCTACCACTTTTGTTTCCTTGTTTTAAATTCCCACCAAATAGAAAGTATTACTAGTTAATTTTTCACTGCTTAAACTGGTTAACCATGCAATTTCATCATCCCTTGTAACAGGTTCAAAACAACACCTAAATCTGTGGCTAACTTTACAACAAAAACATTGAACATTATCCTTTTACAATGCAATTACTCTTACTGATCCTCATGGTATTAATGATATTAATGATGTAGTCAGAGAAATACATTCCACAAAATTATGCGACAATAATCAAAGGATAATATTGAGTAATCCCATCAGATAGTCACCAACAACACTTTTTTTTTTCCACTCATCAGGCTGAAAAAATCCATTTCTTAACGGGGTACAATGATACCCAGTAAAGACAAATGAAGCTGATGCTCAGCAGATCTAAAGAAGCTTCAGAAGAGCAGACCCAGGACAGGGTTTGGCACCCGATGAGCACTGAGATTCTGCAGCAGAGCTGCTCCACTAAATACTGTCTCTGCTGGCCTGTCCATGGTGCAAACATTTCATGTGTAATTAATGGATAAAGGTTCAAGACACCCTTTCAGCCCATATCAGAGTTATCCCAGGCTCTGGAGCACCAGGCAGCAGAGGAAGGACAGGGGTCTCCCCTGTCCTCAGAGCTCCTGCAGCGCTGAGGAACAAAACCACAACAGGAGAGCAGAACTGCAGAATTATCTCCCCAAATAACAGTGCATGTCCTCTGAAGGCTCCAGCTAACTGCACTTTACATAATTCCCATCTGGCACCCTCAAAAGCAGAAATAACAGAATTCTCAGATGCCATTCATGGCAAATACTTTATCAGCCACTATCTTCTGCTTGTCAGGAATTTCAAAGTGCAAAGGGTACTCCAGCAGCTTCTGATCAGCAGGTTGATTTCTTCATATGTGAAACTAGTTAAGATCATGAATCAGAGTCTAAATTTAACTAGGAAATTATAATGGGTAATTCATCCTCAATTCTGTAAAGGTAGAAGAACTGACTTTAACATTTTGAATATGCAAACCAAATATTTAAACAATATGGGGTAGAAGGAGACAACTAGAGCACTAAGAGTGATAATAGCTGTCTGTATTTCAATAGAGGCAGCAATTCTGATATCCTGAATGTGGAGCACTCAGGGTTTGTGGCTGTGGGCCAAAAGCACAGCACTGAACAGGGACAGAGGAGGTTTCTGTAGCCCAACACCTGTTCATCAAGTTCATCAAATACATTCCAAAGAATCGAACTTGCAGAAATATCAATCAAAAATCTGAGTCAGGATTTCTGGCAGCCGAAAAAAAAACCCACTGAAAAACTGCATTTGTGTTTGTGAAACCCCCAAACAATCAAAAGGCAGCAGAGTAAAAGCTCAGAGAGACACCAAAACAACCTTAACCCCGAAACTGCCACACGGCTTCAGGGCGAGGTTACCGTGCCCACCTCCCCACAGGAATTTAATCCACCCACCATAATTTTACCCAGTGCCTCAGCTCTGTACTCTACAAAGCAGCAGCTCCTGTTCTAACCACCTTGTTTCTTTGCACATGATTTTCTGAACAAAAAAATGACTACAAGGTTTTTCAACAAGATGAAATAACAATTCTTCATTCCAAAAATAATAATCACAATGGCTACTGAAGTCATCTCCCTTTGCCACAGCACCCAGAAAATGCTGCCCCTTTTTGAATGTTTCAAACCTTTATAAAATATAAGAGCCTATGTGTATTTAATTTTCTTTTACTCTCATTTCTGATTTAGATGCCTGAAAAAAGAGATTGCAATCCATGTTTGTAGGCATTGAACATTACAATGATGAAAAATGACTTAATTTGTGTTAGTAAATCACTGAGATCAGTTTTTGTAGGTTCTTTTATTTTACCCACAAGTCAGTTGCAGGCTTATTAATGACCATAGAAAACACACTGAATAAAAATCCATGGATATGACATAAATATAAATGGTTCAAGGAAAAAGAAACTTGGAAAATTACCATCTACAACATTAAAAAGGAGTATTTTTTAGCCTACTTTAGAATAGGTAATATGTTTACATCCTCCACTGAAATTTTGGCAACAATGATACAGATGACAACTTAGTTAACTGCTGTTATATTTTTACAGATACACACTTCAAAAGATAAATTAATTCTTTGAGACGAGTAAAAATATTTCCATCTCCACATCCAGCAATACCAGACAGGTTCTAGCCTAGAGAGAGCAAGTAAACTTGAATAGAAGTTATTCAGAAAATGGTATTTTGGTAGATTCAGAAAAGTGGCATTTGAAAACGGCAAGGTACTGGTGATAACAGCCAAACCTGAGCTGAGATTCAGAACTGAGTGCGCTCATCCACAAGGAGAGAGGTCCCAGTGTGCACACAGGCCTTGATCTGGGCTCAAGGCAGGAAAACAAATACATGTACAGCCAATATTAGAGTCATAACAGTGGAGTTTCAAAGCTGTTTTTTAGTGCAATAGAGAAAAAGGAGGGGAAAGCAAGATAGCCTGGTTTATGTTTGGACAGGGAAATTGTCAGTTGAGAGAAGGAGATAAGAGACAGCCTGGTAGAGAATTGTATGAACTGGGATCCCTACAAGCTTAAGATAGGCTGAGGGAGATGGGAAAACAGGTCTGCTGGCTGAGACTGATAACCTAAAACCAGAGCTGCTCCATATGCTTCAAAAGAAGCACTTTTAATAAGAAAGAAATCCCAGCAATGCCATTCCTTTCATCTCCCCCTGCTGTCATGGTGCACTAACCATGGAACAAGAGTCCCTCCAAGGCCATGCTCCAAAGGCTCACATTGCAAATACCACTCTGAACAACCACAGAGACAAACAAAAGGAGGGAAATTAACTCAGAAAATTAATAATAATAATAGCAATAATAATGAAGGTCCCTTTCTTTGGTTAGTGAAGCTTCTCCGCAGTCCTGGCTTATCCTGTGAGCTCTTTTTTAACCCTGCCTGGTCACTTGGTGAGAGGCAGAGCTGACAGCAGACCCGCATTTCCTGGGGGAGAACAAAATGAGCACAAACCTCAGCAGCACACACTCCCAGGTGTGCAGCTCCCAGCTGGAGCAAAACAGAACCTCAGATGTTTAAATATGTGAGCATCTGTGAGGCCCCAGGAATCCTGGAGCTCCCTCAGCTACGAAAACTGCACCCAGAGGTCTGCTTGCTCAATAACACAGCTTTGGGCAACTGATGGCACAGCAAGGAAATAGATTTGACCAATTCTCTTGAGAAATTCTAGAGAAATTCTCACATATTGCAAAGATTTCAGTATAAGTGATGGGGAGGAAAGCTTACAATCAGACAAACTGGTTCTAAGGAGGTGACAAGAGGTGACAAGGACATCTGTAACTCCCAGGGTGAGAGGCACACAGCTCTCCAGCAGCACAGAAGCCCAAGAACACCTCTCTGGTGCTACACAACAGGTAGAACAGAACACTGGAAGGAATTTAGTGCAACTGGAAACCCTCCAGCTGTTCCAGAGTGTGACAGTGCTCACAGGGCTCTTGGATGAGGGAAGAGATGAGGATCTGACTCCATGTTTCAGAAGGCTTGATTTATTATTTTATTATATATATTACATTAAAACTATACTAAAAGAATAGAAGAGAAGGTTTCATCAGAAGGCTGGCTAAGAATAGAAAGGAAAGAATGAAAACAAAGGCAGCTGCCCCAGACTCTCTGTCTGAGCCAGCTGACTGTCGTTGGCCATTAATTGCAAACATCCAAGATGGGTCAATCACAGATGCACCTGTTGCATTCCACAGCTGCAGATAACCATTGTTTGTTTACATTTTGTTCCCGAGGCCTCTCAGCTTCTCAGGAGGAAAAAATCCTAAGGGAATGATTTTCATGAAAAGATGTCTGTGACACCAGAGCTCTCTCAGAAATGCTCCTGAACACTGCGGACATGCACAAAATCCTGATCTCCATCAGCTCTGGTGCTCTGCTCTGCCTGCAAGGGGCAAAGCTCCCCCTCCAGCAGCTTCTCTGGGGCAGTGGTTTTGCTAAAGTGCCTTCCCCAGGTGAGAAGGGCTCCCCAGTCAGTGAAAGGTGAGAACAGCCCAGTCTCTGACACAGCCCAGCACTCGGTGCTTGCTGCAGCTGGGCTTGCTCCAAGCCAGAGGCACGCGGGCTGAATCTTCCAAAGGACAAACAAGGCAGCCAGAAAATAACTTACAGCAGCTTTGTGGCCACAATCACCCTCTACACGTGGAAAATGGTCAAACAGGAAAGAACTCAATTTGCAGTAAGTTGAAATATGATGTGAATAATACCTCTAAGGTCTTTTATTTCAAGGAGAAACATTTCAGAAAATTTTAGTGGGTACACTTTCAACAAACCTCAGGGTGGTGCATTAAAAAGGCACAGGGAAAGGTAAAAATTCGGTACACACTGAACATCCACCACAAGATTTAAATTTAGGAATATATGGGCAGAGCAATTCAGAGCAAAGTATGCTTCCAGCAAACAGCCCTGTTTCCCAAGTCACTGTTGTTTTTTTTAATTGTGCATTAATATTTTGCAGCAAAACCAACAGCTGCTTCTGATTACTCTCATGAGAAGCAGTTTCCTAAAATTAATTCTACTTAAACCCAAAAGACATAACTGTTCCATTAATATAACTTGTGCTAAAGCCATTAATATTTCAAGTGCGAGCGCAGAACTGAGAGATAAGAACACAGAACTGAGCTGGAAATGGAATAGTGTCACACACTCTAAAAAATAATAATGTTGGATTTGTAGAGCAATGAAAACACAGAAGAAACACTATGAAAAAGTGGATGTTTATCTGCTCTTGTGTTCATAATTCCTGTGACTCACCAGAGCCCCAAACAAGCAGGGAGAAGTGTTCATTGTGGCTCCCAACTATGTGAGGAAAAACTGTCTTGAAAGGTATTTGGATACAAATATTTAGAGATGTGAAAATAAGTTGTCCTTAGCAAAGAGACTGGATGGAGCACACGATGAGAAAACAACACAAGCATTTCTCTCACTATCTGGGGAACAAATAGGTTTTGAAACACAACTGAGAATTTTTAGAGAATTTAAAAGAAATCATTCACTTGATATTTAAATTCAAGCAAAGAATATTTCAATTCTAAAAGAATTCATTGCACCAGTGAAAATGAATTAAACCCACATGTATTCATCAAGTATATACATCAGTTTTGAAGTCATTGCTCAACTTTCACAGCTTAAATAATTTGAGAAACTTGTTTATTACCACATACAGCATAATTAATATGTGGCCTTATTTAAATAGCAAAGAGAAAGTCACATTTCATGAATTATTTTGTAATTTAGATAATAAATAAATTCAGCACATAAAAGTACAGTGCCATTGAACTTGTTATTATGCAAAGCAAACCGGCAAATATAAAGAAGTCATGAGCTCTAAGAAAATTATATGTTAGAAAAAGGAATCTAACTGCTTGTTATAACTCTAGTTAAGTTTGTTTCATTAAATTAACCCCCAAACTTAGTTAAGTTTTATATGCTTTAACTTCTCACTGGAATAAAGCAGTAAGAAATTTTGCTAGACCCTTTCTCTAGGAAAGAGCATAAAAAGTAGGGATTCAAAACAAGTTTAAACCAAGAAAATAACTGAATACAAATTCAGTTTGCTGATACAATTGTGTATATTCTGAGCTCTTGTTAGTATGATAAGACAACATTAACATTTTTCACTGTCCCAAATTATCGAAATACTGAGTCTAATTTTTTCTACTTCATGTCTCATTAAAGTTCATGTCTCATAAAATGTTCTCAGTCTTTTAGTAGCTTAATAAAATATTTAGGTATCTTCTCGTTAGCCAGAAGATCAGTATAAAAAGGTACCTGCCAGAATGCTAATCTGGAGATACCCCAGCCAAATACTTATTTTTCCTTGCACAGAACAGTAACCTTCTTTCTGGGCTAACAAAACTGCAACTGCAAAAGCAAGGCAAAGAGGTCAGAGTCTATTCCAAAGCCATCACTCCCACCAAAAGTCATCCTTTTCCCTTGGAATATCAAGATGCAAAAGTATGTGACTGCTTAGACCAAAAGCAGATTAAGCTAAAGGCAAAATTTACTCTTATTTGAAAATGAAAAATATTAGGTATATGCTCAACTAAGAGAATGATTGACTCAGTTTACCCTAAATTTAGAGCACATGTACTTTCAAAAAGCTCTAGGATTTTGCTTTAGGAACCACCCCAATCTTCAAAACATAATGCAAAAGCAACATTAATTATGCAAAACCATCATCTACTAGAGTTTGCTTTTTATTTTGCTATGAAACCTTTCAGAAAGGAGCTCCCACTTCTTAAATATAACAGAGCTGCATCAGGAGAAAAAGTATTGATCATTTAAAACCAACAAGGAGAATTTTCTAGTGATTGTTTTTGTGCAGATGCTCTCAAACCATTGCATATATTTTAAGAACTATTCTAGAAACTCAGATCAGTGTCAGATGTTTTGTGGAAGGTTTGATGAGGACTTTTCCAGTGGCTTTTGGTGGCTGGCACCAGAGTCACTTTGACAACACCTCACTGGGAGCTCTCAGCTCTCACTGCACTCCTGCCACTGCACTCCTCCCAGAGCCCAAAATCTGCTCTGATCAAAGCTGAAAGGACAACCCAGCCCCGGAAGGAGGAGAGGGAGACACTTCCATCAGAACTGCAAACTGAAAACAGAAAACTTTTCTGGGATTCTAAAGGAATACATTCAAATCCTTGATGTACCTGATTCATGCACTGTATGAGTCAGTCTGTGAACTCATGCACTTCAATCTCCTGCATCCAAAATCAAGGCTAGATTTCTCTGGTGATAGTAATTTTTTGTTCATTTGGGTTTATAAAAAAAATATTTTAAAAGGCTTGCTTGAACTGATATGATAAAAATATGTAGGTTTTACATGAATGAGAAGATTACTCATAGTCATGTTTAATTCAGTAGCTTAATGTAAATATTAAGGAAAAATAGTCTAAAGCAAAAAAGGGAATTAATTTAATTGTAATAACACTCCTCTTTTGTACAAAAGATTAGTCACAAAGGCAGTCAAAGTCAGAGGGACGCAAATGCAAATGGATCATTTACAGCTGAACACTGGATTTTGCTCATTTGCAGAGCACTCCTGTTTACATTTCTAATCCAAGAAAAAGAAATAAATTATTTACCAATTGCCAAAAGCCCTGGAAAGTAATCTGTGTTGGCAGTGGGGCCAAGATGATGAGCAAGGCTGAGTTCCAGCATCAGCTAAGGCCCCTCTCAGACCTGCCAGAGCGATGGGATGTCCTGCAGGACCAGGCAAACAGAGATGGAAATAAAGGCAAAGAACCCCCCAACCCCACAAACGTCCTGAAACAATTCCCAGGTCACTCTGGGGAACTCAAGGAGTGATCAGCACTAATCCCAGTCCTTCCCCAGCAGATGTGATTCATGTTCAGCCAACCCCATTCCTATCACCGTGTCCAGCAACAATCCTGCCACTAATCCCATCAAGGGGATTCTTTGTTGCGTTTTGTTGGGTTTTTTTTTTTTTTAAATTCCATCTCTCACCGACTCAGATAGCAGAATCAAATCCTGAACAATACATTCAATGAGTTACTTAATTAGCTGGGTGAAGGTGAAACAGAAACAGCTGAGTCAAATAATGAGATGTCGAGAGCAGCAGCTCAGAGCAAGGAGGGATTTGGAAGAATTCTTCCTGCCAGAAAAGGAAGCACAGTACTTTTCCAACACAGAATACTGAGGGATGTCCTCTTACCATTCCAGTCCCTCCAAAAATACCAGCTGGGGGGAAAATACCAAAGTGAGCTGACAAAAGCAAGGAGAGCAGAAATCACATTACAGCAAGCATCATTAAATGAGTCATTGGTAATTAACAAGTTTGAAACAAAGCAAAAAAACCCCAAACACAAAACAACAACAAAACAAAACAAACAAACCCAAAGCAACTACCCAGAAACATTTTCTAGATAAGTTAAATAGAGAACACAAAAGGGTTGTAATGTAGGATGATGATCAAGCAAGTAGTTTTTGCCTCATTTATGAAGAGGCTTTCTTCTCCCATATATTAAATAGCTAAACAAAAATTTCACCGCTCTATTAATTAAATCTATTTCATTCTCCCCATTGCAATCCAGAGTCAGAGCAAGTCTGTTTTTCTGCCCTTAGCATTAGCTGAGGGCTCTTGTAATCAGACAAAATTGCAGTCAAAACTAGCTAATAAATCCTTGCTTTATTTCTGTGTTTGGACAAGCAGCTGGATTTATCCCTGCCCTGCAGTCTCCAAGGGATGATTTTTGCCACTATAAAGGAGCATAACATTACATTTTGGCCCATGCAGGTTTCCAGGGGACTCTGCCAGAGACCCTGGGCACTGGCAGGAATTCAAAGCACTTCTTTCCAATGGAGCTGAACAGAGAGACTGTGCTTATTTAGAAAAATAATAAGGTTTAAAAAACTGTCATTGTTACAGCTCTGTGAGTTGCAACTCAAAACAAACATGTGGTGCTCAAAGCCCAACTGGAAACCTGCAAGATAAACTGAGAAGGAGGTTTGTCCCTGACTAACTCCTCCTCACAAAAAAACAAACTATGTAGTAATTGGTATATTTTTAATTTTCACCAAATCCATTTTTTCCAGCCAATATTGGCATATCCCTGCACTATCCTGAATAAATTAGTGCCTGTCTATCTGTCATCCTTGCCAAGAGAAACTTCACAGTAAAAGTAAGCAAAAGTGAGAAAATAAATAGAGAGGTGTAAACAGAAGTGAAGGTGTGTCATGGGAGATGGGATGCAGCAAATCAGGCAAGGCAGAAAACAGTAAAACAATTGTTTAAATACTCCAGGAGAAGTAGGATAGCTCTTATTAATGTGAACACCCAGACTGGTGCCCCACCAGCCCTACAACAACTTTACTCAGCCAGAGTAAGGAATAATCCCAATGGCAGCAGGTCACCCATCACTGAAGGGAGCAGCTGGGAGAATGGGACATTCAGAAAAGTCCCATTCTTTAATGAAAATGCAATGAAAAATGGGACTTTTCTGTAATGAAAATTCTTCAGCTTCACAAATCCAGCCCTTCTGAGTTTCTCCAGTCTGATTCTCCCACTCTGCACCCACACACAGGTCTCACTTTCAAAAATATATTAAATTTGCTTTTTTTATTTTGTTTTTTCTTCTCCCATTAAGTGCATCAGAAATATTTTATCCTGAAAACCTTATATGCATCTATTCCATTGGGAAACATTCCATCAACTCTCCAGACTGCCGGGCTAGCAGAACAGGCCATGGGATCTTGTGGCATCAGAGCCTTGTTCTAGTGGCAAATACTTCCAGAAAAAGAACCAACTTACGTACACAACCTCTGTGCATTATCTGCATTGCAGCCACAGGATACTTCATCACATACAAATAGGAAATATAAGTGTTATAAAACTATGTCATAATATAAATATAAATAATTTTTTCACCTTCCAAAATATAGGAATAGAAGAATAGTCCTCAGAGTGTAGTAAAATTTGGATTAAATCTTTTTTCTTCCTCATTTATGGCTTATTTCTGCTAAGAAATTTAAGATTTACTTCCAAATTTTAAATTACTAAAAATCTCAGAAACAGCCATCTTAAAATATTGGAACTAGGAACATTTTGTACTTCAGAACTGAATTTCTTTTTCTCTCACATTCATACTGGGTATCTATAAATGTCTAAAAACTAAAACTCTTGCCTTAATAGATCTGCCTTTAATGAGCTACACAACTGATCCAGATAATTGATAATGCAGCGCTGCTTTGGAGAGTCTCAGGAGCCTTAGGATTCCCAGATGTCAGGGCAAACACCAGGCACCCTGAAATTTCAAACATGTGGCAAAAAACTTATGGGGAAAAAACCAAAATTTCGGAGCTGCAAAAGGAGTAAAAAAATATTATTTACCGTAAAAAGCAGTAACATTGACAGGCACTATGTTAGAAGCTGAGCATGAAAATTCAGGTTGTAACATCGCTCTAAAGTACCACATAATTTTATTAGAAATAATAAAGAGCATTTCATATTAAGGAATGCATAATGGTGAATTTTGGGTTGTTTTTTGTGTCCTCCTTAAAAACAAGAACATTACCAGCTGCATTGTCCAGCTGGCTGGAAGAGCCCTGCCAGGGGAACATTTCCTTGCTCCTGCAATCACTGCAAGGACATGAAGTTGTGTTCCTTAATTGATGGTGTCAAGCTCTGCAAAAACATTCCCACATATGCAGAGTCAGAAATGGGGTGGTGGATACAGTGAAAGCATTGCACACTGCAGCCTTCAGCCTTAAAGTAAATGACTTTTGATTAGACTCATAAATTACTGAACACGTGGCTGCAGCAGTTGTCAGGAGTTATCAGATAACACAAACTTTACATGGAATCAGAACTAATTCCTGCACAGTGCTACTGCTGTAAAGGCTGCAACAACAATGGCAGACATATCATTAAATGGGCAAACCTAGAAATATAATTAAATTAACTGATAATCATCTCTCTTCTTCTATCCAGACTCTAATTTAATGCACTTGCAAATGTAATGAGGTTCACTGAATTGAAAAATACTGTGGAAATAACAGAAACAAGATTAAATTAATTGCACGACATACTGATAAGAAAGCTTGCCTCAAATTATGTGAAGCACATTTCTAAAAGCCATTAAAAGGCCAGTCACATATCATGCACCTTGATGACAAATAACACATTTAAATTATTTTTTTCACTAACTGGAATATCCGTTGTGTTTCCTAGAACCATATGCTAATTGCTTGGTGCTCTCTCATCTTCAGGTAAATAAATATGTGAAAAACACTTGGGCAGTGAAAAATTAAAATCTGGCCAACAACCAAAATTACTTCTGCTCCAATCATTTCCATGTGATTCACACTACAGAATTTGAGATGAAGACATGCTAAATGTATTTATACCTTGCAGCAGCTTGGGTGAAAAATTATGTTTTCTTCCCTAAGAAACCACCATTTAAATTTCCACAAACAGGAATAAAACATTCATTCTGAAGGCAAAATAAGCAGATCTCAGTTGTGCCTGGGAGTGTTCTGGACAATGCAGCATCTCTGAAGCACCATCGAACATATAGAGCAACCATCCATTTTTATTGTTTTTTCTTTCTTAAAAAGAGCCCTGAATAGGAATTCCACCATCTCTCTACTGTGCAAATACTCGACTGCATTTAATGCTTTAATTTAAGAAACAAGAAAATCCTCACATAAAAAAGCACATTAGATATTTTAGTTTATTTGAAAGGAAACCTTTTCTGGCATGATCCAGTAGACCAAAATTTCAAACACTAGTGGGAGCTACAAGGCATCCAATGCCAAGGATTTCAGTGGAATCCTGTCAAGTAATTCCAAATTTGTATTTCCTTGCGGGGAGATTAACAACAAAGGATTTGCATTAGCAGCCAGCACAGGGCACTTAAGCCCCCGTTCCCCTGACACGTTCCAGAGGGCAAACAGAGGGCTGGAACCAGAGCTTCTTGTGTTAACAGGGAAAAGCAGACAGTGGCAACTCCCCAGATGGATTTGTGAGCAGCAACACGCTGCAGTGACAAGAAGAATACAAAATCACAGCGGGCCAAGACACTCCTGAGCTGGAGAGCAAAGAAGAAGGGAGAGAAACGTTGAGAAACAGTGAATTAAATCACAGGGCATCGTGCTTTAATGCCAGGGCACTCGGGTGCTGACCCAACAAAAGGTCAAGCAGACACTTGGAAGAAGGTGAGGATTCCACTAATATCAGCTCAGGTGATGAAATGGAAGCCAAGCAATGAAAAGGCTCAAAAAGCAGAAAATTCTGATGACACAAACTCCCTTCATGCTCTTGTTCTTTCAAAGGCCTTTGTAGAAAATCACCCGAGAGAGGCTGAATCATTTTCCTTCCAGACTGGATTCATCTGACCTGGCTTTCCATGTCTGGAGGCAGCTCTGCCAGCCTGGGCATCCTCTGCTCTGCTGCTCACCAGGACAGGGCTCTCCTGAGCAGGAGCCCTCTCTGGGTACTGTCATACACATCTTTTCATGAAAAACCCTTTCCTTAGGATTTTTCTTCCTGAGAAGCTGAGAGGCCTCAGGAACAAAATGTCAACAATGATTATCGGCTGCTGTGGAATGCAACAGGTGCATCTGGGATTGGTCTCATGTGGTTGTTTCTAATTAATGGCCAATCACAGTCAGCTGGCTCGGACTCTGTCCCAGACACAAACCTTTGTTATCATTCCTTTCTATTCTTAGCCAGCCTTCTGATGAAACCTTTTCTTCTATTCTTTTAGTATAGTTTTAATGTAATAGATACCATAGGATAATAAATCAGCCTTCTGAAACATGGAGTCAGATCCTTCATCTCTGCCCTTCTCCAAGAACCCTGTGAACACCATCACAGGGGGCACCACATAAAACTTTAAATAGCCAGAGGAGACCACACGCTTAATACACCTGAACTCAAGTCTCATCCTGTCTTTACTGTAATTATTCTTTTCTCATTTGGCACCTTTAAAGATATTTTACTAAGTATTTATATAGAGTTCTACCATATTTTTTTTCTATCTTCTGTGTTTTTATAAATAGCCAGTTAAGTTAGGAGCTTTAATAAAGGACTTCTTGTAGTAAAATTACTTATTATTCACTAAATACTCAATTCTTAAGAAAAAGAAATAGTGAAATTAGGGGTGTATGGATACACTTGGGGAGAATTCCAGGAGGGTTTATGTCTATATAAACAATTCTTCAAAAGGGAAACTCAATGTTTATACTGCATATATGTCTTGTTACTTATAAAAACCAAGCATTATTCCAGGAACAGATGGTTTGTCAAGGTGGCCATACACGATTTTATTTTCTATTTTCAACATGCCTTCAGTGTAACTTTAGTTCCAAAAAGATCTGGTCCTAAAATCCATTAAACACTGACAATAGAGTAGAAATTGGTGTTAATTAGTCTGGGCCTCCTCCCAAATCTCTACCAATTAAACAAGTGTTTAGTGCTATTAAGCTTACGTGTTATAAATCTTTATCAGCATAACAGAGTTGTAAAATGGAAAAGGAGGGAAGCAGGAGAGTATGGAAGAAGTTAAAAAAAATCTAAAACCAAAAGTACCTGAAATATTAAAAAAGGAAAACCAGCTGCTTCCTTCTCTTTACCTCTAAGTTACCAGAACAAATAGGCATTTTAAAACCCACAACTCTGAGTGAGATTAATATCAGGTTTTTAGGGTTCAAAATATATTTTACACATCACGTAAGGGGGCAGACAAAACTGAATTTTCCAAGGGGGATTTCCCTACACAGTCTCATGTATTGGTCACACCATTTGTAACGTAAGGGAGCAACACTGGGAGGAGGACAGGGGTGGGAGGAGGGAGAAAAGCTTTCTAATCTACTTCAAGATAAAACTTGTAAACTTGTGTGAGAAATAGAATTCTAATGCAGGGCACTGAAATGAACCAGTAAACACAGAAGAGTTCCACATTCAGCAAGTCAGAACAGAGCTCTGTGGTTTGAGGTGTCGGCTCAGACCAGTGCCCATCCAGGTCAGTGTCCCACCTCTCCCTGTGCTCATTCCAGGTGCTTCAAAAAAAGACAAACAAATAGCCTCTGTTCCCCACATCTATTTAGTTTCTAAAATCATTTATGACAAACTTACTGCTGAGATAAAATGCTTATTTACAGCTACTTAAATATCTATACAAATGTTTACAGGGAAAATCAATCATGATATATTTCTGAGCAGAAGCAAAGGGGCTTTTTTGAAAAATTCACAGCAAGGGCATCCAAACCCAGTGATTCCACAGCCTCTCTAGACCTTTGCTCTGGGGTTTGTGTAACCTCTTTGTTAACAATGTTTTCCTAATTTCTAGAAAGAATTTCCTGTGTTGCAGCCTGTGTCCATTACCCTTCTGTCATGAATGAGAAGCTTGACTAGGCCAATATTCAAGCAGCAATCAATTTATTAATTAATATGGTAAAGTATGAGCAATACAGCGTTGGGTACAGAGGGGGAATTTTTCCCTCCAACTGCACACCCATAGTTGAGGTTACAGGTATTTATAGGGGTACTCAAAAGCTTTCTCAGCAGTTTCTATTCCAAATTTTTACATCCCAATTCTATATACTGTTGTAATTTAGTTTTTCTCAGGATGTATCCCAAAAGGAGCATCCCCAGATGGTGCTGGTCTGGTTTCTGAAAGGAGAAAGACAAATCCCATCTGGTGAAGTCCAGCTTCCAGATGTGGGCCCACCTTTTAATTACAAGGACTATAAATCTCATAACAGTGATGTCCAGCTTCCCTTGGTTGAAACCATAAACCCTTGAGTTGATGTTCATCTTCCTTTCTCAAGCTGCTTTTCTCTGTTTTGTTAAGTATGTTTCCTTTATATATATTCTAAAGCTATAGTTTCAAGGATACAGCAATATTCTAAAGTTATACTTCAAAAGGTTATTATTGCAAAATTCTGTAAGGCTTAACTACAAGCAAAGAGCAACATCCTTAACGCTTTAATTCCAATGCTCCTAAATCAACTAAGATTAATTGTGAACAAAAGATAGGTTCAAAGGCCTTCTTCCATGCTTTACTTCCTCAGTTATTATTAGAATTTGTCTTTATAACTGTCCCATGGTTGGTCTCTACACATCTCACGATCACAAATACACACATTGCCTGTATGTACCTGACACCAAACACAGCTTGGTATTTCACACTTCCACTGCACTTCCAGGGAGTCTGGCTCCATCTTTTTTGTGCATTTATCTGGTTAATACAGCACCAGCCCTGATCCTCCAAACCAGCTCAGTTTTCCCTGCACCTCTTTGTGCCCCAGGCAGCAGCAGGGGCACAGAGATCCAACTCCAGAGCTCAAGCACTGAGCAAGGGGAGCACAAAACCAGCCCCTGCTCCTCTCCCACTCTGGGACAGCCACTGGAACCCCAGGATTTTCTCCTTTTGCAGGCAGGGTAATCAGTTAGGGGTAGGAAGCCCTGATAAAGATAACAGATGCATTTCCTGAGCAGGAGCAGTGGCAGAGGCAGCAGGGCTGGGAGGTGACAAATTGCATTATGGTAACAGCAGCTCTCACAAGGCTTGATTAGTCTGCACCAGCTTCTCTGCCAGATACATCATGGCCAGAACTGGTCAGAGGGTAAATTTGTATGAGAACAGGAAATAATTGCCTAACAATAACAACATAATGGTCACCTCCGTTTTTAAAGATGATGAAACATCCCCATCCAGCTGGAGAGAAGATAATTTTTGGCTAACGTTCAGGAAGCAAATGTTGGTTATGCTGGACCAGCAGAGACAGGATGAGCAGACAATCTAATCACTGGCAGCTCTTCTCCTCACACATCTAACAAAGGGACATTCTGCACATGGCACATTTTTGATAAACTGGAGGTGAAAATGCAAGACAAGAATTTGCTAAAGGAGCAGGAAAAAAAAGGCGTTTTGCATAATCACTTCTAATAGGCATAGGAAAACAAATGGAGGAAAGGTGAGGAGGATTTTAAGCATGTCCAAGTGACTTGCAGCTGGGGTGTAGAACACATCTATCATCCTAATTGCTGCTCAGTCTTGAGTGCCTGACAAGTAGAACATCTGTGTTTAGATAACACAGGCCTGGACAGACCATTCCAACTCCTTTGGGATCCCTGCTCTGCTGTGGGAAAGATCAAAGCCCAGGGTAAAGAGCCCCTGTGTGTGACACAGGTGACACCAGCAAGGACCTGCTCTATGGGACCTGCCTGCCCACCAGGCTGTGTCTGGCCAGGGGCTGCCCTGGGACTCCTCCAGTCTGCAACAGAATGAAAACAAATTCAGCCTTTGTGATATCCATCCACAGCTGTGTGCCAGCTCACACACTACATGACAAAATGCCTGCCAGAGCTCTTGTTCCTGTGCAGCAACACAGGAGGATCCACCTCCTGCATGGACAGATTTGTAGCTGGATGAACAGAGGGGGATAAAGAGGCATTTAAATGATTAATACAATAATGGCACCAAGATTCCACACTCATTCAAGGCAACAAGAGGAATTTTTTGGAGGAGCTGAAAGGATAAAATCAAAAAGCCTCTATGAGGACACACTAAAACCCCATTTAGAACATTAACCCTGTGGGGCAATGGGGTTTGAGGTGTTGTAATGTTCGTCCCACTCCAAGTTCTGTCCTGACTGAGGAACATGCTCAGCACTGGCCAGGGCAGCAGCGCTGGAACCTTCTCCAGGATCCCTGCTCTCCCACAAGGCTGAGAATCATTTGCTTTCCAGTCAGGGAGCCTAATGCACAGTTCAATGGATAAGCAGAAAGACAAGGACAACTGGAAAGGTCACTGCAATAATTAAAACTTACACCTCATGAATTACACAGTGACTTTCCTCCTCCGATTCCTGACATGACACGCTCTTGCTGGGATGAACAGTGGTGAAAGTGTGGCAAAGAACCCCAGCTCATGTCCCCATGCAGATTGAGGGGTTGGAGGAGCTTCAGGGAGCTCAGTGTAGCTCCACAATGGCAGTGGGTGAGCCTGAGCCCTTCCCAGGGGTGTCAGGAGGGCACAGCCCCAGGCTGGAGTCCTGCAGGGAATTTCAGAGCAGTTCCCCAATTCCCCAGCAGTGCAGCCCCTCCTGCTCTGCCAGGGCTGCTGTTCCCTCACATCTGGGCACCATTCCATCCCTTCCATCCCACGAGGCGTCCCCAGCCTGGCAGGGACACCCAGAGCAGCTGACAAAGCCCAAGCATCGCCCAAGCAATTTTCTAGAAATCTATTTTGATTTAGGTGAAATGTACATTTTTGAGTTGAGTTTGTGGTTAGAAAACAGACCTATTTAGCCTGACTGCAAAACTTCGGCTCAGAGAAACTGCTTCAGTGAAGGACAGAGATAAGGATGGGGAGACAGAGTGTGATACAGACAGACTGCTGTGAGAGCAGGTCAACCTGACCTAGGAATTCTTTCAGATGATGAAGAACTAGCGGCAAACGTCACGCAAAATTCGTAAAAATGAATATGTATGAACTGATTGTGAAATTGTATGTATATGTATCTGAGAGGGGGGATAAAAAGGGACCTGAAGTTCCCAGATCATGTCATTTTAGGGGAACGATTCCCACATGTCCAGTGCTGTAATAAACATACCAGCTTTACACCTTGCACAAAAGTTGTGGAGTTTTGATTATCTCCACAAAACGAGCTGCACCCATGAACCGTGATGGCAACAACAGCAGCCCTGACTGCCTCTAACACAGCCAACACGTGCCCAAAACACAAACAGAAACCCAAGATAGCCCTGTCAAACCATCAGAAAAGGTTGTTCTCTTGCCTGACCTACCCAGTACAGCCACCATCCAGGATGAGCCCCTTCTCAGCTTTCACAAGAACACCACCTCAATACACGTGATTTTTCTCCAATGCTTTTCACAAACCAAGCACACCTACACAGACAAAAGACACCTCAGGAGAGGGGTGGGGAAGCTGGTGTGGAAGCCTTGTGAATACAGACCACTATAAATCTAATCTTACATATCACAAACCAGGCACAATTAGGAGGGGTAACAAGGAACTGCAGCTGCAGGATTATTTGTGCTCAGTATTTATCACAGGATGATATCAAGCTCATAAAAGACTGGGTTTATGAGAACAACACTGTAAATAATTTTTTTTCCATCATTTCTTAAACACTCAACAGCAAAAAAATCAGCTTCTGTAAAAATCAACATGTATCCTACATAAAAAAGCAATTTGAAAATCTGAGCTTTTAAGAGAATTTTTTTTAAATGTCTTTTCCCCCTCCATTCTGTCAAGTTACCATGGGATTTACCAGGACTCTTAATTTATGGAGATGTTTTCATTCTGTGTGTGAAAGCATGCATGCAAATACATTCGTGTCACATTAAATTCTAATTGCTAAGTCCAGAAGTGAATTTAGGAGAATACTTAAACTCAGCCAGTGTATTTCTCAACTGATTTTCAAAACCAGATTATGCTTTTTAAAAAGCAAAGTAGAGAACACTCCTTTAAGCTACCAAGGGCCACAGATTCCACTGTTGCTTCAAAAACTCAGATTTGAAACTGAAAACCTTCAGTTATGAGGCATTTTTTGTTTGTTTGTTTTAGTCAATCACCAAAGGAAGAAACAGTCTGACCCTTTGTACTTGAAACAGGTTTGGGCCATTAATCTCAAACCTATTGGTTCCAAGCACTGAGGGAAAGTTCAGGGAACTCTTGAGGTTCTTTATCCCAACTGCAGTTAAATTAGCTCAGTGATTTAATAACATTCCAGCCTCAGAATGAACAAATTATGAAGATTTCTCTATTTATTACCCTTTTTTACTTCTTTTTTTCTGCTCTGCCCACTATAAATACTTTTAAATGTTGTGAAGGCTTGAGTTAATAATGAGAACACAGGACCCCAATTTCAACAAAGCATCTTCCCAGGAGGAGCTTTTCCTCAACCAGCACTGCTGTATCATAGGAATTATTCTAGAACCTCATAAATGTCCTTATAAAAATGCTTTGGAGATATAAGAGTATGTTCCCCTATAGAAAATGCAGCATGCAAAGCATCACAAAGAGAAAGAAAAACCTTTCTGTCAGCACTGGCACAGCTCTCTGCCATGAAATACCCAAGGATCCTTTAGGAATTACTCTACAAGTCTGAATGGTCAAAAAACTATTGGAGAATGGATTAGAGATCATACAGAGTATTAAATACTCAGCGTGGCCCCTGCTAGCCATGGGAATGCTGTTTGTTCTCTTCTAGGCATGTTATCAGCTAATCTCAAAATATAAGCAACACCCAACACCTCCCCTTGCCTTGAAAGAAAGGCAAAGCCCACCTGAATTAATCTCTTTCACTCTGTGTAATATTCCTGTGGATTGGTTTGGAAAGTGCTGAAGGAGATGCACAAATGCACTGTGATCCCATGTGGACAACGGGCATGCTGAGCTGAAATGCAATTCTCATGGCTGTCCCCTACATTTAGGAACACGCTGAAACTGCGAGCCAACATCACATACACAACTACAAAATTAAGTTCTCTTCTTGATTAACCTAAAGACGTTTCCTAATCTGTGTCTGATTTCTCTATGTTCAACTTCAATTTAAGTCAAATCTGTTAGTTTGCTACTTGCACTGTGCTCTTTCTGCCATCATATAAATGATACCTTAGAAAAAACAAACAAAATAATAAACCAAACCCAAAGCAACACCCTAACTCACAACTGATTTAGGATTTCAAAGTGCCATCATTTAAAAGAACAACATTTACATTTTGACAAGCAGTGAAAGCACCAGCAATCAGAGGCTTACTGGGAAACATGGAGCATGTAAATCATATTCACTCGTGGCTCAGAGGTTCTCAAGTATTTATTCAGTTTTTGTAAGCAGGCAATCATTGTCACTTGCCTGTTTCCAAAACAGCTCTCTTCTAAAATGCCTTTTTCTTATTACTTCACTGTGAGTGAGGTATTCTGTGTATGCAGCACCTCAGCTGTGTCCCTGAGTTATTATTAATCAAACAAACGATCTCTCTCCATGAGCAAACAGTAAATTTGCTCTGATGGAGATGGTTGTTCCATGGCTTTGGCTTTCCTCTATGCACTCTGTCATCAGCCACGTCCTTCCACTGCCACAATGGTGAATTTAACCCTTGTAATTTTGTATTGGACTGTAAGAGAAGCCCTATTCAGGTACTCTGATTTCTATTTGTCCCGCTGGTGCTGATTTTCCAAGAACTGATGGCCCATTTGTGAGCAGTATTAAATGTCCTTCAATCCAATCCCACTGTGCAGTTATTACTGATTTCTTGGACCCTCTCACACCCACCCACTGCCAGGTGAGAGAAGCTCCCTGGCCCAGCAAATCCACCAGATCTCAAATTAAAACAATGAAGGGCTTTGACAGAATTCTATCATTCAGAAAATATTCAAGTGCAGCACTGAGGGCCAAGCAAAATAAGTCTTTTGAGAGGCAAATGAGAAATTGTAAAGCCCTCAGACAGCACTATAGAAAAAAGGAATGACGGAAATAACGGCTCCATTTCAGGTAAAAGCAACTCCTCATCAGGATGGGATTACTTTGGAAACTTCCAGAACTGATGCCTTTCCCACGCTTTCTGGTACAGCCTTAAAGCCACGTCATATATGAAACAAACAGCCCAGAGCTGGAGGTAAATTGGGTTTTGTCTTTTACATGTTGGGTTTGAATTTCTCTTGCCAGAATGTGCATAGAAAGTCCACGTGTGAAGGTGTTAAAAGGAAAACAATTCATGTTTTTAACCCTGACACTCACAACCTGAACTTCTCTAATGCTACTCTCTTGATTTTAAAACTGAAATAAATGCAAACATGCATCTTTAAAAGCTTTGTGGATCAATAAATTGTCAAAAGAAGAGAGATGAAAATGAGGAATGGAAGGGTTTACCTTGTTTCATCAAATTATCCTTAAACAAGCACAGGTGGATTGAAGACATCTTATAAATATGTCACATATTTTGGTTAGACTTCTGCTATGGTAATATCCTCAATTAGAAATATAATTCTACTGTTCTTCACTTTCACTGGAACCAGCCCCAGCTCATGTCAGGATGTGCAGCAGATCCCTCTCTATAGAGAGCAATGGCAGATTTATAATCAAAATATATTGAGAAACATACTTAAGACACAAGATTCTTCTGAACCACCTGTTAAGGCCAGGAATTCAAATCTGCTCTCCGTGGCTGAAGAAACAATTTAGTCTTTCTGCACCTCTGGAATAACATTTGTTAAGAAATTAATATTTTTCTGAAATTACTCAAAATTAAAATAATAAGCAGTAACAAAACAAATATTGATTTTTTTTTTCTTTTTGCTTCTAATCTCAGTGGGACCTGATTCAAACCCTGATTAAACCACAGCTAGACCAGTTTCCATAGCAGACACTCCTGGAGTATCTAGCAAAACTCATGGTTTTGTAAAACTCAACTGGTTTTCTGAATTAATTCCACCCCCCACCCCACCAAATTATGAATATTCTGGTTGCCTGTAATTTATTGCCTTAATATTCATCACATTACTTTAAGTGCTGGGAAACAGAATTTAAACCTTATAACCTGGTACAACACATACAATTCTCCTGGGATTAAAGAACAAAATGTGTATTGTATTGCAATAAAAGCCTTTATAAAATGGAATAAACCAACTCAAGATTTAGCTTACCACCACACACCTTCTAGCCATTTCTTAAATGAGGAAAGGAATAGTTCTAACTCTGGTTTACAACTACTTCAGGCTCAAGGTTCTTTAAAAAACAAAACAACACAAAAGAACCTTGCACATGAATAGGAACAAACCAACACACAGCAAAATAATGTGATGTCTGTGAAACAAAAGGTGGGCATTGGACTCTGTGATCTTGGAGTGATCACAGAATGAATATAAAAAATGAATATAAAAAGCAAGCAAAAAAGAATGGGCTATTGATTAGCTCATCCAAATCTTGTAATTCAAATGTTTTGATAGTTAAATCTGTGCCATCCTCTAACAGAAAAGAATGGGGGGAGAAAAATATGTCAAAAATCATTATGTATTTCTTAAAATTCATAATTGTACCACAGTCTAATGTTGTGAAAGCTGGAATGAAAAGTGAAATGCAAAGTGTTAGTAACAAAGATGTGAGGTAAGGCTATTTTGGTAACGTTTGGGGTTATTTTTTTGCTGTTTTTATGTTGAAACTCTTAAATAATTGAAGAACAGCTACTTAGTACAAATGACAAAAACTTTTAGCAATTAGTGTGTTTATGTTGTGCTTGCAAGGGAAGAACAACATTTCACAGTAATTGCCTTGTAATAAGGTTATTTTCCATGCTGCAGTTCCAGCTGCACCATAGATTTAACAGATATGCCTGTAATTGTTAAAAACATGACTTTTGCCAATGCTGAATGCAGCAGTGAAAGCCAGAGCAGCAGTGGCACGGGTGAAATGTGTGAGGTGGAAGGTGAAATGTGCTGAACATCCTCCCTGTGAGCTGCTGCTGGGGGCCAGCACAGCCAAGGGGTTTGTACCCTGCACATGGCTCACAAAGGTTTTATGGTTTTGTAAAAGATTTCATGTCCTAATTTAATTGTCACACTTCCAGGTCTTCTCTGACTCCTCGGAAGCCCCCAGAGTCAGCCCACTTAAATTCCAAGCCTCCAAGCATAACCACTGCTCAGCTAAGTCTCACCAGAGAGAGGGTTTGATTACAAGTCACTTTTGCCACCACAGCAAACCTGACACTGGTTCAGTTTGAGATGTAAGGGACAATGCTGCTGAGGGGCAATAACAACTCCATGAACTTCCCCAGAGCAGGGCACCAGCTAGTTAGGACAAGCCCAGGAGGGAGAAAACATTAACTCACCCTGTTCTCCAGAGGGTACCTACTGCTACCCACTGGCTGCTTATAGTGCTGTCAGACCAGAAAATATAGCAATTAACACATTATTTGTTGCTATCAGATTTTTAAAATTGTCAAAAATGTATCAAATTTGTGCTTTTTGTTTCATATCTTGGTTTAATAGCCTCACTTTACCCAGAATTCTTTATGCAGTGCTGCACTTGGTTTTAAGGCTTTCTTTGTCTGGCTCACAGCAGGCAGCAACAGGGGCAGAGTCCCTCCAGAGTTCACAGTTTGGGGATTTCAGGGAGTTCTGTCCAGCTGCTTTTCCACACAATGATTTTAATGGTTTTGCAGCAGCTCACCCCAAGGAATCACATCACACAGCATCTCTGGTCATCCAAATCTTTACAAACCTGAAAGAATGGACTCAAAGGTACAATTGCCCATATTCCACGGGTACAAACATTGCTAAGCAATCTCACATGCACTTCACCTGTTTTTAGAGTGTCACTCCAAATATTCTCTGCTTAGAATGCTAAACCAGCTCTGAAATGGGTGGGATTTGATCTTCTTTCCCAAAACAAATCACATGAATAAGTCCAGGGGGATGGAAGGAGAGTGAGAGGAAAGAGAGAGAGAGAGAAAGAGAGAGAGAAGAGAAAATCATATCCACAAAATAAAGAGAGAAACGTGATAGTTTGCAGTGAACATACACCAGACAAACTGTCCACAGCAGTGGAACAGAGGAGAAGGCTCTGGAGTTCACAGTAATGGGCACAGCAATTAATAAGACATATAGCACATGGTAAAATCCATTCTGCCATCTGTGTCAACTGTCCCCAGGTGGGAGCTGGGCATGTTTGCCATGCTCATCAGCATTAGGATTGCTGCTCCATGCCAAATCTGATTTTATTGGCTCCAATGCTAAAAAATCTATCAGCATTGCTATTTAAAGCTTCTCATAATAATACCACAATTCCAAGCAGAAAACACAAAACCACATAGCACTGGAAATCTTGCCTAACCTTAGTGCCTTCGGGGCAATTAACATTATACCAGAAAAGAATCTAATCTAAGGTTAAAGAGGTGACTGTGCAATGAGATATGTTAATTTTCATAATTGTTTACAAATTACTACATTTATTAAAAATGCTGTATATAACAGGTTATACAGTAAGAGTGGCAGAAGTAAAGTTACTTCTCTCAAGCCTATTTAAGATCTGATCCAGAAAAAAGTATAATACACTTCCAATTTAAGGTGAACATCAAGATCATGAGCAAAGGAAAATAATGTTGTTTCTCTTTCAAGCTCCTAGAGAAATGCAGGGGCTTTCTAGGGGTTTCCCTTCTTTACATCCTCAAATCCCCTGCGCTAGCAATGCCTCCAGCAAAAGGCAGCGTGTGCACCCAGTGCAATCTGTCACTTCATAAACAGTATCTGAATTATTTCCAACCACCAAGAGCAGTTTGTTGGCCTTGAAGGGACATCTGCCCTCTCTCTGCTTGATGGTGAGCCACGGGCAAGGGGCTGCAGAGCACCTCCAAGGCAGCCACGAGCTGGCACAAGGGCTGCAGGTGCAAATGCTGCCCCATGGGTTGGCACAGGGATGTTTGCACCTGCAGCCCTCCTGTCACCACCAGAAGCTGCTCCTGCTCCTCCTCCTCTGCTTGCACATCCCTGGGTGGTGTTTGCAGGCGTCCCAGGATGAGGGGAGAGATGAGAACCTTGACTCCGTGTTACAGAAAGCTGATTTACTATTTTATTATATATATATATATATATAAAAAATAATATATTATAGATACATTTATAAATATATCATTTATAAAATGATACAATATTATATATAATTTTATTTTAATATGTATTTAATATATTAAAATAAAATTATATATTAAAACTGTACCAAAGAATAGAAGAAAGTATTTCATCAGAAGGCTAGCAAGGAGAGCAATGGAATGAATAATAAAATCCTGTGACTGCTCACAGCCTCGAGACAGGTGGCTGTCATTGGTCATCAAGTAAAAACAATTTCACATGCTGGGTAAACAGTCCTCCAAATCACATTCCAAACCAGCAAAACATGGAGAAGCTGAAGCTTCTCAGATTCTCAGGAGAAAGGGTCCTGGCAAAAGGATTTTTCAGAAAATAGGTGTGTGACACATCCCCAGGTGCACGGGATCTTGTGTAAATCCACATTTTCCTTTCCCATGGCAGCTGGGTTATCAGCAATCACAGTTATCCAGGGACAGATGAGGATTTTCTCAGTGGCCTCTGCCTCAGCAATCATCAGGGGGCTGCTTTCTGCATTTATTCCTGTGGTAACAAGAGCTTCAGATCAAACTGCTCACACTGAGAGCAAAACAAACCCTGGAGAAGGCATGAGAGACATGATTTGTTTTCAGGAGAGAAAAGCCACTTTTGGGAGCTCCTGTAGGACTTCCCACTTTGTGAGTCACACAGCAGTCACAGGGACTTGTCACTGAATTCTCTTCTGCAGGCACCAAAGGACGACTGTCTTTAAATCAGACATGTTAAGTACACCACATCTTCCCTTCAAAAGCAGCTATATTCTGTAACACCTACACATCCAGAATAAATTAGCTTTCTTATTCAGTGGTGTCAACAATGGTAAGCCCCAGAGAATAAGGGAGAAAGAGTAATGCTAGCCTAGGCCAAAATACTTATTAATTACACCTCCTTTCAGATGCCTCCCTTGTTGAAACCCTGTTTGCTGCCTCACGAAATAAGGAATAACACCTAGTCTTTAATTTATGAGCAATAATTTGGAAATTGCCCTCAATTTTTACCTCCTGTTCATTGTTCAACAATGCTGTATAAAGGAGGGAGATACGTTATCCCTCAAACTTTTCCCTGCACACAGCTCCCTGCTGAACACCAGAGGAGAATCTAATCTAAGGTCAAAGAGGTGAGTGTGCAATGAGATATTTATCTGCTGCCCACCCCCTGAGATGTCAACAGGAGTAGCTGATGGTGTCAGTTGTGAGACTCTTTCTGCAGCAGGCATCTGCCCATTACCAGGTGCAGAGAAAACCTCAGCTCGTTTCATACATGAAACTGGAGAGCTGTCATCTGGTAACAGATTTTTATTACTACCAGGAGTGTATTTGAATTCAAAGTAATGACCTGGAAGTACAAAATTCCATATTCTGTAATCCCACAAGCCGTGCAATTCTCCCTCTTCAGTTACTGCTGAATATCTCTATAGCTTCCTCTGCTGCTCCTGATTTAATATAATGCTATCAACAAACCTCCTTAGTGAACAGGGTCATGGCAAGATTTACAGTGCTTTTGCACAGGCCTGCAGGTGAATTTATTTTACCCAATACATCCATTTAGATCCATTTTCCCCAGAACATTATTCTTCAAAGACAACTTAGCGAGTTCTCCAGCATCAGATAAAAGTCAAGCTAAGTGGTGCAAAGATGACAAGGTGTCCTGCATGACCTTAATCAGAAGTTTAAGTGCAGGATAAAAGTGAGAACTGAACCGAGAGCCACTACCCCAAGTGCCTTTTTTTTTAAACATCAAGAAGACAAATGTTGCTGCTCAGACACTTTTTTTTAATTTTTTTTCCCTCCAGACTGACACCCACAGCTTGTGGATTGCATTCAGCAGGCAAGGGTGGGAGCAATATTCTGAGAAAAGCAGTGTCACTCACCAAACCCCAACGCACTATGTGAGAAAGCTCAGGGCGTCCTGTAATGACAATGGACAGGGCATTAATGGGAAAGAATTGGAATTTTCATCCATAGGTTCAGCACACAGTGTGTTACTGAGCCAGCCTAAGCAAGCCCTCACAGCCCTTCCCCTTCTGTTCCAGACATTCCAACCCTTATGTTGTTGCAGACATCTTTTATGGAAAATCCTTTCATTAGGATTTTTCCTCCTGAGAAGCCAAGAGGCCTCAGGAACAAAATGTAAACAATGATTATCTGCTGCTGAAATGCAACAGGTGCATCTGTGATTGGTCTCATGTTGGATGTTTTTAATTAATGGCCAATCAAAGTCAGCTGGCTCAGACAGAGAGCCAAGACACAACCCTTTGTTATCATTCTTTCTTTTTCTATTCTTAGCCAGCCTTCTGATGAAATCCTTTCTTATATTCTTTTAGTATATTTTTAATGTAATATATACCATAAAATAATAAATCAGCCTTCTGAAACATGGAGTCAGATCCTCATCTCTTCCCTCATCCAAGAACCCCTGTGAACACCGTCACACCCACACGGCTTTTTCTGTCACGTGTGGTGTCACACACACAGGCATGGCTCTGGCAGAACCACAACTTCCAAATTATGACAGAACTGTGGGGAGAACTTAAAGCAGCTTTCCAGTGCCTGTAAGAGAGCTGGAGAGGCTCTGACAAGGGCATGGTGTGACAGGACACAGGGAATGGCTCCCAGTGCCAGAGGGCAGGGATGGATGGGATAATGGGAATGAGGAATTGTTCCCTGTGAAGGTGCTGAGCCCCTGGCACAGGGTGCCCAGAGCAGCTGTGGCTGCCCCTGGATCCCTGGCAGTGCCCAAGGCCAGGCTGGGCAGGGCTGGGAGCAGCCTGGGACAGTGGGAGGTGTCCCTGCCATGGCAGAGGATTGAACAAGACCCTAAATGTCCCTTCCACCCAACACCATCCTGTGATTCCATGATTCTGAGGTTTAACTCTAATCAAACCCCTGCACACTAGCTGTGAGTTAATAAAATAACCTGGTTTTAGAAAATTTTTCTTCCAACTGTTTGGCCTCTGGCTTTACACTTGCAGACTAAACATCAAATAATGAAATTCTTTCTTCTTTCCATGCACACTCAACACACCACAGAGCTGATTAGCTTTCAATATTATGGAATCACATTGCTTGAAGTTACAAATCTTCTTTTATAAATAAAAACAAGTTGCTGAAAAATAACATAAATTTTGGCACTGTATCAACCCAATTAAACCTCCGTTTTACTAGAATTCAAAAACCAGCCAAAAATAATCTAATTGAGAAATACTAAAACTGGACTTATTCTGTGTGGTGGTGAGAATGACATTAAAATGGTTTTGAAAGACCCAGATAGCTAAACAAGATTAAAAATCATAACTTTACAGCCAAAGCAGAGATAAAGAGAAAGCACAGAGACACACAACTTGAAGAATGCCCTGACTCTGCGCTGCTGTGGAGGCACTGAGGGGAGGAAATCACTGAGGAGCAGTTTCAGAATGGAAAAAGGTAAAGAAAACTCTTCAGCCAGCCACAAACAGCCCTGTACTGCAGGACCCCTCAGCCTCTGCATAAAATAACTTCAAACTTCCCCTGACTTCCAAACTTCTGCAGGGCTTGAAACGAGGATGGAGAACAGTCCTGCTATAGAAGGGAGCAGCCAAACACAAATTTTATGCATATTCATAGAGTGAATCTGACTTTTGGAGCTGCTGGTAGTTGAAACAAAGATAAAAGAATTGTGAGAGTTAGGAAGAAATTTCACATGGATGAAATAGAACTGAGTGATGTGACAGCTTTGATCATTGTTCAGAAGCTGGAAAAGAAAACTCTCCCTGAACCTCCGCAGAGACATGGGCTGTGCCAAGACCTGGCACAGAAAAGTTTTCTGGGGGAGCACAAGTAGGCAGAGAAGAAGTAAAAAAAGAAGTAAAAAGACAGGGAGGGGGCTGGAACTCTGGGGGCCAAAAAATAATTAAAAAAAACTCCCAAACTACCAAAATAAATTGGGAGGAAACCAGAGGGTTTTATCCAAAAAACTTTCTCGATCAACTAAGTCTACCAGCAGAAGCAATGCAAACTGAGACAGCTCTGTCCTGGGTGTAAAATGGTATTCAGGTGAAAGATTGTCTATTAAACATTAATATAAAACCCTGAGTAATTAAATCTTTTTTCATTTTTAACAACAGATAATCAGATGCAGAGAACATTTAACCTTTTTCACTTAACTTTGGTGATATAAGAAGCTGAAATGTTCTGCAGCAGGCTTCTTTTATACCTATTTATGATATGACCTCTTAATATATATGTACTTACATGTGTATGTTTGTAGGAAATTTGTACATTAATCAATATTTATCACTCCTTAATAACTGAAAAACTACCCTACAGTAGATTCACAAGAGAAATCAAACTGAACAATGCAGAGATTAGATACCTGCTCTGTTTTCAACAATTCCTATTTGTTAGCTTATTTAACAATGATTGAACATTTTGGGAACAGCTGCCTTGGTAAAGGCTCGACATCCCCAGCCTTCCACTGATGTGCAAGGGCAACAGTGTTCATCCCTCCAGATCTGTCCCCAGTGATATGTCAGAAATCATATTCCTGATGTTCACGAATTTATATAAAACACAGTGGGAAAAGGAAACAGAGACACTTAGAAAAGCTACTCAGATAAAAGGGGAGCCTTTTTCTAGTTGATAAATGCACTCAGTAGCACATTTCTTTATGTAATCTCTCTTCAGACAGTAGAAGGAAGCCTCTGCAGAATATTTTTTTTTTAATAGATGAAACATGAATCATTTTATCTTTAAATTACATAACACGAATGCAAATTAATCAGTATCCTTAGACAACTACAAAGTTGATTAAGTGGCTCTTAAAGTCAGAAGATACCAGAACTGTTGAGCAGCTCTTTTTACATTGGCTGTAACCCTTAATATTTCTCCAAAGCAACATGAGAAAAGCTGGAGACATTAATATCCATTAGAGGGAAAGGCTGGTAGGGATTTGAGAGTGCTCTGGCTGTGCTGTAATCGATAGGTTACCTGCTCAATAGAGGGCATACATTACTTTTACTCCAAGACAAATACACTGGAAGTTATGTTTTGTTTCTGTCATTGAGCAGCTCTTGCTCACCCCAGCTTTTGTTGAGCTTTCCTTCCACAGAGTAATGAGCCCAGGACTGTTTCATGGCTGAGGGGGTGCTCCATTTTTCAGAGAAATATCTGTCCCTCATCTGACATAAAGCACCACTTAAGGATGAAGCAATGGCATGAAAGGTGCAATAGAAGCAAAAAAAAAAAAAAGGGGGGGAGAAAAAAATAAATTCCCCTGCAGTGGAATTTAGGGAGTAAACTACTTATTTCCTGACAGAGCAGGAAACTCTGTGCAGGTAGATAGCAAAGTGGTGAAAGAAAACAAGAACTGGCTGAGAGAGCCCAGAAGTGGGGTTGCAGTGGCAATGTAGACAAAATATCAGTTTTAAGATGGATGAAATTAAGAGACTCTCTAGCAGCAACCCCCTCCTCCCCTTCCCACTTCTCTCCTTCTTCCCAGAAGGAAAAATGTGTCTGAGCCCTTCATGACAACATCAGAGAATTTGGGTGGGGGTTTATGTGTGAGTACAGAATCTGGTTTTGGCTGATGGGATCTTTGAAGAGGGTTGAAACGCTGACATGAGAATAAAAGGGATCCATAACAACATGTTCTGAAATGACTGAAGCTGGAAAGCAAAAAGGGAGAGGGGAGAAGGAAAAAAAGTCAAAAAGAAAAGGGAAGAAAAGAGAGGGAAAAAAAACTCAGAGGGCTGAGTGGGGGGAAGGAAGGAAAAATAAAAATGAGTAATATGCTACAAAAAGCAAGAGAGGCTACAGATTTACAGAGGAGTGTGTCCACAACAAATGACACCTATTCCTTGAAATCTGCAGAGCTTCAGGTTTCACACAATTGTCTGTTAGAAGAAAGGATGAACACCTACATTTATTCAGTTCTTCCAAGTAAAAGATCAGATGGGTTAAAGAGGAAAAGCCCGTGTACACAAAAGGTGGAAGAAAAGCAATGGCTGGAAAAGAGAAATATTTGAATTATTGAAAACCAGCTCATTATTTTCCCTTGAATACATGATCTCAGTAATGGTTATCTGACATTAATGACCATCTCTACAATGCAGGCAAAGAGGTGCCTGGCAATCCACTCAAACATTCCGGTTACTTCCCTTCAGCCTCTTCCATAGTTCAGCAGAACTTTTGTCTCTATACTTTTTAGCTGCTGGAAGAGCTCCAATCCTTTCTCTAGGCCAGGAACAACCTGGTTCCAACACTCAGTGCTGACCCCGTGCTGCTCAGCAGTGCAGGAACATCCCTGGTGTAATCACCAGCCCCTGCATGTCCTTTGTTACAGACAGCCACGACCACCAGCAAGGGGATCTATTGAAAGAAAAGCATTCTTGGTGCTTGTTTGTGCACAGCTTATCTTTACCCCTGCATGCTGCCTGCTCACCACCACACCAGCTCCTAGTGCTGCAGATGGGATGGTTAAAAGCTCCAACCACAAATCAGTTCTAAAGTCCTAAAATAATTAGAAAAACCAACAAAGAGAGGATGGAATATTCCATCATTATTACCACTTCCATAAATCAGTATTTTGATTTATGACCAGCATCCGTAGCACAGTACAGCCCGTCTTTTGAAATACCTGCAACCTAAGAGGATTTAATTTAATTTAATATGGAGCTTTATTAAGAAAATGAAAGCAACAGTGAGCCACTGGGGAACAGAAATCCCACCTCTTGCCAGCAGAGATGCAGAGTGCACCCATCCCTCAGATTATTCCTGCCCACACAACATCCTAACTCACCCCCTGGTGGATGCAAATTACTGCTGGATCAATCCTGATACGTTACAGTCCTTCCAGAATTTCCTGATACCCCACCCTAGTGTTTTTGTTTACATATTATAAGTGTAGAATGTTATGGTCGTGAAAAACAACGGCAAACCTACAGAGAATTTGGGGAAACCTGTAAAATAAAGGGGTTTTAGTAAGCATGCAACAGGCTGTACAATTTTGCACTGCAATGTATTTCAAAAAAAAAAAAACATAAGCCAGATGCCAAGAACAACTTGCCTGGGTAAAAGAAAAACTTATCCTACTTATCCTTCAGCCTCAAAAATGCATTTGATAACAAGGGTTTTACTGCACAAAATGTGTGTCTCAAGACAAGATGGAATCCTACAAAAGCAAACTGAGAGTAGTTCACCAGGTGAAACCCATGAAAACTCTCTCTCCTCACCTGGGTCTTGGGATTCTGGCCCCTGGACAACTGGACAGTCTCACTCTCATATAAATTAAGACATAATAGATTCTATAATTAATACCTCATGACAGCTTTACGTTTTCTTCTTAAAGTATTAAATGGAATCACAAACATCTATGTTTAAACCTGGGCATCCAGATATTGTGCTTAGCCAAGAGTCAGAGCTGTTCCTAAAGCATTTTTTCACCCATAGGTGTCAATCACAATTATCCAGGAGTAAATTACACAGCTAAAACATCTTTCACAAGTGCTGTTGTCCACAAGAACCATGCTGAAAAATATTATTTTATTTATTTATTCAGTTATTTTTCTGTCACTTGAATTTTATGTTTTACTATAAATTCAGTGCTAGTAAACAGTAGATTCTGAGGCACAGTTCCCTGCAAGGGATGTGAATTTCATCCTGCCTGACCCAGTGCTACACAGACAGGTTGGGCTGCACCTCATCTCGCTGACAATTTAAACTTTCCTCCCCTTGCTGCTACATGAGCTTTGTGCTCGAGTGTTGATGGTTAAAGGGTCAGCTCCTTTTGTGCACAGCAGGGTGTCAGGCTGGAACTGCTGTCGATTATGGCCATTAACTGAGCTACAGGCACACTCAGGGGTGTATTTACTGCTTGTCTTGGAAGCATCCTAAAAATACAGGCCAAGCCATCCTCTCTGGTACTGAAATACACAGGATGATCCCCATAGCAAACAGTGAATGCAGTAAAAACCCTCTCAGTGACTGAATGTGTTTTCAATATTATTTTACTTACATTTATTCTTGCTTTCTCTTTCTACTGTCTTCTTTTATGTCCTTCCTTCTGTTGTTTCTGAGTGGAACTCTGCAATTCTCTTTCACACCCTGAGCCAATGCTTTGTTGATGGCTCATTGTTTACTGCATTTCTGACTTGCATGTCTTCCTACTGCAAAATCAATGCAGCACTTGGATTTAACATAAAAAGTGAGTGCTAACAGAGCTTTATTCTGTAGCTAATAACAGCCCCATATTATTACTTTTTATGCCCAATAAAAAATGAGAAACTGCCAACTATGGTACCTATGGCAAAATCACAGCCTGAAGCTCAGAAATAAACTTTAAAATCGCAAATTTTGGGATGTGTGTTGGTCACCCAAAGGCTGACTTAACTATCCATGGCACTGAGTTTTAACTACCCGTGGGACTGGGTTTTTATCTACATGCTAAACTAGATTTCACTGCAGAGATCATAGTTTAACCTTGAACCAGGATGTCTGTAAAAAAGTACAGCAGAAGAATCAGCTCAAACTCCAGAATATTCTATAGGATGATCCCAGGGAAACTGCAGCAAGCAAAAATTTAAAGAGCAAAGGACCAGGGAGAACAGCACAGTACCGACTGTACATGTGGAATAATAATCATGTTATAAAACTGTGGAATTGTCCATCCCCCAGTGAAGATCTTGTTTGATTATCATCTTCCATCACTGATGTGAATGCAAGCCTGCCTGCATCCCTAATTTAGGGCTTTATTCAAGCAAATGCATCTTTAAGAGACTTTGTTTTTGCCACATGTAGCTCAAATTGCTGCTTCAATACTCAGAATAAGTTGAGTAAATCTCAGTGCCATGGTCTCATCTTGTTTGGAGACACATAAATTAAATAACAAGCCTTTTTTTCTTTATAAACAACATAATCAGCACTGGATAAAATATTTGTTATTCCTAGTATAAATTTCGACATGATAATATAGATCTCTTAGATATTAAAGCAAAATACTTGTCCTGCCAACTACAAAGGTTGAAACACCATCTTTTAACTACAAAATGTGGCAGAAATAGTCTAGCAGATCAAGTCCTTAGATGCAAGATGATGTTAATAATTACAGGAAAAATTAGATATAGTTGCATTTAAACAAGTGCCACATGAAACACGCTTGACCATCTGGTAAAACTGTCTTAGGGTAGGATGCTGGCAGATATTGCATAATCATCTGCATATGACAGATAATTTTAGCCGAATCTAAATTAAAAAAATGTTCTCATACTTCTTAAGAAAAAAAATTAAACTGCTTTTCAAACTTAATAAATATATGAAGTTATTTAATTTATTACTGTATGAATTCCATATAAAACTAAAATGCTATGGACACAAAAAAGTAGAACAATACTTTTTTTAAAACTATTTTCTAGGTATTTTGAATTACAAATTGTTCTGCCTAGAATTTCTCCTGTGTTTTGTTCCTCCAAACATTTTCAAAGTAGTGGCTTAGAAAAAGTTAGCACAAAAAACCCACCATTCTTGTGCTACTCAGCCACTCTTCAGTACAAGGACTATTTTGTCACATCGCTTAATGATCTGGGACGTGAGAGATTTGGAATTCCTCTGGAAAGGTTTTCTGAAACAGAAAAACATCCACAATTGGTAAAGGTTGTCCTTGCAGAGCAGGTGGTGAAGTTTCCCAATTTACACAGAAATCTGTGCAGTCATATCTCATTTAACTGTGTTGATTTACAATTCATTATTTAAACAGTGCACACAAAAAAAAAGTGCACTACAACAAAATGTTATCAGTACTGAAGGTCATTCTCTAAATAGTACAATGAAACATGTTTCCTAAAGCCAAAAAAAAAAAAAAAAAAAAGGGAGAAAGAAAAAAACCCCAAAAATTACTTGAAGGTCTAACAAAACAAATATTGTCATTGAAGACAATTGAATCTTATAGTACTTATTCCTAATACAATATGGAATTAAAATTGACTGAAGGGATTTGAATCTCCTTAAATACATTGGAATGGCTGAGAAGGAATAGAAAACCTGTTAAACAAGTTACAAAAAAAAAAAAAAAAAAAAAGCAGAAAAAGAACAGCCCTTCAGCCCTTCAGGAGTGGATGATCTGGAAGGAAGGACAGCATTTGTTGTCTGTGCAGAATGCCACAGCACCCTCGATTATGCAGCTGCCCTGGGGAATTAATGTTTGTGACTGAGGTGGGAGGGAACATCCTGAGGGCTCCACACCCTGCTCACAGTAGGGCCAACCTTCAGCCTGAAGCAAGTTGCTCCCCATGTTGTTCTGGGAGGTTCTGGTGATGCCCAGGGGAGCCCCTGGCCTTCCTCTGCTCCCCGCCCAGCCAGGATTCCCTGGGCTTTGCTGTTCTCCCTGGTGAAGAATTTTACATTTACTGCAGCAGAAGTAGCTCCCCTTTTGGTAGCTACTCATCCTAAGTGGTCGTTGCAATCTTTTTTTTTAAAAAGATGCTGTGTAGAGAGGAGTGCAAATCCATGACCCAACATATTTTTAGGTATGACCTAACGCGGCTCAATTTTCAGTTGTTCCACACACTGGTCCAAAACACCAGTGAATCACTACAGAGCTCAAAGCAACTGGCTCTTCTCCCACCAAATATAAGCACCTTGATGAGGTAAACTAATCACCAAGCCAGCGCCCATGCTAAGTTTCTTTTCACATCCTCTCTTCTATAATTTCACCACACCAATTCATTTGCCAGCCTGGTGCTCTGAGTATCACTTTCAAACAAAGCACAAGGTCAGGAGCAGTGAGAGCCCCTCAAGGACAGTGACTTCTCTGCAGCTCAGGACACACCACACCTTGTTTTCTCTGAGGGAGAACAGTTCTCTTCAGCAGCTTGTGTTTCTGAAGGGAATATTATCATACAACCTAGTTTGAGAGTGCCACAATGAACACAACCCCTTTTACAGCCCTGCTGCATCCCAAAGGCACCAGCAAGCACTTCTGGCCTAAGAACATCTGGAATAACTGCTGGGCTGTGCCCTACACACTGGATACAACCCTGGAAAAAAGTTTCAAGGGTTTTGAACTGTCATTTGTCTTCTGTGAAGTCTCCAAAATGGCCTGAACATTCACTTCCACAGAGAAATGCTGTAAAAACCAAGAGATCCATGTGTTCTCTACTTCTCAGCATCCAGGAAGGATGGATGGCATAAAGCACAGATGTACCTCACTGGTATCCATTAGGAATCAGATCCACCATGAGTTTATTCCCAACTTTCCCAGATGGATTTTTGATTGCTATTGTCTGCCTAAAAGGTAAAAGCAAAGTGAAGAATCTGATACTGAACAATCTCTACAGGGAACGCATTGCAGACACCATCATAAAGCCTTCAGAAAAAATGATAATTTTGTTGCAAAGTGAAATATACAATAGGATGAAACATAAATAAGAGATTAAACAAATAAGGGGAGGACAGATTCAAGGAGGGAAAGGAAGCAGAGAGAATATTAGAATTGATGTAACTGGAAAGTACCATGTAAGCTGTGCAGGGAGAGCAGAGGGATGAAAATATAACTCAAACAAAATCGCTGCAGTACCATGTAGTATTTTGATAAAAATATATAAATATTAATAAAATATTTATATATTTCAAAATATATAAATATGTCAAAATATATTTTTATAAAAGCATATAAAATGGCTTAAAAGAAATTTTTTAAAGTTTGTGGAAAAAATGAGATAAAGAAACTTTCAAAAGAGTCAAGGGTCATGTCCCCAGAAGAACATAACACAACATCAGCAGCAGAGCTGGCTATTAGAGCAAACAAATCAGTAAAGAAATTTCAAGTTCAGCATCATGAAAAAATGTAATGAAACCCAATCAGTGGAAAGGCAAATAACTCCAAGCAACAGCTTTGGTACTGCAATTTCCCCTTGGATAATTTTACTGCAAACAACTTAATTCCTCCTCATAATGACTACCCATTAGACCAACAGCTATTGCTACTGTCACCTATGAAAACTCTGCTGTGCCAGACAGAATTCCAAAAGTATTCCTTACAAACAACACAATCACTTATTTCATCTCAGAATTAGAGGTATGAGCTACAAAAATTAGGACAACTTCCTGCCACATTCAGTCAATCTCAGTCCTCCCCACACTATTATCCAAGGAGAAGACAATCCAATCAAATAACAGCAGGAAATCCTAAGCTGTGGGATGGATTTCAGTCACCTCACCACAAACTGGAGGCTCTGTGCTCCCTGAGCTCTTGCTATGGACAGCAGAAAGATTTATTTCACTTGACCAGTGCTGTCCTTCCACTTGTTTGGGGAACCACAGCATTAAATTCTTCTACAGCCCCCTGTGCCCTCAGCAGTGTTCAGGATTCACATTTCCACTTCTTGTTCAGGACACAAACACTTCATAACCTCACACAGCTCCTCTGCTTCTCTTCACCTCTCCCCTTCACCACAGCCCCAGTTACTCATGTTATTGCTGCTTTATCTAACTGTGATACAGTACATTATAAATATTCAACACCACAGGCATTCCAAGCACATTTATGACCCTAAACACCTTTCTGGGAAATTTCTACCCACCTGTCTCATTAAAATAAAAGTATTGGTTCAGGTTATCCTAACCCAATGCATTACACTTGACACACAGACAATGACTGGGATTGATGCCATGTTTGCCAGGGCAGGGGAGCTTTTCTTTGGCACAGCATTATTATTTCTGCAGGCTGCTGAGATTCCTGCAAATGGATGGAACAGGCACACCCTGCCCTGGCAGTGCCAGAGCCACACAACCCCTGCTGAATGGGAGCCTGGCTCCTCAGCCTTCCCTGGAGAACAGCAATGATCACCATTGTGGGAAACACACTGCTTTTGCATCCATGTGTGTTTGAAATGCAATTTTTGACCCAGCAAGCAACATTTCCAACTTCCCAATTCTACTTGCTAAGGTACTATACTGCCATGAATGCAAAAATATTTCACATTACTCAAAACTTATTCAGAATTACATCTTCTTTAAGCAAAGTGACATTTTCACCTTTTTCTTGCCAAGAACCATTAAAAAAAACAAGAGAAAAATTTAAACAAAGTCAGACATACATGAAACTAAGATTAAAAAAATTTAATCAAGTATCATCTCAGGAGAAACTAATAATCAGCTGTGAAACAGATTCATTATTAATTTATCTGAATTGACTACATAGGATAATGTCCAAATCTGGGACACAATTGAAACTGGGGCACTATATAATAGTTATTTAACCTAGATTCTGCAAATTCACCTCAGACCATTTCACTTTTTCCTTAACAGTCAATACTCAATGTCCTGCCACAGGATGCAGACAGAAAATGTTTTGAAAAGCACAGTATTTTCTGCTTGGTGGCAAGGAGTGCCAAGCAGAGGCTGGCAGAGAAGAGAACTGCAGCAATGTCTAGGAAAGGGCTTGATGGCCACAGAAAGGTTAGGATCTAAAAGTTTAAATAGCACATGAAGAAAAGCTCTGCTGTCAATACCTTACTGGAAATAGAAAGTAATATTCAAAATAATCTGGCAATAGTTTATTGCAAGAACATAGAAATGTGAGAGACAGAAAGCTACCCCACCACAGGTAAAAAAATAGATGATGATGATGATGATGATGAAAATGGAAGCAATTCTTAGAGAATCACAGACAAAATTCTAGTTCACAGGCACTTAAGGAAAACCAAACCAGGATTGTGGCATGCTCCTTATCTCATATCAGTACCTCACAAGATGTGGCAGTGATGTCTAAACTGAAATGTGCAGTCCCACATACATAAACGACCCCTCTCACAGAAAAACTGGCACCCACTTTGCCAAGAATCATCCAACAAAAATGCTTAACACTGTAGATACTTCTAATTACCACGAAGTGCCTTGGGAAGTTCAGTGTCAGCGCCAGTCACCAATCACCAGTGTAAGGTTTTTACTGCTTCAGAGCAAATCATTTTCTGTTGTTTACTAGCAAAAAATCCCAAAGTTTTATAGCTCCTGAGCACTGCAGGAAGCAGCTGGATATTTTGCATAATTTTTTGAGAGACAGCCAAGCACAAAGCTCTTAAACCTTCCTGGTGGTAACAACCCCAGTGAGCCAGGGCTGCTTGTGCTGCCCCTGGGGCTGGTGGCCTTCCCTGTCCCTCCTCCCCAGGTTCCCTGTCCCCTTTTCAGACAGGGAATGTTCCCTGTCCCCTGTTCCCTCTCGTGACCTTGCAGTCACTGAGCATTCACAGCTCTCTCCTGGAGCACCCATCAATCATCTAATTAAAGTCTTTTACTCCTACTTTAGGACTCCAGCCAGGTTGAGACATATGTTACTCAAACATTTTGCTGAAGCATTAACTCAGTGCAGACTTTTGTTTGTCTCATTTCTTTGTCCAGCTATTGCATTTTGACACTTACTGAGCACAGAACTGGACAATTAGAGCCCTTGGCAACGAAGTTTCCCTATTATATTTCCCTCATATTAATCAAAAGCAGAGATTTATCAGCTGGTTTAAAGGTCTGGATGTTGGATCGCTGTCCTAATTCATCTCTGCTTTGATTATATCCTTGTCTATCAGCTCATAATTAATGTTTATAGTGATTACCATCAGCTGTTCTGCAAAAGGGGCAGGAAGGCTCCTAAGGAAAGGCCAAGATGCTGCAGGGCCACCTCTGGCACCAGCTACATGTTCTGTGACAAATCAGGTGGCACACCTGAGTGCCGAGTGAGGATCACATCAGCAAAAGTCCAAAATAAAAAGCGGGCATCATCCACCAAAAGTCCAAAACACAGCAATGAGCACACAGATTCCACAGTCCCAGGAAAGCAGAGCTGACTGATGATGGATCCAAGCTCAGAGTTCACTGAGAGTCAGGCTGGAAGTGATGCCAGGGGTAGCAGCAGTGGATTCAGGCACAGCCAGGTGTCAGAGGTGTCACACTGACAGGGTAAGGCAGCTCAGAGTACAGACTAGACTGCTGCGTAATACATCTATGCTGAAATACAGCAACGGAATCAACACAAAAACCTCTACTAGATCATGACCTGAAATCTCCTCTTAATTACACCAAGCCAACTAACAATGAACTGCAAACATGAGCAAGTTCCCACAATCATATAATCAGCAAAAGTATTGCTTAATACATATCCTCAAACATGACACAGGCATTTCAAGTCAAGAAAGGGATAATAATAATATTAATTATTATTATTACTGCCATCTGCATTTTTCAAATGCACTAAAACAATAATTCGTTACAAGTGTGTAATCAAACTATTATGCTCTATTTTTTAACTGCTTTTTCTTGACCGCTACACATTACCTGGTACTGCTCATGCATAAAGGGAAATCACTTTTAATTGTGCAGCAGGTGAGCACTACATGACTTTTTCCAATCTGTGCCTTGAAATAAGTTCATGAGGCAACACTGCAACAAAGCACCAGAGGAAACCAATCTTTACAAGTCTCTGGTATGTGAGTTCACCTTGTGTTTACATAGCCTTTTTTTCCTAAAATTACCACTTAAAAACCTTAGTATCAGAGTGAAAAAAGAAAGGAAAGCTGCTACATTTACAATGAGGAAGTCACACATAAAACACTATTTTATGGTTTGTAAAACCAAACTAAACAAGCACTCCTGAGTGACTTTACCAAAGGGTGCTGAAGACAAGGACAAAAAGGCTCGCTGGGAATCCAGTTCACACTGGCAGGAAATCAATACTTCAGGCATTGACAAGACACAAACACAATGGAAAATATTCTGACAAAGACAGGGAGCTATAAAGAATCCATGTTTTATACCTAACCCTCACAGCACCTTAAGGTTTTCTCCACAGCAACTCAGTACAATCTCCCCTTTTTTTCTCACTTTCTGACCTGAAATTTAGAAGCAGCAGCATTAAATGCAGGAATAAATGGCAGGATCTGTGGACCTGAAGTTCCAGCTTTGAGATGATGATGGATTTTGGGTTTGCCTTATCACCATGGTGCGGGCAGATGTCAGAGCTGAGGCCATATTCACCCCTCCTTCTCCCCCTCTCCAGGAGGATTGAAAGAACTCAACAAGGATGGAGGGAGTCCCAGCCCAGCCCTCTGAAGATGCTGTCCCAGGGCCACCTGCCCAGCAGAGCTCACCTGCTGCTCAGAATTGTCATCCTCACTGGATTCCCCACGCTGGCATTTAAACATGTCAGGATCCCATCCCTCAATGGGGGGCACCTGGGGCTTTATCCTGTTAAAATGTTAATGTGATAGCTTTTCCTCACCTTCTGTTTGCTGCTGAAACAATGAATTCCACTCTGAAATGGCTGCAAGAGTTCTTGCTAAAGTTCATCAAGCAGCCACAGCTCAACTGCAATGTTACATTGAAATAAATGTTCACAGTTATAATAAAATATCCACTCAACCCCATTCTTTTCTTGATGGCAAACACTGCTGGAAACAGCCTAAAACTCTGCAGATTCTGACATATTAATGCTAAAACTGAACAGAGCCCAAGAAGAATTTCACATAGGCACATTGAATCCCAGCCCTCCACACTTAACCAAGGTGCAGTGATTTTCTTGGGTTTTTATTAATTCAGTATTTTTCTAAGGTTGTGATCTCCATGACCATATTCTAACAGGATGCGATGAGAGTGGCACATGCTGAGTTACTGAAGAATCACATCTTCAGAAGACAGAAATTTGTAGTGGATATTTGAAACTAAGCAATAGACGAGAAACAGAGTTTTATAATTAATCAAAAAATCATATGGATATAACAATTTCAGTTCTTAATCATCAACAACTATACATATCTCTCTGAAGAGAATTTGCATCCATTCTGTGATGCATCATAAACAGGCCAAAAAAAAAAGAACCAAAAAGAGATTTTTCATGAACATGCACACTGAAGTATCCTTGTCCCAAATACAGGCAGTTTTGAGGTATATACAGTTTTATGTCTGTGTGTGCCCGCTGCTTCTTTCCTTTATCCTACAAAAGGGTATCATACAGGACCACTAAGGACCCTGCTTTCTGGAAAAGCTTCTTTCCCATATTAGCAGCTACGTCTGAAAATTATAAACCTGTCAAATCATGAACATTTCTAAAAGTATCATTATAATACATATTTATCTCAATATCTCAATTCTTCATATAATTTACTCTACTTTTGCAAAGCTCAGTTTGTCTTATGGAAAGCCCTCTTGATCATCCAAGGAAGTGCTTTTAAGAGAACCTACAATTAACATGGGCCTATTTAATAATAGAGAACACGGCGTTATTGTGCAATAATCCCTGACAAATTGATCATTATCAATAGCTAATGACTACTTTGTTAACTAATTGCCCCAGGGCAGAAGCGTGTCTGGGGAGAGACGAACTTTGTAAGGAAAGGTAACAGCTATTAAGAGCCATAAAGTTTGTGTTGGGAGGTGCTCCAGGCATTATAAATCCCCCAAAGTACTCCTGGTAATGATTCCTGGCAAGGAAAGGCAGGGGGGCTCTCCGAGGCAGGAATGCCTTGTGCAGAGAACAATTCTCCACTGCCGCCGGGAGTGCGCGGGCTGCACAATTAGAATGAGGAATGCAGCCCATTACACGGGATAGGAGAGAGCTTTCCTAGCAAAAACAACCCCATTACACATGCTAAAGGGCCTTGAGAAGGAGCCAGACTTAAGCAAAAGCTGCAGTGTGGAACTGATGAATATATTCACTTTGGCATCTTTAGTGGATCCCAGTGCAGCCTGGTTAACTGCACCATGGGATGCCGTGTGTGGGTTTAGATTTGGGGTCAACATCTCCTGCCAGCCGTGCCAGGTGTTAAAAATAGGTTAGAAACTGTTGTGAAATAGTTGAGAGATCATTAACCATGTACTGTTATGTTGCCATCCTATTGCAGGGGTTCCATACTGTTGTCTCCTTATCACAACAGTTCCATACCTTCTTGGTGTTTCTCATGGACAGCTCCTCACAGCACTGACTCTTTCCTCTTCCCAAAGCAGCCACTGACTCCAGTTCCCTTCTCACCCAGCCACCCCACTCTTTTATAGCACTCTGCTTCTCATTGCTTACAGCTGTGGCCTGGTAAAGTCAGGCCCATTCCTGATCTTTGATAATTGGCCCAGCTGCAACTTCTTAGGGCTAAGATTACTTTCTTTGCTATCTTGATTTTCTGATATTCTATCGCCCTACACCGTAAGTTTGGTTAATATATTGTAAATGGAGTTAAAAGGGTCGTTATAAGAAATAGAGCACTCAAGGTACCATAACACACCTCAGTAAAGCGAACCACGAGCCAGCCTGGACAGAACTGTAATGGGCCAATCAAGCGCCTTAACCTTCATGCAAATGAAGGATCCAAACAGAAACCAATCCAAAGGGACAAAAAACAGGATAAAAAGGAGCTTCTGACCCACTGAATCTGTGCTGCTCCATGGGGCCATGGCTGCTGAGCAGCCCCAGTGCCAGCGCTGCTCCATCCTCGACAGGAACGCTCCTGCTCAGCCCAGGCTCCCTTGCTTTGGGCCCTTCTTTTTTTATAATAAAGGTTGAAATCACTTTAGCACTGGGAGCCTGCTCTGGTTTTTAACACCAGGGATGCTGCCAGGTGACTCTGATAACATCCCTGGATCCCAGCAAGCAAAAGATTGGCAGACCTCAAAGCACCATGCCTGGAGCAGTCAGGGAGATGCAGAACACGAATCTGAATCCCAGACTTGAGTGGGTATAGTAAAACAGGGCACCCCCGACAAAGGAAATGATTGACATCTGATTCCATTGATTCAGAATGCTGAACAATTGCTCTAATAAACTGTACTATATTACATTATACTATACTATATCAAAGAGATACTATACTATAGTATATATACTATATAGTATAGTAGTATATAGTATATATATAATATATAGTAGGTATATAGTATATATATAGTATAGTATATATACTATATATATACATAGAGTGTATATATAGAGATATAGTGTATATGCTATATACATATAGTGTATCTCTACTATATACATGTATATATGTGTATACATATACACTATACTATATTACATACTAAAGAAAACTCATGACTGTCTCCCGAAAGCCAGGACACAGATTTGACCAAGGAATTGGCCAAGGAATCAAAACAATCCTCAGCAGAATCCAATTAGCAAATCCCTTCAGGTAAACAATCTTCCTAACACATTCCACGTGTGCAAAAGCAACAGGAGCAGAGAATAGAGATAAGAATTGTTTTCTCTTTCTCTGTGGTTCCTCACTGTGATTCCCAGGAAATATCCTTGGGAATTGTGCCTGCTGCTCTCTCTGAAGAGAGCTGTGGCTATAAGCAGGCACACTCAGGTTTATGCAACTCACCTGGCCAAGTGTGAACTTGATCTGGAAGTCTGCTGGAACTTCAGGGAGCAGATCCCAGACCTCTGGGCTTCCTGAGAAGCTTGGACACATTCCAACTGCGGCCTGATTATCAAATATAAGATTATTCTTCGAGCACATTTTTCTCCTTTAAGTGGACACATCTGCATTCACCACATTGAACCATTGCCCATCCATCTCCTGCCTCCCTGCACAGCCTCATTAAACACACACCACAACTTTCAGTTTGCCCACCCAGAGCTTCTCTATTCCTCTCAAATGAAAGAGCAATTTTGAAGAATGGAATGCCAGAACCACTGATCTGCCTTTCTTTTGTGGGTTTTCAAATATTCAAACACCCCTGCTTCAAAAAAGGACAAAGTTTGGTGGTTTGATTATGCTGTACTACACTGCAAGAAGATAGCAACTTGAAGAAAGAGCTAGCATATAAAAAGGAAGAAAAAGAGATGAAATTTGCTCTTGTGGAAGGAGTATAGACTAGGAAGAAAAGAGATGAAAAGCACAGAAATAACAAGATGGGCAAGAAGACACAGCAAGAGTTATACTAGAGATGAACAATACAACTTTGAATGAGCTTTTAGGGGGTAATAAATGCATTATACAATATAGGATCCTATATAAAATATAGGTTACATATGTATTTAAGTATTAACTTATATATATATTTAAAAACTTTAAAATCCATGGAATTTGGTATTGCAACAAATTTAGGTTTGAGGTGTCTAAATTATATTTCATGCCCAGAGTCATTCTTGCAGTTGAGATCATCATTATTCCATGGAAAGAAAAGCAGTAACAGAGTAAATGTATTGCTTTTCAGGTAGACAGCCCCCAGAATGCCAGGGTATCCATAAATACCTGCAGGGAAATGAAGAGAGAGCAACTTCAAATGTCAGAGGTTGGATTGGAAATGAGCTTCCAAACCTCTGCCAGCTCCAAGTGGGACCCCATGGGGAAAGTCTCACCCTTAGTGCAACAGCACAAGAAAAGGGTCAGGACAACTTTCCAGGCCTGCTCTTCTCCAGAAATGGATCTTTTGTTGAGATTCACTCGTGCCCCTGCCAAAATAAGGAGTTCTTTGGTGTAGGGAGGGCACTGAGAGCTAATTCCAGGTGAGGAGCAGGGGGCAGAACACCCCAAGTTCAAACTTCACACCAAGAGCTCGCCATAAATTTTCACAGCAAGAGATGCAGAATATTTATGCAAAAAATAGAAAAAATATAAAAATGTCTCCTGAGCCCTCACTATCCTTTCATGCCAATCCCAACTTAACATGCAATGTATCATCAAAGCAACATTACACTGATGGTACAGAATTTATGAGAGATGTCCTGTGTCTTATTAAATAGGAATTGAAAGAAACAGGGTGGAACAGAGCAGCACAATAACATTGTCTTCACTTTTCTAAAGACTGAGAAAATAGGGTTTTTTTTTTCTTTTCTTTTTTTAAGGGGAGAAAGAGATAATAGGAATGTAAATTAAATAATGTTTCCTCCTGAAGACCTGCTAGATCAGGAACAGATAAAGTGATAAACTTAATTACAGACTTCTGTGCTGCATAATTCATCTTTTCTATATAATTCACCTTCATGAAATGTGAAACTCTTGTTTCGGGAAAAAAAAAAACAGCAAACAAAAACCAAAACAACACCAAAACCACTTCACTCTTCTCCATTCTCAAAAAGACTTTTCCTGGTTTTCCTCTTAGTTGTCTGCAAAATAAAAGAAAGGTGTTCAAAGTTGCAAAGGACTTTTCTAGACTTTTTGGGAAAGACTTGGAATAGGTGGAAGCAACATCTTACAGTGTCAATGCTTGTTCAACCCTGAAACGCTGGAGCACCTACATTAGAAATTACCTGGGAAAAGAGTTTATATATTAATATAATCAAAAAGAGATTAGATATTAATATAATCAGTCATAATGGTGGAAAGTCTATGAGCGAGTCATCCAGATTGTGAAAGAACTCTGAATTTTCAGTCTAACTGTAGGACCCCGATCTCTTGGATAATGCTCTCTTACTCAGTAACCTCTATATCCATCCTCAAGCTTCCATCAGAAATTAAACATACAACTTTGAAAGACACTCAGAGCTTCTAATCAAGTCTTGAAGTGACAAAACAATCCAGGACATCTCAGTTTCATTTCTAGTGGCCATCCAAATACTTCAGGCTTATGAAAACGTTGCTAGTTATTTATTCCTGCATTTAATCTGCTCCATTGATCTGTCATTTATGAAGTGGGATGGGAAACTTTGCAGGTCTGGGAAAGGAAGGCACAAATGTTTAGATGGGACCTGGCTGGTTCCAGATCCATTTATGTGTTTTTACATCTAATACAAGAGCTGCTAATGCATGCATCCCCTGAAATAAACTGCTTTTTCAACAGTGATTAATATTATCAGTGCAAATACTGTAATTAAAATATCTATCAGCTTTTGCCTTCCTCTTCTCTGTGATGCCAGTCCTGGCCAAAGTGTCACACTGTCATTTGTGTCCCTTCAGTCCACTCCTGTAACCAGCCATATGTTTCTGTCCATCAAACCAGAGACTCAGAAATGATACCCAACACCAGGAATGTTTTACAGCCAGGATTCCTGCTTATCAGAGTCCTTTAGAGGCAGCACATGCTCATCAGAGCAGTGCCAAAAGAACAATAAGTACCTGCTGAGGCAGAATGGGAAGTGCCGTGTCAAATATTTAAGCACCTGCACATTATGTTCAATTTCTTTCAAAATATAATTGCCTGGGAATTTTGCGAGAAGAGACAACTCCCCCCATCCCTGGTGCCAGAGAGGAAAGGATGGAAAGCACAGACTCCTTCCCCCATAGCTGCATTGCTTCTTATTTGACCCAGATTGTGCCTCTGAATCCTCTCCTTGTTTCCAGTGAGAACCTCAGAAATATCTGCCAGGACATTTCCTGCAAGTGGCTGATGTGTTTGTTCAACACTCCCACAAATGTCACAGCTGTGGAACCACGTTACTTACTGTATTTTTTTTCTAAGGCTTTCTTTTAAAATTATCTTGTCCAGTTTCTTGCACCCTGAGATGTGCAAGCACTGTGGGGAAAAAGAGCAAACGGACATCCCAGGGTGAAATCCTTTCAACAGAGGCACTCCTGGGGATGGAAAGCACCTCTCAAGTGCAGGGGATTTCAAACCTGTGAATTCTGTTGAAAATATACCACATTCAAACTTTTGTTGGGAATTTAGCTGACTGGAGACTGGAAAAGTATGAGGCCGTGGCTAATTCCAAGTCCTGCACCTGCAAGATAGAGTGTCCTTGGGCCTAGCTGGGTATGATAACAAGCAGACAGAGAGACGTGGGAAATAGGGAATGTAGGCCCAAAGGAATGAGGAAGAGTTGATGGTATAGTTTAACCTTGGCTTGCAGAATATTCATAAGCTCATTATTTGCTGTCTAAGTGTCTGATGCTCTCTTCAATAAACGGAACTTGCTGATCACTCATATTGAGTGTCCGAGTCTCCCCTCACCGACAAATGGCTCATCCCCGACAAAGGCCTCATTCTGCAACAAACTTTGCCACAGGAACTACTCATTCATGCAGAGCAGGTGATGTTTCAAGTCTCCAAATTTGCAAATTCAATGTTAGTATTAGAATTTAATTCTATTAACTCCAGGAGGTGACAGGAACATTGAGGGGAACAGAAAGAAGGAGCTGATATCAAGTGCATGAGGGAAAATGAAGAAATGCAGGAGTAGGAACAGTTAATTCAGAGCTCAGTCAACAGGAAGGCACACAATGTGACTAAAGGGAGTAACAACAGGCAAGCAAGAATTAGCATCTAAAAGGAAATTAAAATGTCTATGTTTCATCTCAGAGACGGCTCTGATTCTGCTGCAGATCTCTGGCCAGCAAAGATGGAAGAGAAGGATATATTGTGCAAAACATTCAAAATGAAACCCAAGTTGAGGTGAGCACCTGCTGTGAGTATGTGGGACGGGCAAGAGAAGCCCCAGCCCTGCTCAGTGTGGTCCTGCAGCACTGCCAGGCTCTCCCTCTCTCCTGGCACAGACAGATCCTTCCAGGCTACTGCCCTCCTCCTCCTCCTCCTCCTCCTCTGCCAGCTCACTGAGAGCCCAGCCTGAGCACCAGCCATCCCTGCAGCACCCTGGAAAATCCTTCCCAGGAAAATCTGGATGCCAGGGGGATCCATTTCAAGCAATCTGTCAAAAAGGGAAATTTCAATTCCCACCCCCAAACATATGGCTCATTGCTGAACTTTGTAATGCTTCCAGATCCCGTTTCAGTGAGCAGGTACTGTCCACAAAGCACAATTTCAGCATGGATGGTAATAGCACAGAGAGGAGAGCAGCACCCACCTGAACATCACCTTGTTAATTTACTTCAGCATGCCCTGACACTGGAGAGTTTGGGAGCTCCAGAGTGGGCAGAAAAAACCATCCCAACAGGCAGTACCCAAGGATCAATTCTCCACAGGAATTTCCCTTCTAAGGGAAATTCTGCTTTCTGCAGAGCTCACACTGGGCCTGGGGTATCATCTGGGCATCTCCATCCATCCCCTACAAGACAGATGGTTTAACTCAGAGCTCCCTAAAATGAACCAACAGTTCCAATTAGTTTAATTACTGATTTACCAATACTGTATACAATAAAAAGTAACAATTTTACCATGCTCCAATCAACATCACTTTGTGCTGACAATAAATCAATGATATTTACTACTTAATATCACAGAAGAATATAAAATATATTCTAAATTATATTGAAGTTAAAACCATCAATATTTCTTTCAGGCTTTGTTATCCAATGAGAATGAAAAATTATCTCAATCCATTTGTTTCTTGCAGATGCAAAAATTTCCTCAGTTATAGCAAAGGAAACAGCATTTACAATTTGAAATGGCATTAAGTGTACCATTAAAGAGCAAATACAGAATTAATATAATTATATTGTTACATACATGCATATTAATAATATATATATGTACATATATAAGGTATTTGAGTATAAAGTTTGGCAAGCCTTATTTAAGAAATCTCATACATGTAAACTTTGTCCAAAATTCCAAATATTGCTTGTCCCAAGAAAAAAAGCAAACACCTCCCTTCATCAAATCAGTGCTGTGACAGGGAATGACCTTCCCATTTATTTCACAGCAATTTATATATATATATATATATTATATATATATATATATAGATAGATATATAGATATATAGATATATATATATAATCTGTTTGGGTAAGAGCTGCAGCCACTAGAGTGAGATGCCACAAAGCCACACACACAGCAGGATCACGTAAGGAAAGTATTTTGGTGATACCCAAAATGTGAAGTGACTTCATCCCCCCATGCCCATCCCTGTAACTGAGCCCACACAACTGCTCTGCCACACAGGCTTTACTGTTTCCCTTTCCAGCATCTTCACACCCCGAGTGATATTTCTCAACATATTTGCACTGCTAAAAAAGCTTCGTTTGGCTTTTTTCCCTGCCGTGGCTGGGGCTGTGTGTGACCTTGAGCTGAATGCCACTGTAGCAAGCTGTCTCTCACCGTGGGAGTTCTCTTTTCTCAGGTTTGAGCACACAGCATCTTTGATTTGGTAGAGCAGCGCTCCAGCAGCTGATGCAGCACTCAGTGATTTTCTCTGCTTTGTCCAGGTTTCAGCAGTGTTTTGCACACACACACACAATATCCTTTTTTAAAGGCACTTTTGCAAAGGGCTTTGGGAGCACTGAGCCTCGCAGCCCCCCGAAAGGCAGCTGAGCAGGATGCAGGTATTGCTGCAGTTCCCTGCAGTGGCAGCACCAGCAGGAATTCAATAATGCACAGCGAAAACAATAAATCCAGCTGGAATTACAGCAACCCTCAAAGCTTAAAAAAAAAAAAAAAACCAAAACAAACAGTAAAAAGTGGTTTTTTTCCCCCTACAACCTCCTTAACACCGTGCTTGGGGAGCTCAGTGGCAGCAATGACAACACCCCCGGGCCCAACACGAGTCTCCATTTTCCACACCTAATGACAGCAGACTGTGAGGAGATCCCAGCACAAGTTTTCTGATCAGCTGCCTTCAAAACCCAGTGGAAATATCTACAACTCAATCTCATCCCAGTGAGGGGATCCCCCCTTCCAGATCAAAGGAAATATAATAGATTAAAGAAAATGGCCAGAATCTTGCTGGACCATGCTGTACCTTTTATTTAAATGTATGACTCAAACCAAGATGAGCTCTGCCTTGTGATGGAATATGAAATAATCATGCTTCTTGCACCAGAAATGGTTAACAGGATATCAAGTATAACAGCAGTGTGCATACAGCTGAAATGGCAAATAGTGATGGGAAAAGTCATCTCATTTTGTTGCACAAGGGTTGTAATGCAACAGATGTCTCTAATTCCCCAAAGCATCCAGAGCAAGCTAAAAGACCCAAATCTCTGATATTTTGTATGTTAGAAATCTCTGGGTGATGGTACAATGGGTATTTAGCAAAAGAGGAAAAAAATGTTCAAACTACAAAGGGTTTTTCTGCAAACTTCAAAAAATATACTGAGGGTGAAGAAGCTTTCCAACAAAACATGAATAGAACTTTCTTGCAAGTTTTCCACGTGTTTATAGCATTTTGTTTTTAAATAAGCGCTTCAAGGGATACAGGGGAGGCTTAGACAAGAAACTTGAAACCAGTCCTGGCCCCCAGAATGTGGGACACTGGCAATATAAATTGAATTATACATCGTGGCATGTACAGCAGACAAATTAATTTGCACAGGTTATCTACCTTGCAGCAGCTCCCCAGATTTTCATGGCCTGTGCAACACTTGAAAGGTTTGCTCCAGCCCATCTTCCTGCTCTGCATTTGCCAGATTATTCTGTTATATAGGTCAAACTGTCTTGCAGAAAAAGACCCACATCTTTTTTTGTGATATATAAGGCCAGAGATGTTAACTTTTTAAAGCCATAGCAACCCCATGACAATTATTTCAATTTCCCGTAAAGGTCTTTAAATAGATCAGCTTAGTAAATGATTATGGGGCATTTTCCTATTAAAAACCCTCTTTCCACAGTGAGCCAGGGCTGCTAATACCCACTTTGAGGAGCACCTGAAACCTGTGCACCATTTCCTACAGCAGCCAAACACTCCTGGTTTTCAGCACCTGACAAATGCACAGGGAAATTTGTACATGCACTTGTTCATTAATGACACCAAGCTGTCCTTGGAAGGACTGGGTATTAACAGGCTGCTGGACAATAGTGATGCCTATATTTTAATGGTTTTACATGCCTACATTTTAATGGTTTACATACCTACATTTTAATGGTTTACATACCTACATTTTAATGGTTTTACATGCCTACATTTTAATGGGTTTACATGCCTACATTTTAATGGTTTACATACCTATGTTTTAATGGTTTACATACCTACATTTTAATGGTTTTACATGCCTACATTTTAATGGTTTACATACCTACATTTTAATGGGTTTACATGCCTACATTCTAATGAGTTTACATACCTACATTTTAATGGTTTTACATGCCTACATTTTAATGGTTTACATACCTACATTTTAATGGGTTTACATGCCTACATTCTAATGAGTTTACATACCTACATTTTAATGGTTTTACATGCCTACATTTTAATGGTTTTACATGCCTACGTTTTAATGGTTTTACATACCTATGTTTTAATGGTTTTACATGGGAGCTGTTAAAAAGTGTTCCCCATTTTAGTAGTGTGCCCCCAGATTACACAGACACAGCTGAAGAAAAAATGCATTTCAGAGACTATAATTCAAATGAGGGCTTGAGAAAAAAGAGGACAGAAACCAAAAATTATTTATAATTTTAACTTTTGAATTTCCCCAATAATATAACAAACGCTCCATAATCTAACTACAAAATTCCTATTAAACAACGACAAAAATTAGAACATCTCTGATCTTGCATCTGAGACATTAGGATTTTTTTCCATTTCATTTTCAGTTCTGAATATTCTCCTATTTGTATTACATTTGGTGATTAATATGGATCTTATTGCTTCATATAGTTTTTAAAAACCGCACAACTTCTGATTTATTCCACCTAAGGCTCCCATACCTTGACATGTTGGTGGAAGTTTTCTCATCAGGTGAGCTGTGAGCTCTCAATGGTTAAGGTGAAAGCTCCACTGAAATAAGCACTTCTGAAGGAGAAAAATATTAAATCTATTATGTACACTGGAAGAACACTGTCTAGTCATCAGCTTTTCAAGAAAAATCAAAAATACAGATGTTGCCTCCTCCAATGCAGTTGGGTGTGTGAGGGATACAAATCCAAAGAGCTCTGGACTGTGCAAAGCCACCTCAGTTTTATGTGAGATATTCTAAATACATTAACTGGTGTGATATTGCCCAGGATAAACTGATACAGACTCTGCTGGTATCACTTGCAGCACTTTGATCATGAAAACAAACATCAAAATTAGTATTACTGGAAGAGAAGCACTGCAGAATGAACAGTGCTGCTTTGCCCCTGATGTATTAAAGCCACAATAAGCTGAGCTGGAGCAATTAAAATAATTTGTTTCCTGTTCATGATGTTATTAGATTTGGACAGATACAGAGGAGATAACAGGATCAGAGAGGAACACAGATAACCTAAAGACAAAGTGATAGAGTCAATCACCACAACCACTAAATTCAAGATCTGAAACTGGTAGGCATAGAGGGGAATATAAATTATGACAATGCTAAGCAGTAAAAGCATTTGTGAGTTGATAGGGAATGAAAATTTAAATAAAAACATTTCCTGGCCTGCTCAGCCATAACAATGTTCTTTTGTTTGTATTCTTTGTAATTCAGCTGCTTGACAACTTCATTCAACCTTCAGCAGCAAACACAAGTATTGATTATCTCTGAGCATCCTAATGGCTGGAGACTGGAACACAAACCATAAAAGCAGAGTTTCTGGTTACAAGTGAAATTATAGTTTGCCTACAAGATTGCACAATAAATCAGAGAACAAATCAGCCAGCATAGGGCTCTGGGGTCACTAAAGTGATGTTGACACATTACAATAATGAGAACTTGAAACACCTCATGCCCTATTGATTTTTAAGCTGAATCATTGCCACTGCAGGAGATTACAAGAGTGTGTACTGGAATCACGGTCCACGTGGGAGATGCTGATGAAAAACACCAACAACTGCACCAAAATAGTTCTTTACCTGTATCTATTATACCCCAATGCCTTTCTCCCTTGCCCCCTCCCCAAGGTCTCAGAGCACAATTCAATCAATGTTTAGCTGCCTAACTTCCTCACTAAAAACAACTTTCCTTTCTCTTTTCTTCTTTGCCACATTAGTTATGCAGATACATAATGCAGACTTGAAGTGACACTTTAAACATCTCACAGAAGCTGCATATTAGAAAACCTAGGATACAAGAAATGCTTTTTAATATTTCAAGTAGCTTTCCTGTTTTCACTCAACAGCAAATTATTCTGCGCTGTAAAAATAATTCCAACAATCACCGACTTATTTTCTCCACACAGTGGAGAATACAACATGTAAACACCAAAAGCCTTGCCACCAGCTAAAGAACAAAGATGGTTATCTTTTTTTTTTTACTCTTACTTCCACTTGGTAGCACTGAGAACAGAGAGCTGTCAGAGGGGTGACCAGCGACACAAAATGATTACAGTCCTGTCACGACAAAAGGAGCAGTTATAATTTGCACTGCAGCCAATTACTTCAGGAACTCATCATTTTGCTTAAGGGGAGAAAATAATCCCTCTATTATCCCTTCCAGCCAGGAGGGCTCTTGCTATGTGCAGAGGTGCAAGGAGAGAGAGAAACTATTTAACTAGAGCCCCCACGGTAAATAAACTTTGAAATTTGTGGCTTGTTCTTGGCAATAAGTACTTTTTAAGCACAGCAATGGTGTTCTTAATGAAGCCTCACTGTTCATCAGCTGTCAAAGACAGACAAAAGAAAGGGCTAAGTTGGGCTAAGTGCAGGAATGGCTCTGTGAAGAACTAGGTAACCCACGGAGAAGAGAGGAAAGTTTTACCTCTTGATGCACTTCCCAGAGAAAGGGATTAGACAGTTAAATATATCCTAAGGATTAGCTCCTGTTAGGCTCCTCAGAGATATGTTTTTAATCAGTGGCTCTGCACTTGGCATTTACTCCTTTAGGGAGGGGGGAAATTTTCAACTTATTTCTCTTCTTCCATTTGAAATTCAGTGCCATCAGCAAGACTCCAAAAGAAGAGGGAACAGAAGGGCAAGGAATCTCAATTTACGGCAGAGCCCTATGCTTTTAATTCCTCTCAATTTCTAAGGTGCTTATCCTCAACCCAGCCCTTGGAGAGCTGTGATTCCCAACCTTCCTTCAATGTGGATTGCACAAAAGAGGAGCTGCAGCAACAGGCAGGGTTTTAAAGAGCAGAGGTATTTGTGTTTGTGCGGGTGTGTGAGGAGGCTCTAGTGAGCACACAAATCCCCCCTGCCACCCCCAGAACACCTGCAGTTATTTGTTCTTGCCTCTCCTCTCCCCTTTTCCCAGCAGGTACCTCAGTTTTTGCTCCTGCCCATGCCCAAGCTGCTGCTGCTCCATCTCACACCTCAGCCTCAAAGTGCACCTGAACTAGCCCATCCTCTGCCTGATCCTCCCTGAGAGACACCCTCAAACAAATGAGACACACCAGCTCTGCTAAGAGCCACAGACCAGCAGCTCCAGCCATAATTAATGGGGGAAAACCATCCCCAGCAGGATCTCCTCTGCAATCTGGGGCCCATGGGCAAGGCTCATTACCAACACAGAAACTGCAGCTCAGGACAAGCTACCTGCCAAAAAAACCCCAGGCTTTTCTAGGAGGAAAATTTCATCTCTCAACAAAGCAATATGTTTTTGACAGCTGGAAAATAGCACTGACATGAAATCCAATGAAGGAGATGCTGGGTGTTTGCACAGAAAGAGCAAACAGCAGAGGGTACAGCAGCAAACAGGACTGGCTGCAAAGATGCTGCAGCACTTGGAAAGGGTTCGAGAGAGAGAGCACAGAGATGTGGACAGGAGGAAATCCACACTAATTACCAACTGAGCTGCCTTGCCTCAACCCTTGCTCTTAGGACACTGTGAACTTCCACAAAGAAAAGCAAATCCCACCCAGATTATTGATATAATCTGTTAAAACTGCACATTTCTCATATTTTATTTTTTTCTCTATTATTTTCTATTAGAGAAAAACATTATTCAGCATTCTCCTTGTAGTTCTGTAACTTCCAGAGCATCAGTATCAGTAAATGTAACAAATCCCTAAGCTCATTTTGCTAACATCAATCTTAATTAATGGCATGGTAGAATTCATTAGACAATAATTTTCACAGCATTTGGTGCTGGGCAGCATTAGCAGACAATCATATCACCAATTTCCATTGTTCATCAAAATACAAGTCAAATAAAGGGGGAATAGTCTACTGAGTAAGAAAAGCCAATTTATTAATATTAAAAAAGAGCTTCAGAAAAATTTTACCATGCAGGTAGCATATAAATATATGGAAAATTAAAACAGCTACAAATGTGTTATTAAAATTCATATTCTGGGAGAAATACAATGGGAAAGAGGCTGAATTTTGACAAAGAAACTGCCAGCACAAAAAATACTGCAATTTTTTCTCCTTTTTGTCAGTAAGAGAAAGTCTCAGCAGCATCTTCATAATTTCTAAACCTTATTTACAACAAGTCAGGACCCCTTGGCAGAGCACTACAATCACTGGCATGTGACACCCTACCAGGAACTTTCCCTGTAATTTGCAGGAACAACACACCTGGTTCAGCTGCACAGAGTTTAGTCAGAATGAAAATTAGAATGCAAATTGTAAAGAGGGTCCAAGAGAACATCCATGGTAATGTCAGAAGATCAAACTGGTTAAAAATTCCAAGACTCTTATACAAAACCCAGAGAAATAACACTAAGGCTCCTTGGTTTTTAAAAGAAATAAAAAGCAGACTCAAAATAAATACCAACAGCTGGCACAGAGAACTAGAAAATTCAGTTCTCAGAAAAAAGGACATGGGAATATGCAATGAAAATTAATGGAAAAGCAGAAGGATATCTCTCCTCCCACAAATTCTACCTGTCAGAATCTTGTTTAAACACTGCAGATGTACAAAATTGCAAGACTCAAAGATGTGTAGCTAAACCTGGACACCTGAGGAAACACAAGGAGTGCTCAAAGGGGAACTGCATTATACCCTGAAGACTGAAACCTGCTGCCTTGAGGATCAAACTCATCCCCTCAACATTAAATCCAAGGTAAAGCTGCTCCCAGAGCCTGCTCAGCCCAAAGTAAAATAGATGTGAAATAAGCTCAGGTCTGAGCAAGGCACTGCATTTCTCTCTCCACGGTTCTTTGTCTTCATTTCGAAGGTAACACTGAAGGTCTTGGAGACTCTTCTTTTGGAGTGTTTTGTTAAAATTGAGGAGGTTTGGGGTTTTTTAACTACTCCCTGCTCGGTACTGAGGCAGGGCTGGGGTTTTCCTCTTTGCCACACGATGTCAGTGTTGCCGAGTGAAAATTGGCAATTTACATATTTATCGGGACTCCAATAAAAGCTCAGACGCTTCGCTCCTTTTAAGGCAATCACGGGACAACTTCACAGGGCTGAAGGATGACCCAGTGCAATCAATCCCAAACTTCCAGACTGCCCAAAAACGTGGAAGGATGTGAGGGTTCCCAGCCAGCAAGTAATGGCACCAGTGCCCACATCAGCATCCCCCTGCGGTTTGTTATCTCCAGGGGATTGTGCAATCCCACTTCCACATCTCACTGGCTTCAATTTCTGAAGGCTGACGAAAATTAATCCGTGTTATGTTCATAAATCTGGCGAAGGAAACGAATTATGAGAGCAAAACTTGAAATATTCCTCAAAAGGTGCAATGAGCCCTGCCTGTTCATGCCCACGTCACTGGGCAATGCTCCAGCTCAGAGTGGGTAATTGGCCCATGGAGCTGTGTCAGAGCACAGCATTTCAGACCTGAATGTGCCATAACCTGCTCCTCACCCTTCAGCACACATCTCCTTTGGAGCCATCGCTTTAAAACATAAAAATACGCTTCCTAGAAAATTCACAGTGCTGCTAAGGCACAATCAAATTCAATCCTGGCTCTCAGTCACCCACACCTGGAGAGAGAATGGAGGCCTGGAAATAACAGGATCACTGTAAAATATATCCTTTATACCATATAACTAAAAATCCAACCATATAGATTTTTTAGAACTGGATCTTTCTTGTTGCGATGCCACTGACAAAAGATTCAAAGTAACTTTTCTTGAACCCTTTTTTATGTCTCAGTCCCATTTTTTTCCCCCTATAATCCCTTTGTATCTCTTACTAGCCCACACTGTGTCCCACATTTGGGGTATGGCAGGTTAAAAGTCACACTATGTCACCTTCTGGCTTCAAACACTGCAATGTGATTCATTCTGTGCAGCCTCAAATAAAAATCCTTCCCAAACGGGGGATGGGGAGCAGGTACCAGCAAAGTTCAGCTCCTGTGTGTGTTTGAGGCTGTTTAATTTGCACTAAAAAGCCCAGCAGATGTATGAAACACTGCCTGAGGTCTAATGTATACACTGATGTACCCAGACAGAAGCTTAAAACCGCAGGAAACGAGAGCAGGAACATGAAAAAACTACAAAAGGTGGATGCAAATGCTATTTTCCTTGCTATATCTGTCTCCCTCACCATCTGTATTGACAGACTTTTATTTTTTTAGCACTTCTACACAAAAAGAAATTAGAAAAGAAATGGTAATTGTAAATATTGAAGATGATGGCCATGCTGTTTCAAATCCCTTGCCCACTTGTTACAAGATGCTGCTGTGCATCTTGTGTCTTCCCTGCTAACATTTCATGGAGAACCTCCATGAACATACGTTTGTTCTTGTTCCCAGCACTTTGTTCTGTCACTGTGACAGATGGCTTTACACTGAAGCATATGAAAATATTAAATTCTTCATCAACCTGTTGAAGTTTGAGATGCCTGTAAGTAATAGCCATCTTGGCAGCTATTCTTTTAATACAGATATTACAGAAAGCTTTTTAGCGCCTCCATATCAGTTTGCTATTTGTCACAGACTACTCTAAAACTACAGCTTTCTTGGAAGTTGATTAATAGTTGCATTGTTTCACTCAAAATAATATAATTTCTAAGCAGAATATTATGTTTTACTATTTGTTTATCCAAAGGATGTTGAAAATTAATTTTAAAATTGCAACTAGACATAATAGGGGCTTGTGCTGTACCAAAAGGAGTGGGGAAGGCTCTGGAACTTGGTTCTCTGCTGTTCCTTCTCTGTCTAAGCACAGCAGCTGATGGAGCACTGTCTTCAAGATTTGAATCAGTTCTCTATAACACAATATTCTATCCTGTGCCAAACATGTTGTTGGCTCTAGTAATGACAAAAAAAAAAAAAAAAAAAACCAAAAAAACCACAAAACATGGTGAGAAGAGGGTGTCCAACATGCTTTTCCTCCTCACAGTGCTCACATTGAATCAAGCAACTTCAGTTTCAGTTGGCAAACTGAAATTCCCAAGACAAGAACAACTGGTTAAGAGCACATCCTTTTCATTTCTATTATTTCCTCAGCTGGAGGGGTTTTTGACAAGAGGTTGCTGGCTCCTATATGGAATGTGTAGAATACTACATAGAAAATAGCACAGCAGAGCCTCTCTGGCTCCAAGGCACTCTTACACATCTCAAATAGTAAAATAAAAAGTCTCAACTGATGTTGAGTTCTAATGTGTTCTGTTTAATCAGTTTTTTATTAAGAAAACACCTCTAATGTTATGTTATTAATAGATGTGAAATCTGCACAGTACTCAGATGAAAAAAATTGCTTTCTATTAACAAAGCAAAAATATATTCCAAAAGTCTGTATTTTAAATGCTGAAGGCAATATTACAGGAACAAGGGGAGCTGGGGTGTGTACTATAGATGGTATAAGGGGTTTTACAGAACCAATCTCCAAAGACATCAATTCTATTATTATTCTACAATTACCTGTCTGGTCTCTTATTGAGAGGATTACCCAGAACTGCCATAAACACAGACCAGAGCTGCCATAAACACAGAAAAGGACTTTCTCAGAGCTCAGTGTCCATCCCCAGCTGAGTGTCCCCAGCCAGCACAGGGTGACAGAAGGGACACCCAGAGGGGAGCTGGGAGCAGGGCTTGAAGAGCTGCACACCCCTCACTGCACTGCTCCTCAGAAAACATCCAGGGTTTGATCAGAAACTTTGCAAACTCCAGAGTTTTCCAAACTCTGTTCCTAGGAAACACCTCTGATGTTGGTTCACTGCCTCACCCCATGGAGTGAGACAGCAGCAGGAGGTTCTGAACTTGGGTTAAAAATCACTTCTGGTAAGGACGTGAGAGATTCGCCTCTAAATGGGAATTAAATTTGGTATTGGAGAAAGATTTTCTATCTTAGAAAAACACAGCACTGAGAACAAGTTCTGTCAGCTATAAATCAATTCTGTAGAACATGTTTACACATATAGCTGCATTTTTCTGGCATTGCTTCCCAAATCTTTCCTAAACGCCTCAAGTAATAGAAATCCCATAATCTTCCTAACTCATCTGATTAAATATTAAGTATTCTTACCATCAGGAAGCCTTTCTAATGCCCAATCTAAACCTTCCTTTGTGTAATTTAAGCCCACAGCTTTCCAACCTACTCACTGCAGCCATGGAGGAGAAGAACGTGTCAATGCTGTTACATCCAATTATGTGTCAGAATTTGTTTCTTTAAGCAGAAATGAAGTTTTGTGTCTGCAGGATTGAAAGATCAAATGTAACATCTGTTACTAACTCAAGTTGGACCCAGGCACTTTCTACAACATTCAGGAAAATGAAAAGGAAATTTTTTAGTGGGGAAAAAAAGGACAATTCCTTCAACAATGCCAAAGTGAAACATGTCAAAATTGCAGTGCTGTCTGGCTCTTTTCTTCCACGTTTCCAGTTTTCTCAAAACATGGGTAAAATTTGGAAATTTGTTAAAATAACCAAAAAGGATTAACTAACTCTCCTCTCTACATTCAGTGAAATAACTGGCTGAAAAAACCTGCTCGGATCCAGTTAGAATTTCACAGTCCTTGTGCTTCACAGACACAAAGCTTTGGGGGAATAAATGTACACATCCTGCATGCCATTCCTAAAGATAATTCCCCATAAGAACCTCAGCTCCCTCATCCATCTTTGTCTTCTGTTATCTTAATGGGCAAAACGCCCTTGGCTCCTCCAGTGGTGCTAAAACCTGAAGGAAATAAGAGGAGCCCGAGGCAGGTCCCTCCTGAGAAGGCACAGGATAATCTACCTGAGTCATACACTGGGTGCATGATCAGCTGGAGTTTGTAACCTCCACCTCTCTTGTTCTACAGCACAGCCAAAGTCAAGCTGCGCACCAGCCAGTGACTCACACCCCATTATTTTGTGATATTAGTCATTTAGCTGCTAATTACCACAAAGAAAAAAAGGTTTACTACAAACTCACGGAATAGATTTGCATCGTTTTCCATAGATGTATTTCAGAACTGCAGAAGCTTTATCCATTTTATCCCCATTGTGCTTCACCCTCAGTTCTGACCCGTGACCATGTTCACAGGGGTCTTATGTTGAAGGAAGAGATGAGGATCTGACTCCATGTTTCAGAAGGCTTGATTTATTATTTTATGATATATATTACATTAAAACTATACTAAAAGAATAGAAGAAAGGATTTCATCAGAAGGCTAGCTAAGAATAAAATAGGAAGGAATGATAACAAAGGTTTGTGACTTGGCTCTCTGTCTGAGCCAGCTGACTGTTCTTGCCCATGAAGATCATCCACATGAGAGCAATCCCAGATGCACCTGTTGCATTCCACAGCAGCAGATAATCAATGTTCACATTTTTTTCCTGAGGCCTCTCAGCTTCTCAGGAGGAAAAATCCTAAGGAAAGGATTTTCATGGAAAGATGTCTGCGACACTGACCCCTGCTCTCAGCTGCTGTGGGATATCACAGGGTCCTGGGTAACACAGGCTGGAAGGAAGGATCTGATCCAAGGACAGCCCTTCAGACCCTCCTGGATTCACCTCCCTGGAGTGCTCAGGCAGAGCCCGAAGCATCCCCTCACAGCCCTTCCCTCGCCCTACAATTCTCTTCTGAATCCTCGCCCCGCGCTTCCTCTCTGCCCACACTTGTCCCATGAGGTTAAACTGACAGGATAAATGCACAGAGCAATAATTCAGAGAAATTCACCCAGAGAAAGGATGTGAACCAAGAGCAGGCAGAGCTAATCAAGTCTTGAATGTATCAGCAGAAGTTTATAACTTTTATCTTTTTATGAGACAGTTGATCACACACACATATCCACACTTCAATAAATTTGAGAGAGTAATAAAACTTTCCAGCAGACTTTGGCAAAATAAAAAACCTCATAACCTCTATTGCAAAAAAGCCCAATAGGCAGCTTAGAGATCTCAAGTCAGCTGTGAGAGCTTCAGCCTCAAATGTCTGACATCTTACAATAATAATTTTATAATCCTGATTATAAATCATGGCCAATATCTGTGTTCCAAGGTAAACTATTTGAATGCAATGTTTTTATTTAAATGCAAAATGTTCTAAAAGAATGTCTTAGATGCAAAACAAAGATTTCTAATCTAAATGATAACTAGGAAAGGTTGAAGCAAAATACAGAAATTAAAATGCCGGGGACAGAAACCTCAGGTCTGAATCAGAGCTTCTGTCATAAAAGACTCGCACAGGGAGCAGAGAAATCTTTTTTTCTTCAGGTTCCCTGAGAAGATGAAACACTGAGGTCATCTGCAGCATGGGAAATTTATATTTGTGTAACAAAGAAATATTTTTCAGGACATTAATGACTTAGTACTGGAACAGGTAATCTGAGGAGGGAAGGGACCTTCCCTTCCTGATGGCTTGAAAGATGAACAGGATGTCAATAATCAGTGACACTTGACTCCTTGCAGAGAGCAGGGCTGGACCCCAAGGCATAGAAGAGTGTCCTCTGCATCGCTGTTCTTAAAAATCCACACCGATATTTAGGACAAAGCCTTTAAAGTAACCAAAAAAAAATTGTACATGGAAAAAAATTATACATTTTTATCATTTTCTTGCAAGCCGGGATAAAAGGATTTTTTTGCCTCACTGTAGCACAGGATGGAGTTTTGTTCTGTGCTTGCTCAGTTACATGTGGGCAAAAATGAACGAAAGCAGAACTGCCACACTGCCCTGCTCTGCAGAGTGCCCTGCCCAGGCTGGAATGCAATCATTAATTAGTGAAACACTCACACATAGGCACGATGCTTCTATTAAGTAGAAGAAATGCCAACATACAAACAGGTCTGAGCTTTATTTTTCATTGCCCAGTAGCTCATGGCTGCTGCAGGAAGAGCTCATAGCAGCCATCGAGCATTGCTGATGTTTGCCCTTTGCACTTATTCTTTTTAAAAGTTTGCTTCTTTTACTCAGAGCAGGACCTGACCAGTGCAGTTTCCCCTTCCTACAGGACATGCAGGATTGCACAGGAGTCCCTGTAGTGATGCCTCAGGTTTAACTTTTATATTTTTCAGATTCTGTGCTGATTTAGTGTGTGGGTCTGGGTTTCATACAAGGGGATAGTGAGCACTGTGCACAGAGCAGGGAGACAAAACAATTCCTGCTCCAGCTGGGCACCAAGGACAAATGATCCCAATCTCAGCCCCAAGAGCACAAACACCGTGGGCTGGAGAGAGAAAAACAAGCAGGGTGGGACTGCAGGGGCTAAAGCTGGAATGGGACAATGAACTGCAAGGTGCAAATGGAGCAGAACTGATCAAAGGGAGAGACCCCATGACTGCATTTTGGGACCATTTTGGTTCATCTTGGGTGCAGCCCTGGCTGGGCTCTTGTGCTGCCCAAGGTGGATCCATGGAGGCTCTCTAATAAATCCCTGCTTTATTCTGTAATTCTTTCCAGCCTCTCTTCTAGGGCAGCCTTCTCAGGGCATCAGTAGCTGCTGCCAAAGCTATCAGCATCCCCTGCACCCTGCTTTTAAAGCCTCATTTCACTGATAACCCCCAGGCTGGAACGCTTTTCACAGCTGAGCTCTCCCCTGACCCTGGGTTCCAGCTCTAAGGACCACCCTCCAGTCCCTGCATTCAGAATGGGTGCAGTCAATGAGCCACAGCTACCACAGGGAGCTGCTAAAACCTTCTGCTCTCGAGATTAAAACTGGGCAAACAGAACTGCTGCTAAGCTGTCACATGACTGTGCTCAATTTGATTTACCAGTTCTCATAAAACCACAGAAACTTGTTTAAGAGACAGTGACATCTTGAAAATATAATTGGAAGTATAGAAAATACAGTAAAATACCCAATGCCAATTCTTAATATTTCCCCTTAGTAAATCCTTTCTTCCTGTTGTGTCTCAAAGAATGAGCAAGGATAAGAAAAAAGGCTCAAACTTTCAAATATGAAAGTCAAAATGAAATTAAGTTGCTTCCCACAGCCTCTCTGTTGGTACAAAGTTCAGCCTGCCACAATTGGATTTTTGATTCTGCTGGCACTGGGAAAGCCTCACTGGGAAAGCCTGGATGAAATGCCATTTGAAATGAGATCTGGTTCTGGGATGATTTTGCTCCCTGGCACAGCAGTGCTGTCCTGATTTTCCTGGTAACTGAGAGGATTAGTGCAGGATTACAGCCTCAAGTGGTGCTGGCTTAACCAGCAAGGTGGGAAAGCAGGACACCCCAGCACTGCTCCTCATCCAGACCTCATCAATAAACACTTGCTTTGAAAATGGCTGAGGCATTCAAATGAAAGCATGAGATGATTTTCATTGTCATTGCTCCTGCAAAATATTCCAAGAAAAAAACCAAAATAATGGTTTGAGATTTCTCTGTGTCACAGCCAAACACCAAACCTTCCCTGCAAGCACAGGTGACAGCAGATCTGCTCTTGTATAAAATGCACCTCCTGCTCTTGTACACACATCCTGCTGCTATCACACACTGCAAAGCTGGCCCATGAGAAGGCAGCAGTGACCTGCTGTCCTCAGGAGTGCAGCCCAAGGACAGGTCCTGGCACAAAGCTGAACACTTCATGCTGACATGGAAACAGAAAACTCACACAAAACAGTCCAGGAGGGAGCCAGCATGCTCCAGCAGGACCTGATCTAAATGCTATGTTCTTAGAAGACTTGCTTCAGTTCTCCAAAGATATTCAGGCTCTTAAATTTCCAAATTTAATCCCAAATATTCTAGTTTAAATTCCCAAAATGATGCTGGCTTTGTTTAGAGCACCAGGTAACAGTGCAAGTCCCCAGTGCCACCTGTGCCTCTCCCTTGGCTGTAGGAGGTTTTTGGAGTTAAAAAAGCCATCAGAGTCAGGTTAATTAGCAGTCAGAAACAAGTCCTGATGTAAGCTACAACTCATTTATCTGGATAAAAACCATCAAACATCATTCCTGGGTTCCTATTAGTCACGGAATCAGAAAGGCCAACCTGAACAAGGAAAACATTTAAGTTAAAAAAAGACATAAACACCTGTCCAGGCAGCAGCACAGCACCAGCAGAATAATTCACATGTACAAGGTGTGGGAGGTTGTTCTCAGAGTTTCACATCAATCTCCACCACAGGAGCAGTGAACAGAAAATCTTTGCTGAAGTTTTGATCAAGTTCAGCTTGGGCCATCAGTCATCAGTGCGATGATTTACATCTGCTTGTGTCCCTCCCCTCCTCTTCCCAGCTAAATTTGCAATAAGGAAATTTAGAATTTCCTTAATTAAATTAAATTCCAGAGAAATTAAGTTCCAGAGAGGAAACCTGCTTAAAATTTCTGAGCATCAAATACATAAAAACAGGAAAAAAACCCCAAAAACACAACAACAAAACAGGTCCTCTGGTCTTCCACATGAAAATATTGATGGGATTTCTAATCATCATTAGCAAAATATTATATTTCATACATATTGAATATTGATTAAAAAAGCTTCTTTCAATAATTTATAAATATTTAACCAGTTTTTAATTATCTCTACCAAAATGCAGGTAATTAATGAATAGCTGCCAAACTCCAGGCATCCAAAACAAAGGAAAATACCAGTTTTTACTTCTCCTGAGAATAAAACCACTTAAATAAATACTGTGGATGCAAAAGGATTTTCACGAGTTTGTGGGGTATGGAGGTATGCCTTGTTTTTGTCAACACCTGACACAAAAGAACATTTTGAAGTTTTTATGTCTCAAATAAAAATACTGGAAGGATATTAACTCCAGGCAGTAAAACTGGGCTCTTTGTCATGTTTAATTGCTCGAATTCATAACCTAGTTTTGCTGAATCTGGATGTTACTGCTGACTCAAGCAGTTTCTCCATTTTAATAGAAAAAGTTTGCGTGCCTCCACTCCTGTGAGACGAAAGCAATTTTTGCAATATTCCTGACCATCAGTGAAATTTCTCTCTGCAGAAGCCTCATTGCTGTGCATGAAATCTGTAATTAACTACAGAACAAAAAAAAACAACCACAAAAGTCTCTGATTGCTACCTGGTGGAGGAAGCCATACTGTGCTCATTTCCAAAGACAACGAAGGGAATCACAGCCTCTGCAATTTAGCAGGGGGGAGAGAAATGAAAAGAGCAACAGGCATGGTGGGGACAAAGAGAAAGCAGAAATGCTTGCACTCAACTCCAATCCCACAAAGCAAACACATTCCAAACTAATGTTCAGCCAAGGTAGAAGTAGTGAGTGCACAAAGCCACTGGAGACAGCAACTTTGCCACGTTCCTTAACATCCCCACTGAATGCGTTACAAATAAAATAAAAATAAAATAAAATAAAATAAAATGGAAAAGACTTATTCCTACAGACACAGAGCTCCACGGCTGCCATGATAAATTTAGAAGGAAATGCCACCAGAAGAGAGCTTTGGCAGTGACACATTTATTTCTTTCCACTGTCTGCTATCTCACCCACATGCAGTCCCACAGCACTTGGATTTTAAATAAAACGTATTTGTGATGCACCCTTTGAAAGGACAAGCCTGTGTTTCTCTGCCATCTGCTGACTGTGGATTCATGGCACTTGTTGTGCTCCAAAGGGCACCCCTGGGCACAGCCAGCAGCTGGAGATCAGAACTCCTGAATTCCTCATCTCCTCTCAGCTCAGCCCAGAACACATTCCCTTCCTTTGGAACACATCCCAAGACAGCAGGAATTAAAGGCAGATAACTCTGCTAGGCTGATTTTCACCTAGATTGGACATATACCTATTTATGGCACAGTAATAGTTTCAAAACTTTATCCTCAAATAAAGTTAACACATCTCAAAAGTTGTGCTTAGCTCCTAGGAGATGCCATAAATTATGTCCTAATCCTGAAATAGATATAAAGCCCTAAAACACTGAAAAACTCTGAAATAATCGAGGCCCTCTGAAGCCTGTTTTCCCATCTCCAAACCCTAGAAAGGTACAACCCTGTGACACAATCCTTCCAACTAAACCTCCAAAATCCCTATCACTGAACTCAACTGAAAGCTTGACTTTAGTAGCTTGATTTTTACTAAGGAGTTAAAAAATACACATTGCTTGCTTAAATTAAAATATGGAGTAACCTTCAGACAAGATATTTTCTACGCTTAAAATTCCCTATGTATTTTTCCCCAATTTACTTTTCACAATTACCACCACCACAATAACTTATTAGCATGAGTTGACCACATTTCTCTCCCTTCTCCTCTTTAAGTTGATGCTTCTTCAGTTACCACTTCAAACACATTTATCTTCATAAAATGAATTTAAAATTTTATAGCAATATTTTTCTTTACAAAAGGAAAAGCCCAAACTTCCAATATTATTCTCGAGAACATTTCTCTAGACCTTTTCTACCATTTCATATGCCACCAAGTTGATCACTTGAACAATTAATTTATTACTTGTTCCTGGAAAAGTTTTCTGGTGTATGAGCAAAACTGAGATCCAATATGAAACTTCTGCTACAAAAAGAATAAATTTGAACAATTCCATGGCAATGGTGCTACTGAAATAAGGGGTTTGAGGTTGGAAAAACCAAAGGTAACACCTTGATGTTGCTTCATCCATCCATTGTTAAATTATTCTGATTTCAAATATTTATTTAAGTGGGAGTAGGCAAGAATACAAAGCTCAAACTTTCTAAAACTGTGCCTGGAAAGGGTGCAATGAACTGTGCAATGAACTCCTCGAGGTGTCAGGGTGCTGGATGTGGAGAGACAATGAATAAATGGAACCTCCTGCCCACAGCTTCCAGAGTGGGCAATGGCAATGGGAGCTACTGAGTGCTCACAGCATCTCCAAGGCCAAAAAATGCCAAAAAATGCCAAAAAATGCCAAAAAAATGCCAAAAAATGCCAAAAAATGCCAAAAAATGCCAAAAAATGCCAAAAAATGCCCTGCTTTGGGAAGGAGAACTCTCAAAAGGATAATCAAACCCCTCCTAGATCCATAGCTTTAAAGGAAGTAAAGCTGATGATAGATAGACACTCCCCAGGCACTCACAGAAAAACCCCTGTAAAGGATAAAACCCCAGAGTTCACTTTTTCCTTTTCATTAAATTATTCAAATCTGAAAAACTAAAAATTCTCCACAGCACTACTGCTCCTGCTGTAGACAAAGGAAGACTGGTCATTGAGTGGGAGTTTTTCTCACTCTTCAACCTTACTTGCACGTTCAAGAAACAGATCAACATCAGGAACATTGAATATCTAAGAAAAAAGCTACAATGTATGGTCAGAATATCAAGATATTCAAACTTTATACCCATCTGTTGCTTCATTTTAGAAATACACACGGAACCAATGTACTGCATGTAAACTGATTTTTCAAAATAATTCATAAGGAAAAATGCAAATTTTCTCTGTAACACTTACATAAATCCTGATTACTTCTGTATTACAACCAAATTCCTTATCCCTACAGAAGTGACAAATACAAAGGCTGGTTTGGATCTTACTAAATTCCTCAGTATCCATCAAAATCAAGTACCTGAGGTGGAATTTAATGTACAGCCCTGGAAGCAATGTGATTTTACGGTGTCTGAACTGCAGAGCCCAGCATTCCACTACTGGGCTGCGCCACAGTCTCCTCCATGTGACAGCAAGTCTTTCAAAAATATTACATCCCTATTAGGAGTCTGCACAAGAGTCCTTTTTTTTTTAAAGCTAGAGAAATCCTACTTCCCCACTCCCCTCAACATTTTTTTGCATACTTTGAAGTGTGTGGGTTTTTTTTAAAGCAAGAATATTGCTAAAGTCATTCAAAGTATTTAAATTACTTTGCAATTATATCCAGCTGGAAACCGATAGGCACTTTTAAATCCTAGTCTTTTATACCCTGTTCCTGCTTTTTTTTTTTTTTTCAATGCAAACACATATAAATGGATTATTAACCAAAATTACCTGTGTGTTTAAATTGTATTTATTAACAAAACGCTGCTGCTGTTATATCCCATGCATTTTAACAAGTACAGCAATAAAACCTCCAAATACTCATAAATTGTGTTTTGTAGGATCAGTATATTATGCTGGTGACACACAGGGACCCTAAAGTTAAACAGGCACGCAGGTTGGTCAGGAATCCTGTAACCTGTCTGCAATAACAACCACCGGGCAATAATCCACCTGACAAACCCCTTCTAACGAGACTCCTGCTCCCTTTCATATAAATGCTAACACACATTCCATCCGCGGAAAGCCAAGCAGCTCTCTGAAGATGAAGTTCACATAAACTTGAGCCAAACACGGAGGGAGGATGGATAATCCCTCCCGCGCGTTGTTTTCTGCCGGCATCTGGCCGAGGAGCGCTGGCAGCCAGAGGAACACGCTGGAGGCAGCACCGCGGAGTTTGTGCGGCACACACCCGGCTCGGCCCCGAGCATCCCTGGGCTCCGGGCCGGCACACGGGCCAGCTGGGCCGGCATCCCCTTCATCTGACCGGTATCCCTTCACCTGGCCGGCATCCTGCATCCCCCTCACCCGGCCGCTATTCCCTTCACCCGGCCGGCAGCAACAAACCCCCGCACCCCCTTACCTGCCTCGCAGCCCGGAATCTGTTCAGCCTGTCGAACTCACCGCATCTTCTCACCTGATCGACACCCCTGCCCCCCTTCACCTGGCCGGCAGCTCCGTGCCCCTCACATGACCGACATGCCCCTCACCTGGCGGCATCGCCCTCACCTGACCGGTATCCCCGCACCCCTCACAAGACCGGCATCATCCTCATCTGACCGACATCCCCTTCACCTGGCCGGCATCCTCACACCCCTCACCTGGCCGGATCCCCCCCACCTGGCCAGCATCCCCTTCACCTGACCGGTATCCCAGTACCTCACACCTGGCCGGCATCATCCTCACCCTTCACCTGGCCAGAACCCCCTCACCTGTCCGACATCCCCTCATCCCTCCCCTGGCCGGATCCCCCTCACCTGGCCACCAGCCCCCTCACCTGACCGGCATCCCCACAACACACACCTAGCCGGCATCCCTTCACCTGACCGACATCCTCACACCCCTCCACCTGGCCGGCATCCCCGCACCCCTCACCTGTCCGCACCCCCTCACCTGTCCCCGCAGGTGGGGCAGCCCCCATTCCGCGTGTCCCCGGCCCCTCCGGGCGCGGGCACAGGATGGATCCATCCCTCCCCTCCCTCCCTCCCTCCCTCCTCCGGCCGAGCCGCCGCTGCCTCACCTGCAGGGCATCTCCCACGCCTGCCAGCAGCTGCCAGGGTTTCATGTTGGGCGGCGATGCGGGAGGAGCCGGGGCGAGCCGGGCGGCCCTGCAGCCCCAGCGGGCACGGCCGCGTCCCGCCCGGGGGCTGCGGTGGCTCCGCTACAGCCGCGCCGGGGCCGGACGGGCCGGGCGAGTTCCCGTCCGCTGCTGAGCTCCCGATGCCGCCGCGACAGCGCCGAGAGCCCTCGGCTGCCTCTGCCTTCCCCCTGCCGGGCTCGGCAGTGCCGGCGCTCGGAGGAGCGGGTTTGTTTTATTCGGAGATAAGAGCGGCTCCGCGCCGGCTTAGCTAAAAACCACAGCCTTGTGGGAAAGGAAGGTGGGCACGGGAGAGGAGATTACACTCGATAATTCATCTATGGAGCAGTGGCTTAATGGATGGGCTGAATATTAGCTGCTTGTTAAAATACTGGACGTGGTGCTAAAGTTTGCAGGGGTTCGCTACTGGGATCAATCTTATGGTTAACATTTTGATTAAATGATGATTTATCTCTTGCTAAATTCTGAATTCCTTTTTGAATAATATTGCAGACTACGTCATTTTTAAGACAAAGACTGGCTGGAACTGAAAAAAACCCTGAAAATCTTGCACAAGAGATGGCAGCAATATTAACCCGTTTGAGGAGAAGAAAAAAAGTTTCAGATGAACATTAAAAACTGATCCCTTTCACTACACAAAAGCACTGCTTATGCCCTACCAAATAAGCTGCTATTTCAAAGTACATCTATTTATGCAACTGAAGTTACAATCTGCAAACAACCACTTGTGCTCTATTGAAAAATTCTCAAGAGGCTGCTCAGAGGACTTTTCTAATTCTGTAAGATGAATTTTCATACCACATATTCACTATTTCTCAAAAAAAACCCCAAAAAGTTTACTAAACATCTTTCAATGTTTATCATTATTCTGCAATGAAAATCGAGAACAATCTGATCTCTTGAAAAATAACTTGATATAAATCATTTCCTTTTTTTAAATAAAAATACTTTCTGGCAGAATAGGAGAGACACGGTTTAATTATGTTCTGTGAAAACTTAACATATAGAAAATAATATTAAATTCAGGCTGTAATTTCATAGTGTTTTCCTTGTTTAGAAGTTTTTATTGTAGCCATGTTCAACTTATTAAACTTTCTTCCTAGACAGACTATGGGACCATTAAGGCACCTTAATCACAATGAAGCGTGTAATTTACAAAGAGAATGTAGCAAGGGTTGGCCTGGCCACTGCGCTTAATAGCCAGAACATCTCAGAGCTCACACTGCCTCACTGTGTGCCCTTGACCACATTATTCATCACTTCAGTTTTCCCACTTGTAAAATTAGAATAATACAACTTCCAGGGTCTCCCATCTCTGACTTCTCAGGAGGGCTTGAAGGATTAATGACCCTACAGTGCTCTGAGATTGAATAAACACTAACTGCTAAGGCAGAGCTAATATGTTTCAGAACATTAAAGCACTGAAATGTTAGAAATTCCAATTAAATCACCCTCTGTGTCAAAACACAAGTGAAGTAAAATACAGGAATTACTAAAATACCATCTTCTACCACTTACAATCAACAAAATACGATGGGTTGGCTTATTAGTTCTGTTATTTAAATCTGATTTTTACCATATATTCCTAGCATTAAGGTCAGATCCATTAAAAATGCCACCAGCAGCAATTAGCACTGCTAATTTACACAACCAGGCTGTCCAGGGCAAGGCCATTCAGAGTCAAAGCAGTCAGAAAACATCTCCATTACCTCTGGCCTGTTGTTTTGAGCCTTTGCAGCACGTATGGGCCTTCCATCAGAGGACCTGCAGTTCTGGCACATGCTACATGTGGTTCTCAGTGCTGCTCTTCAGAGATCCCCATGCTTCACTCAAGTAATGAAAAAGAGTTTGAATAAACTAATTATCTCATTAGCAAAAAAACAAGGGGGGCAGGGGGAAGCATTGGCAAAGCACACACTGCTGCACTCACAAAGTTGTGAGAACAATCAAAATCAAAATAATGGTCTGAATTCCAATGCCCAACTTAAAAAAGAACATTGAAATTTATATTTCAGTCTATAGAAAGAGTAACCTTGAATAAAAATCCATGCACATTGCACATTCCTTTTCAGCACTCTCTCTCAGGGGTGGGTAACCCTGGTTCTACCACCTCTCAGTTGAACTGGAGATGAAATGTCTGAAATCTCTCATGGTGATTCCTCCACCTCACAGTTGAACTGGAGATGAAATATCTGGAATCTATAAGGTGATTCTTCCACCTCCCAGCAGAACTGGAGATGAAACATCTGACATCTCCCATGGCCCAGCGATGCCAGGGCTGTCCTTGGCTCACCACAGGGGGATGCAGGAGCTCGGCTGGGATGCCCTTGTCTGACAGCAGGGATTCTCCAGCAGCTGTGGGTGAACCAGACCCTCTCAGCCACACCCCGACCCAGAGTTAAGAGCCTTGTGGGATGAGCAGAAGCTGAGTGGGAATCACAGCAGAGCCTTGCTGTGGTTCAGCTGCTGGGGATCCTCACTGTGACCTTCTCACACACACAGTTCCTGAACCTCTGTCCTTCCCATCACACTTACGGGGACAAACCTCACATAATTGAAATATTACTGTGATGGCAGCAGCTGTTGAGGTTTCAGTCATTCCAGATTTCTATCTTTTTTGCTTATCTTCAAGTATTTTCAATGTACTCATTGAATGCTACAGATGAGCACCATCACATTATGTCTCATGGCACACCAGAAGTTCTAAATGAATTTAGTTTGTCATCCCTTACATCTTCTTCTCCTTAAAAAAGGGAGTGTTTTTCTTCTGAATTTTCCAATTGATAAAGAAAATCACAGAGAAGCAGGCCACAGCAGCTAACTGTAAAATATGTGCCTTTCAGTGAATGGTGCAGCTGGAGGTTTTTTTTTAAACTGCTGCAAAGGTGCACGTGTCATCCTAGAAAGCTTCCAGCTCAAAGCCTTCAGTGGGTAACTGATTTAGCCATAATTTCCTGAACTGACTTTCTGCACTGTGGGAACTATTAAAAACCAACATAACCACTGAAGGAAAGTGAATAATGGCAAAATTCAAAAGTAGCATCTCGAGCAGAAGGCAATTCTGCACCTGCCCAGTTTGTAAAGTGCTTTTACTACAGTGAAATGTGGTTTAGTCTCGGATGCAGGTCCATGTCCAACACACGGGGGCTCTCCATGCCTGATGGATTCCTGCTGGAATGGTTCTTCCCGCAGCCACCTAACGAGCAGCACCACACAAGGGAAGCTAATGAAGCAGATTCAGATGGAAAAGCATCCTGTGATTTGTCACAAACGTGCTGCAGCTTTATTTCAAAAGGGTTTGTGGTTTCCATGTGCAACTTTGAGCCAGACAACCAATATGTTAAAAAATCCAATGTCCATCAGATGCCACAGACCCAACAGAGCAACTGGAGCTCAAGGAAATCCACATCTGAGAAAGCATGATGTTAACTCATGCTAAATAATATTCTTTGGAGAGAATCTAAATTATAAGGATTTTAAACCTGAACTAGGAAAAGAAATACAATCAGAAAACAAAAGGTTTTTTTTCTCTACCAAGCAGAATTTTAAAATGTTCTCCAGGGGTTGGATCCTGCAAGCATCCACAATGCTGCTAAGAGCACAGTGAAACTAATTACAAAAGTACACAAAAATAATTGGGTTTAGCATTGGACCTATGTAAATCCAAAAAAGCAGTGACACAAAATACTAGGTGTTTTCAGAAATCATTTTTCTGTATATTCAAAATGTCAGTGCTTTTCTTTAGCCAATTGCTCACAAGCAGCCTCCATAGCAAATTTGTAAATGTGATTATACCAATCTGAATTGCTCCATTTTGCATTAAGAGCTGAGGTTGCCTTTTCCCAAGGTGTATTTGCTACTGATGTCACCAATCTCTCTTGAAGGTTCTAGTTCTGTTTCTGTCAGTCATGCAATTAAATCAGTTTAAAAATGAATTAACTTAAACATTGCAAGTGTCCAAAGCTACTTTCACACTCTTACTGCAATGCTACATGCAAAAGCTTGCAGCATATTAAATAAAAATGTTATTTTCTATATTTTGTCCAAAAAGTCATGCCTAATTTCATTCAGAAACAAGAAATCAAACACCATCAATAAAAAAGCAGAGGAACATAATTTTGATGCAACTAAAACAGTATTGTTGTAATAAATGTTACTTCAAACATTGCCACAAAAAAGTTTCCTGCAGAAACGCTATGAAAGCTGCTATAAAAATAACCAGTCATGCCTGTACCTACCCCCCCGTAAAGTGCAAAAATTCACATTCCACAGGATAGGGATTTTTTGCACAGCCACTGCTGCTTAGGAGGTCAAGTTCAAAAAAGAATTACTTATCCAAAGCCCTAAAATAAAGCAAAGTTTCTGAAGAAGGACCAAATCAAAGAAAAAAACTCTGTATTTTTGTCAAGTGTAAGGAAGGCACCTTTTACCAGCAGCATTCACTTTCAAAATTGTTGACTCTTTTTTTGAGCTTGTTGCAAAGCTTAATGTGAAACATAAGGTAACAACACATCTACCAACATGAAGAAGAAACAGGTCTCTGAAAAGTCTTGAAGCAAAATAATTCCTTCTGTGCTTATACATATTCACAGCCCTGTTGAAATGCTGAAGTAGTCACAGGAATTTGCATTCCTAAAGCAGGCAGCACTGCCACAGGAACAGGGATTACTAGTAAAGGCTGCAATATGGACTTTAATATCTCACTCTATATGTCCTTCAGAGGTAATCTGGATCTGCATTTAGGTGTTTTTTCCAAAAAAATTACATTTTTTTTGTTTAGTAATTAGAAAAAACCAACTTTTTACTATGCTGTGAATTCAAAATGTCTTCCAATTCTGCAATATTTTTTCCTTCCCACAGTATTAATGCAAATTGCTTCCTCAATAAAACTGCAAAAGGTTAATTTGTCTACAGAGCCCCATGACCAGGAAAACACAGATGTGACACTGCTCACCCCAGCAGGGTGGGGAAATGCCAAAACACAATGGAAAATACCTAAAAAACCTGGAAGTGCTTCCCCTTGGAGGCCAAATGCTGCAAGGTAACACCTCCAAATGACAAAGTGCAGCCTCTGGCACAGAGCAGGGCCCTGAGTGCTGCTCAGAACATCAAATAAATTCAATATAAACCATTGCCCAGCCCCAGCTGGAAGGCACTGAGGGAGCACCGAGGCTCCCCAGCCATCCTTAGAGGCACAGAGCCCCAGAGGAGACAGAATTGAGAATTTTCACTCTGCCTTTGCCCCCTCAGTAAAGCAGAGTGAGCACAACCACCGTGAGTGAGTCTGGCACGTGCCTGCTCCTACCCACAGGGATCTGAGCAAAGAAAAGAGAATGAGAGTTTAGAGATTTCTAGAAGATTTTTGTCCCAGAAAATAGGCAAAGAAAGACTCCTGGGCAGCTGTGTGAGAAGGATGGAGGTAGAATTCTGCTGAGAAAATGGGTAACTGCCTATCCTTTATTCTTAGTTAACAACAAATCTTTATTTTGCAGCTGTATTTATTTTTACTCCACCTATTTTCCTTTGCAGTTGCTCTCCAGATTGCAGAACACACCAGTGAAACTTCTGTCACTAGCTTTAGAGGCATGATGTTCACTTCCTCCTAAAATGAATGCAAAGACTTAAATATCTTCACAAACACAGGATATAAAGCAGCATAGGGATTGTTATTTGAGATAATTTAAGCATATTTTCATCACTTAATATAACAGAGCAACACAAATGCCACAATTTCTGCACTATCAGGTGGAGGCAGAGGTTGAGCCCACCTCCAGCTCAGTTCTTGGGGAGCTTCTCTCCTTTAAAGTCCTGCTGGCACAGAGAATGTCACAGCTTGTGCATGCAAGCAGCCCCTTGCTCCCGCTCATCTGTGCCACAACACAGTAGACTAATTAATTTTTTAAAGCATTCAAGATGTGACACATACATGGGATTGAATACAGATTAGCATTACAATAATCACAGAGCTTCCGTAGCCTTGAATTTGTCTTCTTGGAGCGAAGTTCCCTTTAATGTGCAAATGAACGATGGCACTACGTATCTGGAAATAAACAGGCTCATTGTGATCTCATTGTGATCCAAAGACAGCACTTTGGGTTATATTAACAGGATGGCAGAGAAATTAAAGATCCATAAAAGATGCAAAAAAGGCCCAACTGCCTGGTGCCACATCCTGATCCATCCCACCAGTGGTGTCCTGGAGTGGTGGTAGGAAAATCTCCTTCCCCACAAATGTTCCTGGATTTTGGTTGTTCTCATGACTTGTAAGAGCTTTTTTTGGCCTAGTTGTAAAGACAGGATATGTTTGCCAAGCTGAGTCAAAAGATAGCAAAAGGGACATGAAATTCTCTCAAAACTTCAATCCCAGCAAAAGCTGAGAGAGAGGTTGAGAGGAGAGATGGGAGGAGAGATGGCCCATGCAGCAAAAGGAAAGGGAATGGGGACACAGGGCAGTGAGCTGGCTGGAGTGCTCAAACCCTGAGTATAACTTATAGTAAAGGGGAACAAAATGATTTTTTTTTTTAAATTTATTTTTTAACCTTTCAGTTTTTGAGATTAACTACATCAATGAGTCTGAAGTCACCTCACACATCCCAGGCCCCACTTCAGGCTCAGCAAAAGGACCAGCACATCCTTCAGGAAGAAATCCTTGACTGACTGTGGGCAGGCCCTGGCACAGGGTGCCCAGAGCAGCTGTGGCTGCCCCTGGATCCCTGGCAGAGCCCAAGGCCAGGCTGGGCAGGGCTGGGAGCAGCCTGGGACAGTGGGAGGTGTCCCTGCCATGGCAGGGGTGGGATGAGATGGGTTTGAAGGTCCCTTCCAACCCAAACCACTCTTGGATTCATGTGCTTGGCAAAAAGGGCTGCTCCTGGTAGCTGTTGGTAAACAAATACATTCCCACAGGATCCTCAGTGCCAGGGCAGTTAATTATAGGGTTTGCTTTATAGTGAGATGCAAAACACAGCTCAGAAATAGACAGCGCTCCAGAAGGATTTAGGGAGACCAACGCTAAGTTTGTCATGCACACAGGATAGTTTATATCAGCATCCATGTAAGATGCTTCCAAGAATAATGAGTGCACAATATTTTAAAAACAAATTTCACACGTTTTTCTGACAAAATGTTGTGAACTCATGGTGTTAATTTTAGCAGTTTCGATTGGATTTGGGGTGGTTGGAAATGCAAGGGGAAATCTGCAGTCATCAGGATGTGACACTCATTAACACTTTCACAAAATACCCACTGGATTTGCATAAACTCTGTAAAGATTCATTGGTGAATCTTTAATATGAGATTTCCCTTGGTTTTACTCCACGCTCAGCTCCATTTGCCCTCCCTCTCTCCTCTCCCCTGCCAGCGAGAACTGCTGTAAACAGTTCATAACAAAGCACAATAAAATGTACTGAAAAATGAAAATATACTTGTTATTACCCAAAAGCCTATATAATTGCAGATATAATTTCATAAACTGCAAATATTTTTCAAGAAATCCTTCTGTAAGGGAGAGAAGTACTAATTGGATACAATGGCTTGATAGAGTGGCACTCCAAGTCACTTAATAAATCTGGAGATGCACAGGCAAGTTCTTTAATGACCTGTGTATAAAACCCATCCATGGCCCAGCTTGCAGACAGCACAGGATTTGCATGCAAAATAGCAGGAAAAGAGTCTAGAAAAGAGAGAAGCCACTAAGGCAGCAGAAGGTTTCTGGTCCTGACTCAAAAACTGTAAGCAAATGCCACTGTGAAGGGAAATAATTCTTGCTATCCCAATATTATAAATGTAGGAATACATTAAAATATATATAAAAAAATAAAGCTTGGTCATTTAAGTCTTCTTTAAGAGATCCTTTTCAAGAGTCAATATTTGCTATGAGTTTTTAACTGAACTAACCCAGACCTGTTGGACTACACTGACTACATCAACAGTACAGCATACAGTCCAATATGTAATGGGAAGTTCACAATAATTAAAAAAAAAAAATTCTCTTTTGAACTATTAAAAAAAATAAAAAGCATCACCAGGTTTAAAAATTCTCATGAAAGTTCATTCTGCTGCTAAAAATGCTTTTTGGTTACTTTTGGTTCTAAATTGAAATCTCCTACAAGAATGGTTACGAGTTCAGCATTAATAGGATAAGATAAAGTATTATTCTGACTCTTAAGGAGTCAGAATAAAATTTTCAATTCAATTCAATTCTTCTCCCTGTCCTAAATTCCTGCATAGAGACATAAATGACATTTAATTTCTGGTGTGCTATACTCCAACCCAACAATTTCTGTTGGAGCCTAAGCTTTGAAATTATTTGAACTATGTACCTGCATAGAACAGTTCCACCAGACAATAGATTATTTCACTTGCTTGCATTTTGAGCAAATTTATTGACTGAGAGTCTCGTTTCATTGCCCCTACTCAACACATCATTATCTCTGATATCCCACAAGCACATGAAAGAATTTTCTAAAGGAAAATACAACCCAAGTGTGAGGGCCAGGATACATTCCTGTATTTTATTTCTGGTTAAACTCTCAGGCTCAGATCACCTTTATGTCTTGTTCACTACTGAGTAATGGAAGCAGGCGAGGGAGAAAAATGAATATAAGTGGTTTTATTTGTCTTGTGGAATCTTTTTAAAGATAAATTAGAACATCAGAACTTGGAGATTTTTCCCTCCTGCTGAACAACTGCAAATTGTGCTGAGGTCACTTGAAGTGTAAATACTCTGAGCACTTTTCATTTGGGTTTTCATTTTAAAAAAAGTAATCTCAAAGTGGAACAAATTTTTTGTTACGGTTTAGTAAGCAGAGTTCTCATTCCAATGCTTTAATGCTCCCAAAGCACAACTGATCACAAAGCAACAGCAGATCTTGGTAAGTAAAAACTCAAAAAAAATTCTCTAACTCAGAATTACCCATTTCCAAGGCTTACCCATCACAGGACTAATTTGTACCCATCAAAAAGCACAAAACTTGTGGGATAATTTCAATAATCACAATAGCAACAACATCCTCTGTGCCATTACTCAAAGAATTCTCCTTGTTGGATGCACAGTGGAATGCCAAAGCAGCAAAGCACTCTGGCACTCCCTGCTTCAGGACTGCAAGGGTTCCACCCCAAACTGCAGAGCAAGAAAATGAATAAATCAAAAAATAAATAAATCAAAAAGGCATTACAGCTTTCAGAGTGTGCTAATGACACGTGAACTCCCTGCCCCTGTGACTGAAGTGCTGGTTATTATTGGACAACCACTGGGAAAATAAGCTGTTAGAAAATAAGAAGTCTTTACTTTTATTTCACTAATTCAAACGGCACCATAATGACTCCTTTGAACACGATTTCTCAAAGCTGTCATACATTGTTCATGAGAGGCAAGGAAAACAAGTTCATCAGATATTTCCCTTCTAATTTCTCTGTATCAATGGCAGGAATCTCAAAACACAGGCATGCCACAGTGTCCCTCACAAGATAGTAAAGTAAAACTTAGATGGACAGCTCCTTTCTACCTTTCATGAGATTGTAGGATGAAAAACAAATTTCAGGATCTAAAACCAGGAAAAGGAAGAGGACACTATTCTGCTGCTTCACACCTCCCTATGCCTGGGTATACTGGACATTTTGGGTGGCTGAAAGGGATGGGGCTCACAGAAACTCAGGAATAACTGAAGTATGGATAAAACACATTTCTATGATTATAAGGCGATTTTTTTGGCACTCATACCTGGTAGTCCGCAGCAATTCCCTCTAGACAGAGCTTGGAAGCTGGGCACCAGAAATGTGGCTGTTGTAGCCACAGCTCTCTTCATAGAGAGCAGCAGGCAGGCACAACTTCCCAAAGACATTTCCTAGGAATCACAGTAAGGAACCTCAGAGAAAGAGGAAACAGTTCTTATCGCTATTCTCTGCTCCTGTTGTTTTTGCACATGTGGAATGTCTTAGGAAGATTGTTTACCTGAAGGGATTTGCTAATTGGATTCTGGTGACGGTTGTTTGCATTAATTGGCCAATTGGGCCAAAGCTGTGTCCTGGCTGTCGGGAGACAGTTGTGGTGGTACCACTCGTTGGTTTCTCTGGGTCTAGATTGAAGGCACTTGAGACAGTAATTCATGTTTCTACTCAAGTATTTATTATTTCTTATCAGTAAAACAGTCGCACTACTGTGAGTTTGGCAGCTTTTCATTAGAAGGCACAAAATGGCCAACAATCTCTTGTTCCAAGGTCTTTTAAGACTAAACTCTCCAATTAAGAACTGACACCTGGATTATTTCCCTTTCAACCCAATAACTGATCCCACAAAGCTGCAATGCTGACTTTTCTGCACAATTACAAAATGCTACCCAAACCCATGAAGAGGAAGGAAGATGAAGCATGAAGAAGAAACCCAGGACAACACCCTGTGCCCTCCATCTTGCTTCTATCTACAACATACAAAAAATCCTAAAACTTATTTTTTTTTTTGCCTAAGTGATACACCTACACTAATCTCTATAACCTATTTCACACTTTTGTGAACTCTAGTCTATCTTGAAGTCTAGGAAACTTCCTCCATGAATAAAAGTCAAAGTCAGTGCTGCCCTGGGGGCTCAGGGCACCCCAGAACAGACAGAGCAATATTCCCAGTGCCCTGGGTTTCCACAGAGAGTCATGGGTTTTTCTTTAGTATTCTTTAATATCTCTTTATTATATAATTTAGCATAGTATTAATGTAATATAGCAAAGTTTAATGAAGCTATTGTTCAGCATTCTGAGTCAGTGGAGTCAGATGCCTGTCATTCCCCACCTCTTTCTACCATATGGCCCTGAGGAATCTATATCAGCATGAACTTCTTAAAATGCAGACAGGATGGGAAAACAGACCAGGTATTTTGAAGGCTGACACTCTCCTGGACAGGGAGCTGGCCCAGGCTGGGCAGATGTGCTTTGGCAGCAGCTGGAGCTCGGTGCCAGCTGCCAGCACCCTCCCAGCACTGATGCTGGGACACACAGAGCGTGGCTGTGGCAGAAATGCAAACTCAGGTTTCAAATAAAAGCTCATGCTTTGCACACTGAGAGCTCCTCAGCCTGATGCTGGAATAAAGACACAGCGCAGCACATGGAGCTAGAGCTGGCAATAAAGGAAACTCCGGACTCCAAATGAGGAAACAAGGAACTCCATGTTCACCATAATCTTGTGCCCACATCCCTGCTCCAGGCACCAATTTCCACCAAACGTTCTTTTCCAGAGAGATCAGGCTTCTTTTTGAAAGCACACAAGGAGTCAGCGCCACTATTCCATCCCAGTATCAGTGGGTTTCCCCTCCTGATTTTAGAATTTCCTACCATTTAGAATTTCCTACCAAATGCCACCACTTCTAGAGGTTCACATATTTTCACAGCCTTTGCTGCCCTCTCTTCTCTTTGGAAAACCCTAAATGCACCCATTCAGAAGACAAACTAAAAGGCTGTGAACCACTATTAAGTGTTAATTTTGTTAAACAAAATGGCATCCACACTCTGAACAGCACATAAAGGAAAGAGCCAAAATTCAGGACACAAGTCAGGGCAACATATTCCATGTTGACTTCAACTGAAAAAAAAATTAATTTGTGGATATAAAATTTTGAATGAAAATTACAGTAATAATAAAACTGCAAGTCAACTTTTTACTGCATTGCAATAAAATATTACTCAAAGCTTCAGTATGTCATGTCTCATTCTAGTGGAAAGTTCAAAAAAACCCCAAAAAGATTTAGGAGGTTATAATTTTAGATATATATATTTGTGATATATCTATATTTTTATATTTCTATCTATAAAAATCATAGAAATGTTCCCAAACTAATACATTTGCTGAGACTTTTAAAAGAAATACTGTTCACCATTATTCCATCAATGAAACAGAGAAGACAAGAAAAACAAGTGAACCAAATTACCCCCAAGCCCAAGTGATGCTCACCTGAATGTTTGCTGCACTGAATAAACATTATCTATATATTTTTATCACATATATCTAACATCCTTAACAGACAAGCAAGTACAGCACAACCTGATTGTGATTATTTGGAAAACAGAACAGCACCAGAGATGTTTTTTGAGTTGCAATGCCAGGTACAATGGTCAGGAATATTTTGTAGAGAAGTTGTTGAGATTAGTTGCTTACAACAGGCTGGAAGGCTCTGGCAATAAAGTGCCATCACCTTTTAATAAAATGGGAAGGGTAAAGTTTAATTTACAACAGAAAAGAAAATTTCCTCCATTCTTGTGAATTCTCACGCATCATTAAATCTTTTTTGTATTGTTCCAAGAGCAGTGGGGTTTGGGTGATTTCACTAATTGAACTCAGAGCAGGATGATTTTCGGAACACCATTTAAAGATTCTCCTATTTTTATTAACTTCCACACCTAGAGAAGGGAGTGAGCATCACAGCACCTCTGCTCTGGCAGTTTTATTATTTCATGCCAACTTCACACAGTGACTTCAGCTGCTCCTCCTGACACAAATGCCTTCCAAGTGTCACACCTACTCTGCAGATTTCCAACACAGCCCTTCTAAGACTTTTAAATGGTTGCTCCATCAACATCCTTAGAATTTACCAATATTTCAAGAGAATAAAATATTCCATATTTGTTTATGTTTTATAACTACATATCCCCCCAAGCAAATAAACTGTGTGTTCTAACCTGTGGAGTTGTGCAGCATTTACTGAAATTGTAGATTCATACTGTTATTATGAGAGCATGGAACAACAAATATAAAATTAAAACTCATCATTACCTTGAAATCTGGCATGAAACCTGAAACTAAATTAAAACTTATCTAAATGCCAAAACCAAGGAGGAGAAAAACACCACCAAAGGGAAAACTTGTTCCTAGATTCTCGTTCCTATTTCCCATTCAATTTGTTTGCATATTTGCAAACAGAAGACTGAAAAAAGGTACCTGAACAGTCACAACTGAGTCACCTGGAACAGTGAGAGGCTGGTACGTGGATGAAGGGAAACATCTTTGCATCAAGACTTTGAAAAAGTCTAAATCTACTCCAAATCCAGACTTGGAGGGCTGTTGAGAATACAGCAAGATTTAATTCTCTGGATGAGTCTTATACCATATACTATTGATAAAGAGCAATAAAATTACACAAAATGGGATAATTTTTACCACATCCAAGGAGATATGAAATCACTTGCCTGGGCACAACTCAGTAACACCTGAACTACTCCCCATGCACCTGCACACAGAGGCAGAAATGCAGACAGCTGCAACTGCAGGCAGATTTTAGGAATTCTGTGAAAACATCCACTGAAACATGAGGAAAAGTTTGCACAGCTTTTCACCGCTGAACTTGACAACAGAAGTTCAATGAAGAATCAAACCAAATTATTTTTCTTGTGAAATAGAACAGGATGTCATTTGATTCAAATCTGCTGCTCCAATTATTTGGTCGTTAGAACAATGATTCACCATTCCAGGCATCTTCATACACAGCTCTGGGCCCATATCAAAGAGGCCAATCTGCCATGTAGAACACCAGAAATCAAGTTTTCCCATGAAGGACATTTTTATTTCTGCCAACTCTAGTATATAAATCTTCAAACAATAATAAGCTCAATAAATTTAATGCAGCTGGAAATGAGTCAGATAAGCAGAAACGGCAGGCCTTCAATGAATAACTGACAGGCCAAGGGAAGGACAGGACAATTGGAATGGCAGCCTCAGCCACAGTGTAAATCAGCACTGAACTATCTGAGAACTCTGCAGGATGCCACCAGAGATGGTGGCTGGGCTGGAGAGAATAGGGGTGGAAAATAATTGCCTGAAGAGTGAAGAACACAAACCAGAGTGCAAGGATTTGAACAGACTAAAGGAAATGAGGATGGGGATAGGAAGGCCAGGTGCAAGCTCACTGACTGATCCAGTGGTGCCGGCAAGGGGGGTTATTTAGAGATGCAAACGAGATGGGGCTGCTGTGGAACTGCCTCGAGCTGTTTATTTTCCAGCATCATTCTCATTACATGATTATGACAATGGGAAGAGGCCAGCAGCTCACATTCCAGGAAGAAGGCCAAAAAACTTAATGTTACAACTTACTTTATAAGCTTCTTGACCAACCACACAAAGCAAAAGCACATTGACAGTAGTTCCATCCAACCACCAGAAGCACAGGTACCTTTGGTTAAACAAAGCTTGCTTATTTCGAATACAATACCTGCTTGTAAGCCTTAAAACACAACACACATTATTAAGCTTTAATCTTCCTAATATCTTGCTAGATAAACTTTTCTGTAGCTTGGAGAGTTATTCTAGACAAGCGTTAATACACAGACCATTGTTCTATTTGCCCTTGCTTTTTCTACAGTTTAAATAATTTTTCTGCTAACCTAACTCATCACTGCTGCTTTAGCTCTACTCACAGTTCTGCTGTATCTAAGGCCTGCCTTTTACAACTTTCTCCAAACCCTCTAATTTTATAGATTCCCACAAGCCAGGCAAGAGTCTCAGCACCAGCAGCACCATCCCAGGTCAGGAGCTGGCAAACACTGCTCCTTGTTCTGGAAACCTGGAATTTGAGGGGTAAGGTGTGCCTCAAACACTGAAAGCTGGGTGCCTGAGGGGCCAGCCAAGGTTTTTGGCAACAACAAGATGTGGAGCAAGCTCATCTCCCATGATCTGAGATAGGCTGGCAAATAAAGCCCTCTTGCTGCCTGCACATCGAAAACCAGTCTTACAAAAAAGCTTCTACAGAATGTGGTCTGTCCCTGAATGTATCAGAAATGAAATGTGTGCAGTAAAATCTGTGAGTGTTCCCTGCAGACACAGCCCTGCCCTGCACTTGAGCAGAGCCCTTCTGCTGAAGGTCTTTCCGTTAAGTGAAATATAAATTGGTAACTGTTGTTGATACTAATTTCTTAGGCACTTATAACTAAATTATCCACTAGAGAGCACAGCAACATTTTCAAACACATTCTGCTTATGCCTGCAAGTGCCAAGTGAGGTCCTTGTGGCACTCAAAGTCACTCTCTACACAAGAAATATGCTAAACAATCTGCCATGCACAGCAGAGATAAGGAGTGGACTCAATACAAGGCTTGAACGAGAAAAGGTCAACAGACCATGAACTTTTAATGAACAAATTTCAGCTGCTCCCAGCCTGGTGTGCAGTTCTTGGACATCACTGATGAAACAACTTCTTTTGCATTATCCACTTTTGTGTGTAAATATATAACAACATACAACAGAAAGAGAAAATACATAAATACATTCTTCCTATGTGCAGGAGAAAGGCTGAGCAGCTCAGCTCATCAGCATTCTGGGCAAGAGCTGCTCTGCTTCCTGCTCTCCAATATATTCTGGTGATGTCATGACATTTTTACTTTCCATTAAAGAAAACCTTTCATCATTTACTATTTCCTATTTTAATGAGCATCCTGAAAATTCATCTATTGTTTGAAAACGTAAATAAAATATTCTTCAGTTTTGCTGTATTTTACAGTTGCTGAGAGCAAAAAGATCATCATCCATATGAAGTACTCTGGAATTTCTGCTTTAAAATATTGTTTTAAACTGCTGTATTCCCAGAGGCCTTCATCAATACATTGACAAGGGTGTCCACAGCACGCAGAAATCTGAATTGCACGTCTCAGAGCCACAGGGAGACAAATTAACTCTACCAGAGATCTTTACTAAATATGTTTTTCCTCCTTTTCCCACAAACCATTTGAGTCAATCATTGCTGTAAAAAGATTAATAGCATAGGGCATCTTGTATTCCCAGAAAAATCATAGAACTTGGCAGATCTAGTCAAATATGTTCAGAAGAGGATAGATTCAGACACTGAAAAAAAAAAGTTATTGCAAGTATTTAAGTCTGAAATAAGCCACATATAAGAGAAATCTTGCCCTAAACAGCCTCACTTACAGCTTTATAATCTGGAGAGGAGGGGATTTATAGATATTTCACATTTTTGTTGGCACCCACCCCCATGAACAATTCCTACCCAATTTCCAGTCTAAACCTCCTCCAGTTTAAGGCCAACCCCCTTTGTCCTATCAGTATGTGTCCCCATGAAAAGTCCCTGTCCAAACACTCAGCGCCATTTCTTTGGGGTTACTCTAATCCACTTTTCTCTTCAATCCTATTAGCTTAAAATCATCGTAGTTTTCATAATAGGCATCATTACATGTTTATACAGTTGAGGAAAAACAAACAAACCACAAAATAAAACAACGAACCGCATAAAAATAGAAAGAAGAAACATTTAATTTTTTTCTCAATGTACAGTTATGGATAACTCCTGACACAAGTTTAGCAAATCCTCCTCGAAACTGAGAAATGTATTTCCATATTGATAGAAGTGTATTTCCGTATTGATAGACCTGATTTCCTCTTTCTGCCTTTCCAATCACACCAATGGGGTCTGAGTCAGAGGGGGAGGGTGCAGGGGTGTTATTAACTGGCAACACCCTGCAAAATAAAGCCAGAAAGCAGCAGCAGCAGCCAGATCCTACCTGGAGAGCAGGTTTGTGATACAGGCAGCATCTGTGCCTGCTTCAGCAAAAAAAGTGGAGCCTTTTTTGATGATTTCCAGCCCCCTGTAAAACAGTTCTCTGCAGCATAAAGTGTCCTGGTCTTGGGAGCAAAGCTTCTTTGAAGGGGGGAAAAATTTCCTGGCTGGGGATGAAGTGCTGACCCGTGGTTATTAGAGCTGCAGCTCCTTCACCTGCGTGGTTTTCCTAAGTGTTTTGGCTCTGCAAGAGTTGATGAGCAGTTTAACATCCTGCTGGGAAAATAATAGCTTCTATATCCATGTGTGGACCATTTCAATTCATCTAGGGAAGAAAAGTCTCTGTAGGTGCAAAGGCTCACATGAAATATACACTTTTAATAAAGCATTTAGAGACACAAAGAGTGATACTGTCTTCCAATCTCAGTTAAAGACAAGCTCATGCTGGAAAAAAATTTGTTCATGTTGGACAAATGCTGAAGCTGAGGGGCCTAAGGATTCTGTGTGCAGTGTACCACACACTTCTAAAGGGATTTGTGAAATACAGAGCTGTGTTTGGTGTCAGGTACATGCAGGCAATGTGTGTATGTGTGATTGCCATGTGTGTGGAGACCAACCATGGGACAGTTGCGAATTCTAATAATAACTGAGGAAAGTAAAGCATGGAAGAAGGCCTTTGAACCTATCTTTTGTTTGAAATTAACCTTAGTTGATTTAGGAGCATTGGAATTAAGGCATTAAGGATGTTGCTCTTTCCTTGTAACTAAGCCTTAAAGAGTTTTGCAATAATAACCTTTTGAAATATAATTTTAGAATATTGCTTGTATCTTTGAAACTATAGCTTTAGAATATATATAAAGGAAACATGCTTATCTCACACCTTAACAAAACAGGGAAAAGCAGCTTGAGAAAGGAAGATGAACATCAACTCAAGGATTATTAGTTTTGACCAAGGGAAGCTGGACATCACTGTTAAGAGATTTATAGTCCTTGTAATTAAAAGGTGGACACACATCTGGGGAGCTGGACTTCACCAGATGGGATTTGTGTTTCTTCTTTCAGAAAGCAGACCAGCACCATCTGGGGATGTTCCTTTTGGGATACATCCTGAGAAAAACTAAATCACAACAGTGTATAGAATTGGGATGTAAAAATTGGAATAGAAACTGCTGATGAATAAAAATTGGAATAGAAACTGCTGGGGAAGCTTTTGAGTACCCCTATAAATACCTGTAACCTCAACTATGGGTGTGCAGTTGGAGGGAAAAATTCCCCTCTGTACCCAGCACTGTATTGCTCATACTTTACCATATTAATTAATAAATTGATTGCTGCTTGAATACTGGCCTAGTCAAGTTTCTTATTCATAAAAGATTCTAACTGGATTTATCTTTTTAAAAGGTGTTCTGCTTTTGTTTAAATTACTGATTTTAAATCTGACAGAAGTCACTCAAAAGACTGTTCTTTTCAAACAGCATTACCACAATAAAAATTAAAATACATCTAGACTAAAGCAGGAAATTTATTATTCAGTAAAATTCTGCACCTCTGACTGCTTTGAGTGTATCATACCAAAGGCTCTCACAAGGATGAGAAAAGACTCAATTTGAGGAAAAGCCACAGCAAAGAGGCTCTATTAATTAATCAAGGAAAAAGGAACCTATTGAATACCATGGAGAGGTGGTATTTGGAACTCATCAGTGTGGGCTCAGGAAGAGCCCCAATGTGGGCTCCTCATGCAGGAGATGGATAAAGAGATGGAATAATCATTCTCAGAAATTCCCCTTTCCGAGTTTTGCCCACTCAGGTGAGCCCAGGACCCAACCCCAGACTCCCCCAGCATGGCCTGGGTCCTACAAGGGGAGGTTTGGGGGCACACAGTGAAATTGGGGTCACACGGGGAGGTTTGGGGGCACACAGTGGGGTTTGAGGGGTTACACAGTGAGGTTTGGGGACAGACAGTGAGGTTTGGGGGCACACGGTGAGGTTTGGGGTCACAGTGAGGTTTGGGGACACACAGTGAGGTTTGGGGTCACAAGGGGAGGTTTGGGGGCACACTGTGAGGTTTAGGGGCACAAGGTGAGGTTTGGGACACACAATGAAATTGGGCTCACACAGTAAGGTTTTGGGGGCGCACAGTAAGGTTTGGGGGCACACAGGGAGGTTTGGGGTCCCTGCACCCCTGGGCTGGCTGCACTCTGGGCTGGAGCTGAGCTCTGTCCTGAGCATTGGCTGTAACTAAAGAAAGACAAAAAAAATCCCCCAAATCTGTTTTTTAGCAGCATGTGTGTGAGGATTGGCAGCAGTGGAGCCCTGCCCTGCTGCAAACCCAACCAGGTGACAGGAGCTGCTTTACATAAAGGTCATGGCTGTGCCCCAGCACTGCTCCCCTGTCAAGGACAATAACACAAATCAGAGCACCAGCAATGGGCTGTAAAATCACTCCAGCTCTGAAATTCTCTGCTGAGAATCCCAAGGGAGGTCATTTATCACACAAACTTGTGAATCTCACAAAGACAGCAATGCTATCTTAACATAATCACGTTTTTTTTAATAAGCCTCAGCTCATCAATACACAAAAATTTTGTGAAGAATTAATTTAATATGGGCCCCTTCACAAGTTCCAGATTATCCATCTTGGCTTTTTGGAATGGAAACAGGAGACTCATTTCTCTGACAAATTGAAAGATAAAAATTATCTTAAGCTTTCCACAAATACTACTTTTGTGTAAACTGAGAAAAGCACATGCACAGTATCATTTAGCAAAATTAACAGAATTATTTTTGCACTGATGACACTAAAATAAACTCAAAATATACATAAGAAGAAGGCTCTTTTTTATCTTCTGTCTACACACCCAATAAAGTGGATCTCTGCATATATTTCATATAAACCTTACACAAATCTCAGGCAGTCCTAGATCTAGCTATATTTCACAGCTAGAGTGGTTTTAATTAAGAACTTGTGAAGAATGGAAATGTATGTGCTTCAACATCACACCAGCAAGCTCCAAAGCAACAACATATATGGTAAAAGCAACAGGATATCCCAAACAGCCCAAACCAGCAGCCATATGGCCCAGGACACACATTCCATCTGTTATAGGATAGAATTAGCAGATTATTCTACCCATTATTATATTTTTCCAAACAGAATTGAGAATGCAGAACTATGTACCAGTAGAGAGCTGGTATTTCACTAATCCTGTTCAAATTGTGCCCTAATGTGTCTTTCAATAAGCAGTACAGAAATTTAACCTTGTCACAAATTACTTGAAGATGTTGGAAGGAGAGGGGGGAAAGGAAGGAGAAGATAAAATAAAAAAAAAATTAAAAAGAAGTAAAAAAATCAAGATATATGTAGATCTGTCTTGTGGATAAAAGCAGCTAATCCCAGTCTGGCTCCCACACAGTAACTCTTCTCCAAGAGCAAGGAAAGGGGAGGTAATTTCCCAGGGAGGTCCTGCAGGGTGACAGAATATATGGATTCCATTAACTGGGGAGCCCATCAATCTGCCCTGGCAGCCTGGGGATGGCAGGGCCACGCTGGGGGTGGCTCAGCAAAGGGGACACCAGCTGAAGGGCCCTGGGGAGGGGGAGCTGGCACCCCAGGATTGCTGGGACAGGCTGGGAATGCCCCCGGGCTGGCTGGGAGTGGAGCTGAGGGACAGACAGACATCACCAGCTCCGTGAGGGGCTGGGATTCTCTGCTCAAACAGCACAGGCAGGGCTGGGCCTTGTCCTTCTCTGGGAGCTGTCCTGGTCTGATAGGGCATGTCCTTGGGTGTCCTGGTCAGACAGGGCATGTCCTTGGGTGTCCTGGTCACATAGGGCATGTCCTTGGGTGTCCTGGTCTGATAGGGCATGTCCTTGGGTGTCCTGGTCACATAGGGCATGTCCTTGGGTGTCCTGGTCTGATAGGGCATGTCCTTGGGTGTCCTGGTCAGACAGGGCATGTCCTTGGGGGTCCTGGTCACATAGGCCATGTCATTGGGTGTCCTGGTCTGATAGGGCATGTCCTTGGGTGTCCTGGTCACATAGGCCATGTCCTTGGGATGTCCTGGTCACATAGGCCATGTCCTTGGGTGGGCTCCAGGATGGGGACAAGGAAAAGGCAGGGGTGTCACACTCTGCTGGCTCAGCAGGGCCTGGTGTGGGATCACAGAGCCACAGGGAGCAGGGACCTGCATGGCAATCCAGAGCCACAGTGTCACACAGGGGCCTGCATGGCCATCCAGAGCCACAGTGTCACACAGGGGCCTGCAGGGCAATCCAGAGCCACAGTGTCACACACAGAGCAGGACATGGCCATCCAGAGCCACAGTGTCACACAGGGGCCTGCATGGTCATCCAGAGCCACAGTGTCACACACAGAGCAGGACATGGCCATCCAGAGCCACAGTGTCACACAGGGGCCTGCATGGCCATCCAGAGCCATAGTGTCACACACAGAGCAGGACATGGCCATCCAGAGCCACAGTGTCACACATGGACCTCCAGGGCAATCCAGAGCCACAGAGCCAGACGGATCAGGGACCTGCATGGCAATCCAGAGCCACAGTATCACCCCTGGAACAGAGACATGGCAGTGCAGAGCCACAGTGTCACCTACAGAGCAGGGACATGGCAGTGCAGAGCCACAGTGTCACCCCTGGAACAGGGACATGGCAGTGCAGAGCCTCAGTGTCACACAGGGACATGGCAATCCAGAGCCACAGTGTCACCCCTGACTCAGGGATCTGCATGGCAATGCAGAGTCACACAGTGTCACACACAGAGCAGGGACCTGCAAGGCAATCCAGGGTCACAGTGTCACCCTGGCTATGGGACCTGCATGGCAATCCAGAGCTGCAGTGGGTCTCTGCATATATTTCATATATTTAGTTCACATTCATATATATATTCATACATATTTTTCACCCTGGCTCCTGCATGGCAATGCAGAGGCACAGGGACATGTCACCCACAGATGAGGGACCTGCATGGGACATGTCACCCACAGATCAGGGGGCTGCAGGGGATACCCAGTAGGTTATCAGGTCACTGCGACAGTGCTGATAATTCCCCAGGGTCACAGCATCAGTGCTCCTGCCACCTACAGAGCTGTGCAAATTTAGGAAACTGTCCGCTTTTGGGAAATGTTTTCTCTCTCTCCCCTGCTTTCAAAACCCCAGAGGAACACTGTAAAATGTTATAGCTCTGCTACTTCACTCTTGTAACTTAACCTTGGATTTTGGGCACTTTTTTTTCCCTTAACAGTGCATTGTACCCTCTTCAAAAGTTTCTCCAATTAACCTGTACTGCTAATGACTGCCAGACAAAAACCTCTGGGAAGCAACACTAACAGAACACTGGATTTTTCCCTTATTTACCCACCTACTTGTAATTGTGCCACGCTTAAGGCCATTGAATCAAGTGAAGGAAGATATAAAAGTAGTTTATATTACTAAAGTACCTGAATGCTGACAAACAACAAAAAAATAACTGTGCATGTGTTCTGCAGTGATGAGAATCTGTGTATCTGCTTCGCACTGCTGTGCAAGGGTGCAGCTCCTACTTGGCTACAGCAAATGAGATACCAGCCCATCAGCTTCAGGAGGGGTGGAAAAAACTGCTCCCTGGCAATGAAAATACATCATTTTAAGGGCTTAATTTATTTCCTTTATTCGGTGATATTAGTTCTGGGTGCTTTCCTGCAGCATATCAGGTCTCTACAAACCCCAGTATCACTATGGCTAATCTATAATAACATAACTATCTGCAGTTCATTCCATCTCCTGCACCAAGCCATGAAACTCAATTACCAAGTGAGAAAAAAATGGGGAAGCCAAAACAATGATGTAGAGCAGGTGCCAGGGTGTCAGTGGAGCTGCCACAGTTATTGCTGTGTGCAGCTGAAGCACCTCAGAGATTGGGAACACTCAGGGCAGCCCATTCCCAGGCACACAGGGCAGCACAGGACAGTGGCATTTACACTGAATTTATCAAGCTAAGAGGCCCCAAGTTCAACCTGTATTTCCCCCACCTCCTTATTCACCTTAAATAATGTTGTTGATGTAATACAATGTTTAGACATTGAGATTTTTTACTTCTCAAAATAATCATTCTTCTCTACTGTATTTTAAAATGCCAGTGCATCAGAATTCATTACAGAACCAAACAAAACCAACAGAACACATGCATTTAATAGAGAAATAAACTGCAGCAAGCAACGGGTTTCAGTATTTAATAGCATGAATAATGAATTAAAAATTAAGTTTAAATTATGTTGAAGGTCACAGGAAAAGCCTCAAAGAAAGATAGTTAAACAGACTTTAAAAGGAAGATTTAAATAGGTGATCTTTTAGTATTCTAGCAAAAACACTCTGTCTTTCACTCTTTATTTAAATTAAAATACCACTCAGTGACTGACCTTTTTAACATGGCCTAAGGGAGCAGGGTATGATCTTGTTAGAAAAGAAGTGATATTAAAAGAGCAATACTATTAAAAAGCAGAAGATGATGGAACCCACAGATTAAAATTTGTTTGCTCAGGGAAGATTAACTTTTATGAAAAGTCCTTCCTGCTACAAGCAGAGACAACTGCTGCTGTTACCACTGTGGTAACCAGTTCAGGGAGTGAGTTAATAAAGACTGTCCTTAAAAGCAAGCCACAGAGCTCAATCCCAGCTTTGCTGACATTTCAGCAGAAGGGTCCCTTCTTTTCAGCATCCCCCTTGGCTGCCAGCTGTGGCAGGGATGGACTGGTCTGACTCTGCTCCTGAGCATTCCTCCAGTGGTGTCCTTCAGCTTCACTCCCCCCTTCCAGACTTGTATCAGGAGGGGATGTGACTGCAGGACATGAAATAACACCACACACACTCACACTGCTGCTCTCAAGGTAAAAAAGAGGGAACTTTATTTTCTGACTCCAACACTTACAGATGTCCAAAAGTGACAGTGGATTGGAGGGTGACAGTGCCACCTCTCCAATGACACTGGACAAACCAACAGTCCATCACATCTCTCCTCCTCCATAAAAGAATGCAAAACAAGAAGGTATTTACATAAAGTGTGTGAGAAAGTTCATTACAAGGATGTAGACAGCAGAAGGAAAATCTTAAAAAATCAGGGTGACAAAGGGGCACAGATCCTGCCCAAAGACAAAGAGGAGGGCAAGATTTTGCCCTTCTAAGTTCACAGAAAGCACCTGAAACTGCCAGATTGTGGTTACAGCCCTGCAGAGAGCTCAGCACAGTTATAGGGGAGCACTTTAACAATCCTCACTGTCACTATAGGACACAACACACAATGGAATCACTGCTCTTTCCAAGGTAAAGAAGGGATTTTTTACTTTCTGACTCCAACATTTATAGATTTCCAAAAGGCACAGTGGATTGGAGGGTGAAAGTGCCACTTCTCCAATGACACTGGACAAACTAGTAGTCTATTAAACTTCTCTTCTTCCATAAAAGAAGGCAAAACAATGAGTTATTTACAGAAAGTGTGGGAGAAGGTCCATTACAATAATGTAAACATCAAAAAGCTTAGAAAATCTTAAAAAATCAGACCAACACCTCACCTCACTTTGATCTCTGCTACTCCAAGTCAACCTCCAAAACCCCTCCTCCCCTTACTTAAACGGAGTCTATCTCCAGAGATGGAAATGATGAATGCCTAATCCCCACCAAGAATTAAACAGCTAAAACAAGTCACTGATTCACCCTTTCAAGAACTTTCAGCAGAGGCTGTGACCTCACAGTTCTGCACAGCAGAGACCCCTGAGCAGGGGGAGCTGAGCCCTCCTCAGCATTTTGGCACCAGCCAAGAGAGCCCTGAGCTGGTGCCACACTGCCCATGCCCACAGCAGGGCACAGGCTGGCATAGTTCAGCACTGGAATTGGGTTTGCAGGGACCCTCATGGCAGGGAGGAATGGTCAATCTGACTCCATGTTCTCAGAAGGCTGATTTATTATTTTAAGAATGCTATGCTAAACTAATGACTACAGAAAGGATGCTTACTCAATTAAAAAGATGATAAAGAAAACTCCTGACTCTCTCCAGAATCCTGACACAGCTTGGCCCTGATTGACCAAAGAGTGAAAACAACTCCCAGCAGAATGCAATGGAACAATCACCTGTGGGTAAACAATCTCCAAACACATTCCACATGAGCACAACACGGGAGAAGCAAATGAGAGAAGAATTGTTTTCCTTTTCTCCGAGGCTTGTCAGCTTCCCAGGAGAAAAATCCTGGGTGAAGGGATTTTTTAGAGAATGTGAATGCCACACACTGGCATTTGAAAGTTTTACACTTCACTGCTCAGAAATTAAGAAATGCGTTCTGTCCCTGAATTTCCATGTGGGTTTTAATGGATTAAAGCATCACTGTCATGACTTAGAGGAAATTCATATAAATTAGATGGCTGGTGAAACTGTGGGGAGGTTGTGTCCTTGAACTTGTCTGGTGTATCAATTAGTACATTATTAATTAAATCTAAACCACTAGAAGACTAAACTGCATTCAGTGAAGAAACCAAAACCTGATGTCACAAATTATGTGTTGTTAAAGGGAACACTTCAAAATAAAGATGTACAGGAAATCCAACACTACTGTCTTCCTGCAAGGAACCCAGGTGAAAATTCCCCAAAATACTAAACAGGCAAAGATCTAAAATCTCAGAACGTACGACATTTTTACTTCCTTTGGGTCCCAATATTCAAACATTACCAAAAAGGCAGAACCACATATGTGTATATAGGATATTCTACAATGTTTTAAGCAAGGGAGATCCTGTTTGATCCTGTTGTCTCCTTATAATACTGAATTTGCTGAACGTGCTCAAAGATGACATCTCCTATACTAAAAAAGAGAATAAACTGGAAGCCCTCCAGTTCTTTTGCTGCAGAGACTGAAATGAGCACCACTGAAACCAGGCATAACCTTCTGAAATCACATTCGTGTTCATTCATTTCAACCTCCTCACGAGGTAAAAACACCTGGTTAAAAGTCGGTAAAAACACCTGGTAAAAAGTTACCAGCCAGGCCAGGCAGTGTGGGCCATTCCCTTGGTATGCAGTAGATGCACTGTAAATATTTTCTTCAGTTTAATTCGTGGCTGGAAAGGGATTAAAGCAAAACAGTTCTGAGAACTAAAATTAAGGCAGTGCTGAGGCTTGGATGGATTTCTAAAAACAAGCATTTTTATGAATTTATACATATTATCTAATTTAGTTGCTGGGTTTTTCCCCATCTTCACTGAAATTTCAGAAAAATTACTCCAGTGATGGGAAACATACAAATATAACCTTTTCCTTTTCAGATCTCAATACATTTTATTAGAGAAATTGGTCTAGTAAAAAAAAAAAAAAAAAAAAAAAAAAACCAAAACAGAGCAAACAATAACAAATAAACCCAAACAAACAAAAAAAAGAGCAAACTATTTGTACTTATCTATCCTTAAAGTAAATCAAGGTAATTTGAACTATTCCAACCTCACCTCTTTGCACAGAATTTCTGGGGTTTTACTGTGCAGAATGGAGATGATGAGACTTTTTCTAAAAAATTCTTTGATATTCACTAATACCAAAAACCTTCTGTCCTATAGCCCTTTAAAATCTCTACATGCAAAAAAGTAACTGGAACAACAGAAAACCATCACAAAATGAGATAATCAAGTTCTGGTTTTGAAGATACAGAAAACAGATACATGATTTTTAAAAATCAGAATTTATTCGACTAAAGTCATGTTTAATCACTTTATTTTCAGATTACCATGGAATCATCACCAAAATTGTGTCTCCTTCAGTAATTTTTCATAAGAGTTTTTAAAAAAAGAGTCTCTAGGATTAGCTAAAGATATTATCAAATCCATGGTGATGTGGGTCTCTCTTGATTTTGAGTCCAAAGTCTGAAACATTGCTGGGTTGCTAAAAATTCTGTGTCTATTCACTTTCATTTGTAGCTAAAGCCACTTTTTGAATTTTGAATAAAAATAACAATATTGAATTAAAACACTGATACTCCTGACAAATAAAGCATAGAAAAGCCTTCACTGACAAGAAAGCCAAATCTGTTCCCCAATTATTTGAACAGCACTTTCCTCTGACTATGTTATAGATGCTCCCAGAGTTCTTAAAAATCAAATGTTGCACAAATTAATTCCAGAGAAGGAGGTGCAGGGGTGGGCAGGAAGAATCAGCATTGAGTACAAGTCAGTTTAATTTGCAGGTATCTGAGAGGACATTATAACAATGACACGAATAAGGATAACAAAATGTTAAGGAAAAAGCTCTGTCAGTAATGATACATTCAGATAAATGGCAAACGTACTCGCATGAACTCTATCATTACTGCTTCAATCACAGTCATACTTAAACTTTGGGGAGCTAATTTCATTTATAAATTCTGCTGCTGCACATCAATTATCAGCAGCATTACTAACAGTGAGGCACAGAACTGCTGTGCCAGGGTGACTGATTGTCTGGCATTAGCTCTGATAAGAGAAGGGTTGCAAACCACTTTAAATGTCAAAAACCTGCAACAATAATGGGCATAAGCACCAGTTATATTCCTCTAACTTCCCTGCCTCCCTGGCAATTCATTATTCTGTCTCCTCATTGCTACATCCTCTAACTAAAAAATATAAATGCCAAAGAGCACTGATCTCCCTTACAGAGCATTCCCAGAGAGAATGGGAGAGAATCAAAACCAGAGTTAATTCCCTGAGCAAAATATTTGCAGTTGAGTCTATTTCAAGATCAGTAACAAAATTTTGATGTCAAGGCATTAAAATCAATCCTTTCAACACAGCGATTCAGTTCAAGAAAAAGATGAAAAACTCAGCATCAGCCTTTCTATAGAAATATCCCAGTATGGCTCCAGTAAAGGGGGCAGAAGGTGAGGAAAGACTTACCCAGAGGTGCTGTGAGCATGGCTGGTGCTGCCACTCCATCACACGGTGCCCTGCCCAAAGCACAGCCAGAGCTGCAGGAGCTGCCTGCTGGACATGCAGCCTGAATGCCAACTGCCTGTGACATTGACTTGTTTCCAGCCTCTTGTAGCGCTGCCGCTATCAGTGTTATATTTGTATAGTAGAATAACATGAAATATTGATTCTGGAGTGCTTATCAACTGGACCTGCTCAAAATACTCTTCCTAGGAAGTTCAGCGCTGCTTCTCATGCAGAACCGGCGCTGTGTGTTTGTGCAGGGAGCTGCTTGCTCTCTCGCAGCGCTTGGAATCCTTTCCCTGAGACATCAGCAATAACTTTTCAAAATCCAGGAGCAGTGGGAAAAGACACAAGCAGTATTTTCTGAAATTGGATGAACTGCCCTTTAAACTAATTTAAATGATTTGACAGAACGACTTTAAAAGACGTCGTCTCTTCCGTTCTGGCTTCAATCACTACTCTGAAATCTGTCCCGGGGCAGGACAATGACCAGCAAATTTCTAATTGCAAAATCAATCACTAAATATTCTAGGCACCTTTTTTTTTTTTTTGTTTTGCACGAGGTATTTTGTGCATTTTCTGTGTGCCAGTACGATAAGAATAAATGCAGAGGCTGCTGCCCATGGTTTGCCTCTGCAGCCTGCGAGGGGCAGCTCCAGGGGCACAAGGGATGAATTTGCCAGGGGCTGCACACCAGAGACACCTGCAGCAGAGCCCCCAGACACGCCTGGCACAGCCAGTGACAAATGGCAGGGATAAAAGGCCTCCCTCTGCAAACCCAGCTACTTACAGGTAACTTCTGGATGCTTCCGTGGGTTTCTGCTGCTGCACGATGTGGGATCAATTACAGCGCAACCACCAAAATCAACAGGACTTACTGCACACCACCACTCAAAGGCACGTCCTCCCCCTCTGCTTTTAGGTCCATTTTTAATGTACCCAACACTTTTATTCACTATCAATGTGTTTAAAGCAGCTGCTCATGCAGGCACTGCTGTCACAGCATTGATGTTTTTTGGGTTTTTTTCAGACAGCAGCAGAGTCCTGAGGGTGGGCTGCTCTTAGCTCTGAACCAAATTATGCCAAAAGCAGACCAACTACACTCCTGAAAATTCAAAGCTGAACTTGCTCGTTGTTCTTTCAGCAGGTCAAAAATTCATTATGCTGGTGTGCTTATAAAACTGACAAAATCAACAATTAACTCTCAAACTCACCCTCAAAAAGATTAAAAATGCCTCACTAGGAGAACTGAATAGAACTTTTGTGCTGCGGGTTTTTTCCATTATAACTATTTCAATTTTGTTTTGGCTGAACCCTCAAAACCCTGAAAAGCCACTCAATAACAAAAATTTTCTTTCCAAACTGGCCATTTATTCTCCTGAGATTTAATGCAATAACAATGAATTTATTTAACATTTTACCCTGTAATGTCTCAGGACGTAGATTCTATTAACTTGCTAAGAAGAGCCACACATCCCAAACTAGATAAAGGCTTGTACTTCAAAGACCTGCAAAACCCTTCCAGATTCAGCTGGAAGATTCTACCACAGAAGTTTATAATGAGCTGAAAAACAGACAAAAAAACAGCATTCTGCAAAACCTGAAAAAATAAATGAGAAAAAATGTTTTGTTTTACATATTTAGTTGTTCATGGACTTGCACAAATAGAAGTAGAATTTGTTTCATTACAGTGACCATTTCTCTTTGATACCAAGTAAAAAATTCAGCTCACATCTATACAATTGTACATAATAATTTACTGGATTATTATAGCTTTAGAGTTTGCTTCCCTAATGAAAATAAGCCTGCTACAAACATAGATAATCAGATGTATGAAGAAGCACTGTGACTCTGATTAGCTGTGATCCATGAGTCATCTGCAGGAGCTGGAGTTTAGGCATTCTTTCCACCAAAAGGCAGCACCAACCTCCCACTGAAACCAGCCCCCTGAAAAGTCCCAAATTTCAACAGAAATGCCCACGAGGAGGGAAAAACTGGAGCCATAATAACTGAGCTCCACAAAACAGCTTGCTGATCACCAAGCAAGAAAAGCTGAATTTCTTCCAAACCTCAGCAGCAAAATGCAAACATTTCCCCCACGCAGAAAACACAAATAAATCAGTGTTAGTGCAACTGAGAGCAGGCAGCACTGCCCACTCCTTGCAGCCCCAAGCAGCCTTGCTCAAGAACACAGAGTTTAGGACACAGATGTTTTGTTCTTGCTTTCAATCCCACTATTTGACTATTCAGTTATTAGAAAATATTCATCTGCCCTTATTTCTCAGCCCACTTTGCAAATGCAGCAATGCTCAGAGGTATTACAGGAACTTCTGGCTGGGCTCAGTGCTGTGTTTCTCCAAAGCAACAGGATTTATTTTTTTTTTAGTAAGAGTATATTGATTATCTGTCAGGCACCATAGACAGATGGACAGTATAAATAGCAAACATTTGTGTGATAACTTAAGATTTAGATTTTAATTCACTTTTGGGTGGGTTGTTTCCCTAGCATCACTTTTATAAAATCAACACCTTAGAGAGATGAGTAATGGCAGTGAATTTGGATTTATAGCTATAAGAGTCCTAACACTAAAGTAAAAGTAGATGGTTTATTTCTCAGATTTTTCTCTTAAAAATTTTGGTTTTGCATTCAGACCTGCTGGGTTTTTTTGGATTTTGGCTTGCCTAGCAAGCACAACTTTACTTCTGCCTAGTGAACTTCTACTAAGCCCAGCTGAGAAGTACACAAGTGCAGTAATTATAAAAATAACTCAGCTTTGCCAGCAGGGATAAACCCAGCAATGCTTTGTGAGGGCTTTGAAAGAGGAAGAAATACACCTATTTCTATTCTGTTTATCCTCTTGCTCCTTTATTTGCAGTTCAGCATCCCAACACTGCAGAAGCCTCTCCCATGAACTGACAGGAGCAATATTTACTGTGAGCGCCTTGATCCACAGGAATCCCAAACCAGCAGAGCTCAGTCACAGGCTGTGCCATTGTGGAGCTCACAAACTTTCCAGCCCTGACACCAGCAGGAGGAACTTTGAGCCCTGTGAGGACATCAAGAGTTCACTGGCACTGCCCCATCCCTCTGGCCAGCTGCTAATTCCATCCTAAGGAATTCCATCCAGGCACTGGCTCAAACAGTGACTGGTTTATGTACATGCAAGCATTCCAGCTTGAACAACAGCTTGGCACAGGACTGAGCCCCACAAATCTGCATCCAGAACTGGTATTTGATATGTTCTGTCTCCTCTCCTACAGCAGGAGGTGGAAGTTTCACCATTAACCATCTATTTGCCTGTGCTTTTCCCACCTGAAATAGAACATTGACAAGCTTTTTAAAAAAGGCATGACAGTAAATATATATTAAATACTTTAAAATGGGGCTGAAACACTGTATTACAACTTGAAGCTGTCACCTCCTATTTCCCGTTTCACATTCCATATTTTCCCTGCTTGCTCTGCAGCCTGAGATCAGCACAAAGAATTTCCTTCAGTCCCTGGCAATAACAGGATTCCCCTTGCCCAAGACAGGTCACAATAAAGGGAAAAACTGCTAACAAAAATAGTTCTCTCTTCCCCTTAGGATTTCTCTTTTCCTGAATTTCATCTGGGCTGTACCCCTGATTTGGCTTTAGCTCCTGTGAGCCCATTTCCTCCACTTCCATCCCTCTACAAACACACCATGACCAAATGACTAATGAAGTGTTTACTACATGTTAAGCTGGAAAATCAGGTAATTTAAAAGGCAAAACATGACAAGGAGGGTCAAGAAGGTTAATTGTATTAAAGCTGGTGTCCTGGAGTGGCTCATGGGAATGATTTCATGATCTGGAAATCCTCCTGGACCTTAGGAGGTGCAGGGGATGCTCCTGGTGCTGCACCTGCAGCTCCAGAGGCTGCTCTGAGCTGGCAGACCAACATCCCTCTGCTTTGGCTTGTCTAAGAATTATTTTGAACAATAAGTAAAATGAAAGCTGACACAAATGCTCAAAATCCAGACTGGTGAAGACAACATCCAAAACCTGAGGACACAGCATGGATAAAAATCTAAAAAAGGGCCAGCACACATACAGAGAAACTGGCTGACACTAATCATGACCTTCTATAGGAAATCTGGTCTGTGTGGCTGTGTCATTGAAGAAGTATCTTGATCAAGCCTACAGTTAATTTCCAGTGTCAAAATTATTATAAAAATTGCATGGCTACACTTTGAAATTTGCTTAGTGCTTAAGAGAAAAAAGATTGGCAAGAATGAGGAGTGAAAACCACTAGTGTGGTATTTCTGAATATACAAATGCTCATGGTTTTTTTTTTAATATGCAAACATTTAAACATTAGTGTCCAGCAAATTAGATAAGCACTTGGAAAGTAAAGCACTTCACAGATATACTCAGGATATTTGTTGTTCTTGCACATGAATAAAGCAGAAATGGACTAAAAATAATGTGAGGGTTTTACAACACTGAGAGAGAGGAGGAAAGAGAGAAAAATCTTATTCTCACTAAAAACATGGCAATGGCTGCACTCAAATCTCAGGTTTTTAGGTAAGACAATGCCTAGTATTTTCAAAACCTTAAAAAAAAGTGTTTCACAAAAAGCCATTTCAGCACAAAAAGTTAACCTTGAACAGGTAGCTAATGATCCAGGCCACTCCAGCCTCAGCAGCAGTGAATAAACAGATTTTAGCAGAGCAGAGCAAAGCCAGTCAGGAGAGAGGAGTGACAATGAAACAGCCCCAGGACATTTCAGTGAGCAGGAAAGTCAGCACTGAGTGAAGTGTGTAAGAAATCATTTCTCCAGACTCTTGATGCAGTCAAACAGCTTTTGGTTCAAGATTTTCCTCCTCTCCAAATTTCTTGTCCTTTGCCAAACAGTGAGGAACTATTTGATACACTTGGTATGTTACTGCTGTATTTAAATGGCAACACTGCTCAAGCCTTCAGTAATATTTTGTAACCTGTCTAAATTCAGAAAATAGAGATGATGAGAATGAAAATGTAGCACAGTGCCCTTCAGATCCTCTGTCATTTGCAATCTGAAGCAATCTGTAATTAATGCCAGGGCATCTAGGGAATACAAAATGCAGAATGTGCAGAACCTAAGGTGTGTTATCTTCTGTAACTGTAAGTGCAATAAAATATCTGACATTTAGTATTGATCCTTGCCATAATATAGGAATTATTTTGAACAATAAGTAAAATGAAAGCAGTCACCTACCTTCACTTAATACTAGAATTAAGTAAATATAAGCCTGCTATCACAGGGAGGCACAGACTTGGCTCACACAGTGGGTATAGTGTTTAAAATGAATTTATGTACAGATATTATGGATCCCTGAGAAGTCATGAGTGGGATTAACACTCTTTTCATGCCTGGCACCATTCTCTGCCCTGCCCTGTGTCTGACCAGCCAATACCAATGTCAAAACAGCATTTCCTAACTCTGCCTCACCTCAAGTTCTGGTTCAGCTTGGGACACCAGCACAGAAAACACATGAAGCCATTGGAGAGCTTCCAGTGGAGGCCACGAGGATGGGGAAGGACTGGAGAGGAGCTGCTGAACTTGGTCTGTTCAGCCTGGAGGAGCCTGAGGGGAACCTCACTGTGTCTCCAACATCCTCATGAGGGGCAGTGAAGGGGCAGCTCCAATCTCTGCTCCCTGGGACAGGGAACAGCTGGAGCTGGCCAGGGCAGGGTTAGGTTGGATATCAGGGAAAGGTTCTTCCCCCAGAGGTGCTGGCACTGCCCAGGCTCCCCAGGGAATGGGCACAGCCCTGAGGCTGCCACAGCTCCAGGAGAGCTTGGACAGTGCTCAGGCACAGGGTGGGGGTGTTGGGGGGTCTGTGCAGGGACAGGAGCTGCCCTGGGTGATCCTAGGGATGATCCTGCCAGCTCAGGACATTGTGAGATTCACAGGGCAGAATGTGTGGCTGTCCAAGCACAGCAGCACCCATGGCTGCAGGGCCACCCCAGCTGTGCCAATCCCTGAGCCAAAGGCACTCCTGGCCTGCTGTGGCTGCTCAGCCCAGCAGACAGCAGGACAGACAGACAGCAGGACAGACAGCTCTGCCAGACAGGCCCTGCCTGCTGCAGCTGGAGCTCTGACACTGCTGCAGCTGTGGCCCTGCTCAGCAGATGTGGCTCTGGCAGGGACACCAGGGCTGGTGGCTGTGATTGTCATTGCCTTTAATGAAGGGATGGCACCATCATCAGGCTAAGGAGGATTTATTGCTCACACAAACATCAGTCTCAGAGGCTGTGAGATCTATGGGAGCAAACAGCCAGACATAGCTCAAAATGGCCACAAGTTCTTTGTTACAAGGCAATACAGAACTTTCTAACCCAATGGATAGGTGCCACAAGGTTTATTTTGCTTTTCTGACCTATCACCTTTACTTAATTTTGCTGCACTGTGCATACTTCCATCCAATAGGTTTCTGTCTCACATGCACACAAATGCTTCTATTCTAACTTCTAAACTCTTTGCTTACTCTACACAACCACACCCCTACACTATAAACCCTTCACCATCTTATCAATGCAGTTTCTCACTTACCTAACGCATATCCTTAGTTATAACCAAAGAAAGTAAATTCTTACTTATAAGTAAGAATTACAAAGTTTATACTTTGGGTATAAGTAAGTATATTCTTTCTTTTAACCAAAGTATAAACACAACTTTATAATTTTTCTACTTAATGTCTGTGTATACACCAATCCAAGCTTCTCCCAAGGCTGCAGATCAAACCCTTCAGTGTCTGTGGGAGTTTCTGTTTTTCTGATTCCCACAGGTGGCCACCACCACCCTGGACAGGGACTGGGGAGGGCCAGACTGTCTGATGGGGGTGGGCAAAGATGAAATACAAACCACACACTCAACAGCCAGCAAAGATTAACCTGCATTAGATTTGGCAGCACGTTGGTAAAACATTCCCCTACCTAGGCAATAAACCCACTGAGAAAAGGAGAAAAATGCTGGGCTGGAAAAAATCCTTCCCTTCTTGAAGATACAGCTGTCAGCACTGCCATGGCAGCAATTCAGGGCACACAAAGGAATTATGGTCCTCAGGGAGCTTTTGGTACACAAGCAAACACTCCAAGCACAGTTAAAAAGTTTTCTAGAGCTCCACATGCATCTCAGTAAGTTGAGCATTGAGGAAACAATCTGACACTGGAGCACTTCCCCACACTGGAACAGGGTGAGCAATGCATCACCCTGCTATTTGTGGCCTACCACTCCATTACTGCTCCTCTATAAAATTACATTGCTGATAAAAATTTATGTGTCAAACATTTTTGTGATTACAGACCAAAAGTCAAAATTTGCATTTAAATAGATGTATTAAAAACTCAGCAGCACAGGTAGAAGAGGGAAATGCTGTTTTAAGGAAATTTAAATAGGGAGCATCAGCACAGAAGGGATTTTTCTTCTTAAATGATTTGAACAATTTTGGTTTTATTACTGTTCTTGGGTCCAATTCAAAGTCAAGATTGGAACCATAGTATCCTGTAGCCCTGGACTCATCTCGAAAAAATAGATCTCTTTTCATCTTTCCATTGGGAATGACCCCATTTGTTGTAAATAAAGTATTTTTCTGTTCTCAGCCCAAGCCCACACTTTTCTCCAGCTCACAGCCCAAGCCACGCAATCCTCCTTTGTTCTCAAGTTCTTCACTCACTTTTCTTTGCATCAGCCACCACAGGCTCAGCTGCAGCCACTGCATTTCTGCCCAGATATTTCAGACGGCAAGGCCACTGCTGAGAGGGATTCCACAGGCTATTCCAGGCTGGAAGGGACCCACAGGGATTTCTGAGCCCAGCTCTTCAGTGCATCACTGACACACAGCTCACATCCATGACCTGGTGGTATCAGCACCCTGCTCTTTCCTCAATTTTCAGTGTACAACCTCAAAATTCACCAGAAATTCTCCCACTGCCTGACATCAGCTACCCCCTTGGACTTGAACATATTTTATTGTGCCCCTTTTTATTCCATAAAGGACTTCTGATGTTAAAGGACTTTTTTTTCTGCCCTCTCCCTAGTGTCCTTTCTTTCTTCTCATTACACACTTTTTATATTCTGTGTGCTGTCAAGATTTAACTTCACCCCTTGCCTCCAAACCTGATTTTGTACTTTCAAATGGCACCTAAATCTTGGCAATGGAATGCCTGTGCCCTTTATAGTCCAGCTGGGATCACCAACACATGCTCTCAACATAAAAACCACATAAATCAATGCTGTGCAGTGCTTTTTTTTTCCTTTCTTGACAGGCTTTCCAACCATGATAATGATACAACATGAATTCCATTATTGTTAATGGAAGGAGTTACATTTAACTGTTGTCAGTTTTAGCTCTGCCATGAGTCAATGCCTTCCTAAACATGCTGGTTTATTCTAAGAAGAAACTGCTACATAATCAAATCAGCCCTTGGGAACACAGATGTAAGCACAGCACAAAACCATCATAACTAAATTACCATTTTAGGTGTGTGTTTGCTGTCTTCCTCAGACATTCTGTTCTTTCCTACAGAATAATTTCCTAAACACGGGGAAAATCTGTCTGGGAACAGAAATTTCAAGTATAAACAGAGATTAATCATGAGAGGATTTCCTGAAAAATTCATAGCAGAACTTTTCTTCTTCCCAGGCAATCCCTAAATTTCTTCGAGAAACCTTTTTCAGGGAATTTAGAAACACATTCAGAAGCATAAAGAACACCACAAAAGCAAGTGTACTTTCCTATGTTGACCCATCCTGGCCTTGCAAACAAATCTTATTGGCAGCAAAGTTGTCTCATTCTCCCTTTAGAGCACAGAGCTGCTCCCAGAGCATTCCCAGGGGCCTTAGGCTAAAACTGTGTCCAAGACATGGGGAGCATCAGTGCTGCTCAGGAAATCACAGCAGTGCTTCCCTGCCAGCGGGGGCTTGCAGAAAACCAACAGAAAATCCAGAAAAGGAGGATTAAATTCTCCATTTCAACATCTCTTCCAGCTGCCTGGCAGAGTTAGTATATTCCTCATTTTGATTAAGGAATTCCAAAGGAAAACCTTTGCCTGCATTTTTATATAACACATATAATAGGGGGATTTTATAAAATATTGTGAGGTATATTGTCACCGTCATATTTTCTGATAAATCCCCTTGCCCAGAATTCTTCTCCTGGGAAGCTGACAAGCCTCAGAGAAAAGGAAAACAATTCTCATCTAATTTGCTTCTCTTGTGTTGTGCTCATGTGCAATGTGTTTGGAGATTGTTCACCCACAGGTGATTGTTCCATTGCATTCTGCTGGGAGTTGTTTTCACTCTTTGGTCAATCAGGGCCAAGCTGTGTCAGGACTCTGGAGAGAGTCAGGAGTTTTCATTATTATCTTTATAGCATTCTGTAAGAATCCTTTCTGTATTTTTTAGTATTGTATAGCATTCTTTAATATAATATAGTATTATAAAATAATAAATTAGCCTTGTGAGAACATGGAGTCAGACTCATCATTCCTGCCTTCATCTGGGAACTCTGCAAATGCAAGAAAATATCAATTATATTTTACTCAGGGCTGGGCTGGGTGATTTTTTAGGTGACAGATGTTACCTGACACCCACAGATTGCTGCCTGCTCTCCTTTTCCTTGAAGCCACCAAGCAGCAGCAGCAGTGGGATGAGAGTGGCAGCTGTGAAATCCCAGCTCAGGGCAAGGCCAGTCCCAGCAGGGCTGATGGCCAGGACAGCACAGCCTGCTGGAATTAACTCCAGAGACAGAGGCTGCACAAACACCACAAATACTGAATGTCCTCCTCACTCAGTTTTTCCCCTTCCTAAATTGATTTCATAACATAATAAATCTTCAGAACTGTTTTCTATCCCTCTTTGCTTCATTTTTTCCAGGGGTTTGCCTGCTTTTTTTGGTAAACTGTTGCACACACAGCAGCACTTTCATTAAATTGTCCATTAAAAACCTCATTTTGCAGGATTTCTCCACAAAGATATCTAAATATCTAACTTCTCTCAATGTTAATGGGATTGAGGCACTACAATAAAATCATGGATCTCAGCTGTAATTTTAATATATATATAAATGAAAACTTGGATTATTTTTTACCCTAAGAGGATATATAATTTAGAAGTCATTTAGAGTTTGGGAGTTTCTAAAGGACATAAACTCACCAAGCCCACAGAAAATTTAATATCTCTTCAGTGAGCCTTGCAAAGATTTTTTGAAGTTTCCATCTAAAATATCTTTTTCTACTTTGTTTTAATACTATGTTCAAAAGCAATTGATTTTGTGTGTAGATATAGCTTTGCCTGAATATACATTAATAAAATGTAACTATTCTTATTCAAGAAACCAGACATAAAGAACTTGGTAATTTGTACCATCCATCTATTGGCCTTCCCATTCAAATATGTGACATTCTTTACTTATTCCCTTGTTTATTCCGTGTGGATTTTTGCAAAACATATAAATAATAAGTATAAAAATTTTAAGGGATACATGGAGTTTGGACTATGCTGCCATCTACACATTAGCGTTGGGCATTGAAAAAGGGTCAGCACTTGATCTCTACCTTCTATTCTTCACGTAGAGAGGAACAAATTGCAGTTCTTGGGTTGTCCCCCAGAGCAGTTTCCCTGTGGGTGACGTTCTCAGAACACCTCAGCTGCCACCCTGTGCCACTGGACATTCCCCACCCAGCACGGGCAGCACAGCCAGGACAGTCAGAGTGCACTGGGAGTCTCCATCCCACTGCAGCTTGGGCTGCAATGTCCTAATCTGGCCCTGGAACTCTGGTATTACCAATCTCTCCAAAGAATTCTGTTGGCTATGGCAGAGTTCCCTGACCCAAACATCCCCCACAGCCTCAGAGTCTTCCCTGGGCTCTGGTGGAAAACTTTTCCCTCCCATCCCCACTGCTCTGTGGCTTCTTAACACAAGACTCCTCTCCCACATTGTCCTTTAGGAAAGAGATTGAATTCCCTAAAAAATGCACAGTTTGTTTGTTCTGCCCTGTTTAATGTATTTTCTAGGCAGGCATTTGAAGGCATCTCAGGGAGGGGCTACCCCTGCTGAAGCACCTGCATCCCACCATCCCACATCCTGAGCAACAGGAAACCACAGGGGGACAAGGAATTGTGGCAAAAACTCCTGCAACAAGAGGGGCAGAACCAGGATAATTCAAAATCCCTGTCCTTCCTGCTGAAAGGTGCAGGGGGAACCTCTGCTAACATCCATGGAGAACTAAACTGCTCAGGAGCAGCTTTAGGATGATGGCAAGAATGCAGCAGCCCCAGCATTTCCTTAGTGCAGAGGTTTATTCCTTCCCTCTGTAAATACCACAGCAAAAATTTCCAAACAATAATGCCCACCCAGATCCCTCAAGAGCAGACCAAAGTTCAGATCTGAAGAGTTTCACATGCACTGCCCTGGAATAATTCTCTTTCACAGAGCATCTGTAGATTGATCTGGCCCACAAAAATCCTGTGCTGGTGCCTTGAACAAATAATGAGGTTTTCCCTGGTATCACAGCCCCTGAGCACTGACAGGTTTCCCTCCTCCTTCCCTCCCCAGCTCTCCTGAGGTCCCCTCCTCTAGAGAACAGGACATTAGTATGCACCAACTGTGTCTTTGGAAAGGTTTAATCTCCCCTAGCAATTACCAACAGCAGAGTTTCATTACAGGTACAGTCTGATAAATATTGCAGAGCTCTCCCAGCTGTTTGTGGCTCAGTTTTAATCTGATGGGAGTGGGCACACCCTGGTCCCCCTGCCTGTGTCCCTGCAAGGGCAGCTCCAGAGGCAACACCTTGGACAGAGGGACACCGGGACAGACAGACTGCTGGAACATGCTCCAAACAACAGCTTATAAAGGGAGACAGGTCTCAACGTTCAACTAACCAGGAGAAAACAAGGGGTGGAACACAAGGCAGGGAATAAAAGGCAGGAAAACTGCTTGGGACAGGAGGGGTTAACAACTGGATGTGGGAGGAAGGGGTTTGAAACTTGGCAGTGAAGTAGCCAAGGAACAAACAGATAAACCACACCTGGCTCAATTAAATAACAAAGGCAGGCCTGTGTCACTCTAAAACAGGGGGAGAAAAAACCCAAAAGGACTACCAAACCACAAATCAAACAATAATCATGCCAAATAAAAAACACAACACAACACTCTGGGTCTGCTGCCATGGACTCAGAGCCACCAGGGGATGTCTTGGCACCTGCCAGAGCTTCTGATCAACCTAAGGGTGCATCAGTACAGGTTATAATCCTAAATTCCCACTGATTTTAAATGGATTTTAAAGCCTGATTTTTAAAGATTTTCTAACCCTTCTGATGTCTACATGCTTGTAATGAACTTTTACACACACTTTCTGTAAATAACTTATTGGTTTACATTCTTTTATGGAAGAGGAGAAATGTGGTGCACTGTTGGTTTGTCCAGTGTCATTGGAGAGGTGGCACTGTCACCCTCCAATCCACTGTCACTTTTGGAAATCTATAAATGTTGGAGTCAGAAATTAAACTTCCCTCTTTTTTACCTTGGAGAGCTGCATGCGCACATCATTTCATTTCATGTCCTATAGCAACATCAGCCCTACTTGAGTATTAAAGGAACTAAAGCCATGAGCAAAATGGACAGAAAACAGACTGTACATTGTGTCTGCACTAGCTGAGGATGCTACAGGCTCTAGGAGGAACACCAGGCTCTAATCCCCATCCCTATGGGGAACAACTGCCAAAGACCAGTGTTGGGAATGCAAGAGAGAACAGCCAGATCAGAACTGCACTGAAATGCACTGCTGCCTCCCACCTGTGAGAAAATCTGATCCCAGTGGTTCACACCCCAGGGCACACTGCAGTATTTACAGTCAGGTTTAATCATCCATTTCAGAATTGGGCTTGTTTCAGCAGGTGCTTTAAATCTGGGGGTGTCTGAGTCATAATTTGTTCCATCTCAAAATTTTACCACCATGTAAAATTACAATAAAAAGGCACAGATCCTCCTTATAGCTGGTGTAAAATGTGTGACACTACAAGAGAAACCCTTGCCAACACAAACTGATTTTCCGGGGCCTGAAGAGGACAATTGAGCTCTTACATGCATATTCTGAAACAGAAGCAGGCAGCACACCCCTGAGATGTTTCTGAGCATGCCACCTCTAGCAATCCCTGTGCAAACAAGGATTTTCAGTGCTGGGCATGAGGGCTCCTCCCTGCTGGGTGACCTAACAGCTCAGACAGCAATTTCCCCTGCAATGAGAGCAAAAAAAAATGACATTCCTCTGCTCTTTGTTTGAATTCACTGCTGCTGGTGACCAGGAGTAACATTCAGCATGACAAATAATTTAATGAACTACTAATTCAGAGTTGACCTTCACTGAAAGTACTGTTTAATTACCCAGTGTTTCTGAAGTCAGGCAGAAGAATGTTAAACCATTTCTGAACAGGTGCAGGAGGCACACGTTAATTTTAATAGCAAAGGTCATTACACAGGTATTTCTCCACTTTTTCCTGGCATCTCTCCTGTCAGAGAATTACTTGGGTATGTTTAGGAAGACAAGGAAGAAAAAAAAAATATTTCATGTTCTTTCAGCTTAGCAAAGTCTTGTCTCCTATCTCCTTTTTCCCTTTTTATTTTTAAAGGGTAAGTCTAAATCCAGTGATGAAAGAGGAAATACATTATCTTGCAAACTGAAGTGGTAAGATTAGATTGGTGCCTACATAGCTGAGAAATACTTGCAGTATGTTTTTATACTAATGTGTAAAAAAACTTCAAAGCAGAATGAAGACATATTTTCATATAAACCTGTAAAAAGCCCCTTAACAAAACCACTCCACTCATTGAAGAGGAAAAAGAACTCAGCAAATTAACCCATGCTTGACAATCAGCACAATTGTGAAAATTCTTTGTCTGAAAGCAAGATCAATTTCTTCTTTAATCTGTGGACATGAGACATGAACCAATAACTTTGCAGAGAAATAAAGATTTCTTGGCCTGTCTAGCTTTATCTTATCAGGCTCCAGAAGTGGGCTTCATGTTAGAGACTACTTTTTTTTTTAAATCTTATTGCCTGAGGAAGTGTGAAAACAGCCTCAAGAAAAAGCCAGCTCTAACAATATCGAGCTTTTTCTCTCCCTCTCTTATTGTTTCATCCTTCAGGCTTTGATGCCTTTCTCACAAGGACTATTAAAAGTTTCCAACCCCAGTGAGAACATGAAGAATGTACCAGAAAGAACTCCTTACCATCCTGTTTTCCTAAGGTACCAAATGACATCTTTTCCTTCAAATGCCACTGGCAATGGGAGGTGGGGGTCACATTTTGCAGCTTAATAAAAGTGCTGCAACTGTAAAATTCATTTTCTGGTTTAAAAATGTAGAAGGGGATTTATTCTCAAGGCCAGTGAGGTTGGGAGTTGTAGTGGATGGGTTTGTTAGGGTGTGGTGGAGCTGGATTTGTTAATTTTGGTTTTTAAGGTTTTTTAAAACCAGAAATAAGCTAGGAAGTGCCAACACTTTATGGACTTCCCTAAAGAATAGGCTGAGCACTCCTAAAATCACTGCTCCAAGAATAAAAGAAATCAAATGGATTTTCCCTCTTTTTCTGTGCAAAATGACACACACCAACTTTTATTACCTGCAGCCTACATTCAGAGCAGCAGTTCTGCAGGGAATGTTGAAATGGCTCATCGGCCCCTTAGCTTTACACACTGGCGCCTGGTTTCACAAGCCAACATCCCATCCTCAGTGACACTACAGTGTTTCATCAAGAGTAAAGTGCTATTTTTTTACACAGGGAAAAAAAAAAAAACCCATCCCTAAAAAGCAGTAAAGTGTACCAGAGTGGCCCTAAAGGATATCAACTAGATAAGGTGTGTTAGCTGAAAATCACTTTGTATTATTTAACTGGCTGTCCCTACCACACTGAGCAAATCGAGCTAGATGCCAGGCTGGAAGGGAATTTCATGCCTTGTTGTCACAGGAAGGCTTCTGGCACCAGGACAAACTCTGATGCCAGAGAAGCCACTTGTCTCACGAAGTGCCTCAAAGAAAGCTTTTCCTGCTGGCCTGGCCATGAGAATCCTTCTGGCACTCTGCTTTTGAAACCTTGCCTATCGTGCTCTGGCTGCTGCAAATAGACTGTTGATTTTTAGAAGCAAACTTAAGTTGATATCAGCATTGCCAATCAATTTCCTAGCCCCTGACAGGCAGTGTAAAATCGAGATTTCAGGGTAATTTTTATTTTTTTTTTTTAACCAGAGAAGGCTTCTGAGTGGTAAGGAGGCTGCAGCAGCTCTCTCCTGAGTTCCCTAATGCTGTGTGGGACCCCAAGGCAGCATCTTGGATAAAGAGATTTAGCCATGCAGCAGGGCTGCCCTTTCCAGTGCTCTCCTCTCCTCTCCTCCTAAATGTTGGTCCCACAGCTGCCCAGTTCACCACACCACATTTGTTTGGTCTTTTTTGCAAACAAATCTCTACAAAATCCAATTCATCTCCAGTCAGAGAAGCTGCCTGATCCAGCCAACAGTAAAAGCAATATTATTTTTATGTTCATGCCTACTCCAGGAATTTAAACTATTAACTATACTCCAAAACTATTATTTAGGCTCCAGTAGAACATACTGGGAGATTCTGGATGTTCTATATCCAGGCTCCAGAATGAAGACTGTTTTTTGTTGAAGCTGTGATATTACTGCTCTGAAACAACCAATGGCTCAATAATTTCAAAGATCTGTTTTAGGGGTTTTTTTTTTGGTGTGCAGGCATTCAGCCATTAGCAAGGACAACATTTTTGATTCAAGTCATCCTTAGGTCATGGCAATTAATAAACACATTCTGTTCCACAGTACTAAAATTGCCAAAAAACCCTCATATTTCAATAAATCAGATCACTATAAATCATGTTTTTACTGAAACAAACATTAGATAATGGGAAAAATAATTGACCACACTCTTCCCTAAGCAGGCCCAGATTATTGGTGGTTATGTTAAATATAGAAATTCACATCCAAGCCATTAATGCATGCTTAAAATGCATCAATAATTCAGCATTTCTTAAGTTCAACCTGGGAAATCACTTTTTACAGATAATATATAGCACAGAACTGTTGGACCATAAACCATTAAGTGTGAAAAAGATGGAAATATGGCCAACCCTGCCTTTTCTGCATAACTCAGCACCTTCCAGAGCTGGCACTGCCCAGCCAGTTCTGAGAGGTTCCTGCAGCAGAGCAACTCTGTTTGCAATTCCTGTCCTCCAAAATGGGTGTGATACTGCAGAAACTGTGGGATAGGATGGAAATGGCACAAAATCCCAGCCAGAGCTGGGATGAGGAGCAGGCAGTGCTTTGTGACACTGCAATTCTCTTGCAAACTGAAGTGGTAAGATTAGATTGATGCCTACATAGCTGAGAAATACTTGCAGTAATTTTATACTAGTGTGTAAAAAAACTTCAAAGCAGAATGAAGACATATTTTCATACAAACCTGAAAAGAGCCCCATAACAAAACCTGTATTTCTGTACTGCAGCAACTGTGGGATAGGATGGAAATGCTACCCCTGGCACAAAACCCCAGCCAGACCTGGAATGAGGAGCACGCAGTACTTTGTGACACTGCAATTCTCTTGTAAACTGAAGTGGTAAGATTAGATTGGTGCCTACATAGCTGAAAAATACTTGCAGTAATTTTATACTAACGTGTAAAAAAACTTCAAAGCAGAATGAAGACATATTTTCATATAAACCTGAAAAGAGCCCCATAACAAAACCTTTATTTCTACACTGCAGAAACTGTGGGATAGGATGGAAATGCTACCCCTGGCACAAAACCCCAGCCAGAGCTGAGATGGAGGAGCAGGCAGTGTTTTGTGACACTGCAATTTGCACTGTGCTGAAGGGAACTCTGAGAAGGAAAAGCACTCTGTGTGTCTCACACATAGAGGCACTAATAGCTCACTCCCACCATGGGGTCTGGGCTCCTATAGTTTTATCATTAAAGATTTTGGTCAGTCAGCTGTGGTGGTAATTATCACATAAATTAACTGAGAGACAGGAAAACCAGAACCTAAGACTAAAAAAAAAAAAAAAAAAATCTCATCTCCAGCAACAAAGTACAGGACTTCATTTTCCAGTGATATTTTCAAACCTAACACCAATGATGACCCAAGTTTTTTTTCTGGAATATTGCTTAGGTTACAGAAAGAAAGTCTATTAGTGAGTGCATTTACCCCCTGGTATCCAGCTTTTATCTGCTGACCTGTCAGAGTAAAACAATTTTGAAGATGTATTTTCAGATACAGGTGATTAGCACAGCAAGGAAAGCAGCAGCGTGAAAATTCTTTTTCAGAGAAGTGTTACTGCCAAGGAGTGTGGGTAGAAAGAAGGAAAAGCAAAGAACAAATCAGTGTGGGTACACTGGGCTACAGTGATCACATTGTTTTGGGTTGTGGGGATTTTTTGTTTGAGGTTGGTTGGGTTTTTTTAGATAATGTTATTCTATTTTAAAGTACTCCATGCCCTGCTCAGCTCTGCATGGGAATGTTATCTTTTCCATGCATTCAGCTGACAATGCAAATTTCTAAGAGAATCCTAAACCTTGTCTTTAGACAAGTGTTTAAATAAGGGCACCTTGAGATTTCACTGCTCCATTCCATCGCTTCAATACAGGTTCAAATTTTATTTCTGCTGTCCTTGACAGAATAGGGCTAATTTATTTTTTATTTTTTTTAAGATCTCCAACAGAGAAAGCCTCTCCCTGGCACTAAATGATGTTTGCTGTTAGGAGGTTTGCCATGCACTTGTTGTCTGGTTTAGGTTATTTCCTGTTCATTTAAATTCCAAGTTCATCCTTCACACAAGGAAAAGACAAAATTCCCTAATTGTTGTGGCACAGATGTTATCTCCATGTATCAACATGAAGGAGCCTGAAATGGCTGGAGATCACACTGGGCAGTGGCTGATAGAACTGAAAGGGCATGACACTTAGCTAATTTAATTATGTCAATCACTACTCCCTGTAAAGTGATATTCTCTGCTCTCCTTTTCCCTTCCTGCTTCTCTGCTGAAGTGTTTAATGATGCTGCAGGAGGAAGCTGAGGCCTGAAGGAGTTACACAAGCCTCTAACACTGTTGTATAATTAACCCTGAGGCTGCTGAGGATGGCCAAGAGCTCTGGACACCAAGCAGGGACACCCAGAGCTGCCCAGGACAGTGCCCGGCCAGCTTTGGCACAGCCCCAGGAGCCCAGAAGGTGCCCAGGTACCCAGCTCTCATTGCTCAGCCCAATCACAGTGGGCAATGCCTCCTGAGCAGGGGGAGCCCCCAGTGCCAGTGGGTGCCCCTTGTGCCCTGCTCTGCCACCAGGCACTGCTGAAAGGCCCTGGCACCCTGCCCCAGGTACTCAGGGACACTGAGCAGGATCCCCTGAGCCTCTCAGGCTGAACAGAGCTATATCAGCCCTGTCCTGGGGAGCCCAGAGTGGCCCCAAAACTCCAGCGTGGCCTCCCCAGGGCTGAGCAGACAGCAGGGCCCACTCCATGTGCCAGCAGCCCAGCTACCCCTCAGCTCCTCTGCCATAACGGCACACTGCTGGCTCTTTTCACATGCTAACAGACAGGTTTTCTTTTCCTTTTTCAGTAATATCACTTCTAGGAGTGACCGGGGTAGGAGGGTGGGAGATCTCTGCAGCCAGGTCAAGGAACTTGTGGTTTATAGCAAAGGGCCTGGGTGCAGGGCCCTGCTGGGAGCTGCCAAACACAGCTCAGAGCAGGCTGAGAGAAGAGAGGGGGAGAGAGGATGAGAGAGTAAAAAAGGTAAGAGAGTGAAGTTCCCATTACAATACCATAAATCTTCTTCTGTGCTGAATACTCTCATTCTCACTAACCAATCTAGTACAATATAAAAATCCTACAGCATTTACATACAGCCTATAAGAATCACTACATTACCATACTGTGTTACATTTTAAACCCTTACATTACTGTGTTACATTAAAAACTCCTCTTTGGGCCCCTTCGGCCAAGCTGTAGGGTCTGCTCTGACCCTTGGATCTGTCTGCAAGCAGAGGGTGTTGTTCCATCAAAAGGGGATCACCTTCAGCTGGCCACACCATTGTTTTCCAGTTGTTCAGTAACTGAGGTATCTCAAAGCTTGCCTTCGTTTCAATCTTGCTTATAGTTTCCAAATTCTCAAAATCTTTTGCCAGACAATCATATTGATAAGGCTTTCCTGTTTCATCTTCCCCAACCATCACTGATATTTTTCACTACATTTGTGGTCTCTCCTTAAGTCCACCATCCTCAGCTGTATTTTTTTATTAGTTTTACAGAAGACACCATCCCACACTGTGAGGATGGTCAGCCCTGGCACAGGGTGCCCAGAGCAGCTGTGGCTGCCCCTGGATTCCTGGCAGAGCCCAAGGCCAGGTCAGACAGGGCATGGAGCAGACTGGGACAGTGGGAGGGGTCCCTGCCATGGCAGGGGCGGGAGCTCTTATAGTCTCTTCTATAGCCATGATATTTTTTGAAAAATCCTTTCCTTAGGATTTTTTCTCCTGAGAAGCTGGGAGGCCTCAGGAACAAAATGTAAACATTGATTATCTGCTGCTGTGGAATGCAACAGGTGCATCTGGGATTGGTCTCATGTGCTTGTTTCTAATTAATGGCCAGTCACAGTCCAGCTGTCCAGACTGTCTCGGTCAGTCACAAGCCTTTGTTATCATTCTTTTTCTATTCTTAGCCAGCCTTCTGATGAAATCCTTTCTTCTATTCTTTTAGTATAGTTTTAATGTAATATATATCATAAAATAATAAATCAGCCTTATGAAACATGGAGTCAGATCCTCATCTCTTCCCTCATCCTGAGACCCCTGCAAACACCACCACAGTCTCTTCCAACCCAAACACTTCTGTGACTCTATAATTTCTATAAATCACTATTCTAGAAACACAACCAAAGTTTACATTCCAATCCTATCCTTCCTTACAAACCCCTGTGAGTGAAGGTTTCTCAGCACCCTCCCAAGAGCACTGGACAGGCACAGAGGGAGGTCTGTAACTGCACCATTGGAAGATTTTGGGATCTGTGCTGGCGCCCCTCCTCTGGTTTTACATGCAAGCCTCCATACTGCTGCTGAATCAGAGGCCTTTAAAGGTTAATAAACAGCAAAACATAGGTTTGGAGGTTATAGAATGAGAATAATTTGTCACTGTCCCCATATCATCACAGAATGATGATACTTGGAGATGTCATATTACAGAATTCTACATAGCAAGAGGAAAGCTGACTAATTGTTAATTCTGCTGTTCCTCTTCCAGGCAAAGGAATTCTTAAATATCTTCCAAATGACAAAAACAACACATTTTTCTTTTTGGTTTTGCTTGCTTCATGCCCACAGCACTACAGAGATATTCCCTGACAAAAACACCGGATGAGCCAAGGAGATTGGATGGGATGTGAAATAAACCTGTGACATTTGGGAAAGCTTGGCAGGCAAAGAACACCCCACACAGAAATCAGACCTCCAAAACTTTTAAAAGCAGCAGCAGCCAAAGAGCGGAGATTGGCAAATTGATTCAAGTTTGAATCTAACATCCATTAGCAATTATCAGTTTTTCTAAGGTTGCTTTCTGTCCTGTCAGTCTCCAGTCCACACTGGGAGCTGGGAGAAGGCAGTGGGAAATATTTTCTCTTCTACACACAGCAGCAATGGCTTGTGAATAACATGCAGAAGTTACAGTGCTTGTTTCACAGGCTGCTGCAATGATTACATGTCATTAACTAAACAAAGAAAAATCTGAAATTAAATAAAAAGGAAAAACCTGGGAAGGAAAAATCTGTCTCCAGACACGTTTCAGTTATCACAAGCTTAGCCCACTGCCTTTGCAGCTGGGTTTGTTGCAGGCTGCCTCCCCATGAATAACACCCCTAACAGAACCTGGCACACCAGGACCAAGGATAAGAAAAATGATATCAAGAAAATGATATCACAAAAGTACTGAAAACTCCAGGGAAAATCAGTGTGTCTCTGTCTGGATGAAGGCTCTGACATCCCACACCTCCCATGCAAGAGAAGTGTGAGTGACTCCTAAAAGACTCCATCTTCAAACTGTAGATCTGCAAGAATAAACCCCCCAAGAATCAGGATTTACTGAGGACCTGCATAAATCTTTGTGTGCTGCCTATTTATGCCCTACTAGCTCCAATCATGATGACTCCAAAAATATCATTTGTACTAAATAAAATATTTTTTGTACTAAAGGACAGAGGAATCACTTTAAATATGAAAATGTGTTTTAAAGGCTCATTGTGTACAGGGCATTTGCACACTGACAATCTCGAGTGGCACTTTAGAGAGAGTTCTCAGACAGCTGATGTACTTTACCCTGGAGTACTTCCACCATTGGTTTGATATATTTGTTTATGCATTTTATAAAAACTCTTAGTTCAATAAATGCTGCAAGATCAAATAGCATGCTTTTGAATTATGCAAAATCCTATTATACATATTGTAAATAAACTCCATGAAACATTCATCAACTTCAGAATGGTTTCATAAGGACTCTGTGCAGTGCTTTCTCTTTTGTATATTTTGAGCATTACAATTTGGTTGTAGGTTAAACTTTTCCAGAAAGGAAACTACTTTGGGATCAAGACACATGCAACTCTCTCAAGTGAAATACCATTTAAATTACCTTTTATGCCAAAGCATGAGCAATGCAAAGCCACTGAAATGAGAAATGAAGTACAAATCACCACATCTATCTCAGTATGTTTAACACCATTGAATTGTTAACACTAGACCTGAGAAACTCCTGATATTATTGGCATTTTAATTCCTCTCTGATATCAGTACAGCAGAAAATTCAGCTTAAAAAATCCTTAGGTAATAAGCTATTGGTTTCTCTGGGTCTGGATTGAAGCTACTTAAGATGGTATTTCATGTTTGGACTCGGGTGTTTATTATTTCTTACCAGTAAAACAGTCTCACTGCTGTGAGTTCACAGCTTTTCATTAGAAGGCACAAAATGGCCAACAATCTCTTGGTACAAGGTCTTTTAAGACTAAACTATCCAATTAAGAACTGACACCTATCTACAACATACTAAAAATCCTAAAACTTAAATTTCTCACCAAGTGAAGCACCTGCACTACTCTCTATAATCTATTTCACATTTTTGTGGATTCCAGTCTATCTTGAAGTCTAAGAAACTTTTTCCATGAATAAAAGTCTAAGTCAGTGCTGCCCTGGGGGTCAGGGCACCCCAGAGCAGAGAGAGAAATATTCCCAGTGCCCTGAGTTTCCATAATAACCCAAAAAGAAGTATGGGAAAGTAGATGTACTCCCACCACATACATCTAATAGAGGATAAATATAATAGAGGACGAACTATAATAAATAGATTAATTCTAATAAATATAATAGAGGACATATTCTGATGAGTGATAAACGCAGGAGATTCTGAAGAGAGAATTAACATGAGAGTTACACCAATGAGGAGAAACCTTCAGTCAAAGTGCAGGAAGCTTTGCTTCTGTTTGGCTTCTGGGGCTCTTTTTTGTCTCTTTTTGAACACTCAGGGCAAAGGACTCCCCTTTACCCCTTGTTCAGAGGATCTTCCAGGCTGCAATCACTTAAAATAGAAGCAGGATGAAATTGCATAAAGTCTTGCAGATATCAAAAGTTCCACAATTCATAATGAAGGAGAAAAGGGGATTTATCAGCAAACTGTGAAGTCACAGACACTAAAAGAAAATTTAATTCTAAATTTCCTCTTCTGTTATATAGTACAGGCTTCCTGCAATCAGAAGGAACTGTTTTCACCAGGTTTACATTGATATTGAGGAAAAACCTCAACAATAACCCAAAACAACACACAAAACAACTGGTTTTCCTTATTTTAGGAGCTAATTAGGGAAAAATTAGGCATGAAGACAGATTCTTGCACACAAATATGAGGAGATGCCTGTAACCCTTATTTTCTTCTTGCAGACAGTCTTAATTACAAACACATCAAACCTCAGAAAAAAGGTTTTAAATATAACTTCTACATTATTATATTTTCTATATTTATGCAAGTACTTTGGCTATAAAAAGGAAATTATTTTAATCAAGGTATTAATGAGAAAACTTGACATTCAAATTAGCTGTTATTCAACTTCATTTAACAAGTATTTTTTAAGGAAGTTAATTTAGTTTCCTTCTCTCTCTTTTTTTTTCCTCCCCCACTAACTCATAACAAGAAGAGTTATTTTACCTTATGGGCCCTGATTTTCCACTGAAGGGCAGCAGAGCAGCCCAACCTCAGTGAGCTGGTGCTGCTGAGCCAAGCCAGCCCATCTGTGGGCAATTTCAGCACTCCCAGATGCACCAAGAGCCACTGGCAGAGCTCATCTGGCACAGGCTCAGAGTTCACTTCAGACACATGTTCTGGCAAAGCAGGAGAGGTAAAATTTAAAAAAAAACCCTAAAATTCAATTAAAATATCACATCTACCTATCTATCTATCTATCTATCTATCTATCCATCCATCCATCCAGCCATCCAACGTCACCTCTGTCTTTCTTTCTATCTATCTAATAGATAGATATTCCTTATCTATCTATCTATCCATTCATCCATCCAATATCACCTCTGTCTATATATCTATCCATCCCTCCCTCATCCATCCCCCCCTCACATCCATTTATCCATTCATCATCCATCACAGAATCACAGAATCACAGAAATTCAAGGCTGGAAGAGACCTGTAAGATCATCAAGTCCAGCCCGTGTTCTAACAATTCAACTAGATCATGGCAGCAAGTGCCACATCCAGTCTTTTTTTATAACTCTTCGAGGGATGATGACTCCACCACCTCACTGGGTAGATGATTCCAGTATCTGACCACTCTTTCTGTAAAATACTTCCTTCTTAATTCTAACTTGCATCTCTCTTGACGCCATCCATCATCTATCCATCCATCACCTATCCATCCATCATCTATCCATCCATCCCCCATCATCCATCTATCTATCTATCCATCCCTCATTCATCCCTGTCCCCCATCCACATCCATCCATCATCCCTACCTCCCTCCACTCATCCATCCATCCCCCATCCATCTGTGTGTCCATCCATCCATCCATCCATCCATCCATCCATCCATCCATCCATCCATCCATCCATCCATCCTTCCCTCATCCATCCCTTCATCCATCATCCCTCCATTCCTTCATCCATCCATCCATCCATCCCTCCATCCATCCACATCCATCCCCAATCTCTCCACCCACCCCCTCCATCCATCAGTCCCTCCATCCATCCCTCATCCATCCATCAATCCCTCCATCCCTCCACCTCAGGGATCAGCACTTTTCCCTCCCTGCCACACTGAGAAATGTCATCCCGAGTGTTTTTCTGCAATAATTCCTCGCATTTCTCCCCTTTCCCTCCCTGCTCCCATGAGTCACTCCCTCGCTATCCCACCTCACTTATTTATTTGGTTAGTTGCTTCCTAACTGCAGCTTATTTGCACTTAAAATAGTCATTATCTTCCAGCATATCTAAATAATTAGGCTAATGACAGCAGGTTTATTTCTGTTGATTCAATAATGCATCACAGATAATATCACCATCCCAAGTCTGCTCATTTAGGAGTCATTAATAAGGCCTTCCACCAAATGGCAGAGTTGGCTGCATTCAAATAGAATAATGAGGATGCAGTTAGCTTTGTTTCATTTGCTCCTGAATTCTTATGTAAATGGGGTTTTTCTCCAGTGTTTCTCCATTATATAAACACCCAAATTTACTCCAAAAAAGAATGAAAAATCGCCTTTTCTGTGTTCTGCTGAACTTAGGAATGCTGGAAAATAGCAGCAAATAAATACTGTGGCCCGTACCATATTCTTATACTAATGATATTTATTATTGATCATATAATTATATTAATTATGTCCATAAAACAGTGTCAGTCCACTCTAGGTCACAACTACTCTGGGTAGAACAACACACAAAAGGTTGATTAAGGCTGAAGATTAAAAAGAAAATCTCATCCCCACACAGACAGCAAACTGACCACTCCTTGATCTTTGGCTGAGAAAACACTTAAATTACAAGACCATTAAAAACACACATTAAAATAACTGAAAGGGTTGTCTGAAAATGATGAATTTCAATGGTTTTCCCAGTCTTGGCCTTATGAAATCATGAAACTATCCTCAGAGGCTGCAGGAACACAGAAGGGGACCTACAAAACGTCCCATGTTTGCTCCTGGGGGCACTTCAAACACTTGGTTTGAAGGCATTTCCCTTCAAAAAAAGGAGGATTGGGTAGCTAAGTATCAAAGCTGAGTGCAACTGCATCCCACATTACAGGGCCCTGAGATGAGGTTTACCTGAAAGCCAAGGACTGATTTTCTCCCTAAACAGATCAATAAAACATTTTGGAATCTAAAATTATGTGATCGGAATCAATTCAATAGAAAATGGCTTTCAAGAAAACTACTGCCACTTTAAAAGATTTAAATAGTATTCTTTCATCATAATTCAACAAATACATTTTTTAAAGCCAGTGAATAACATAAATGCTGATTCCTGTCTTTAAATTTCCCATTATGTATTTCTAGATACACAATTTTTGTACACAAAAAAACCATAACCGAGAGCCACACACCAGATCCATAAATACATTTCTAATGCCACACATCAGAGGAGCTGGTTTAACTGGATTGTGTCAGCTAAATCCCCTGTCCTACAACAATCACCTTTAGATGTTCATGAAAGAATACAAGCACCAGTGTCCCCACAGTAATCTGCCAGGAGGGATATCCCGCATTTTGTTCTGTAGGAAATACCATACATTTATTTAGATAATTATTCTTAACTTGCACTCATTTTTTGCATCTGAACCAGTGGAAAAGCTGTTGAATAGCACAGAAAGAGCCATGCTTTTCATCAGTCTGACTCCATAATCCCTGTCTTATGAATCACATCACTAGAACATCAATATTCAAATCAATACCAATAATGATTCCAATCTATCCTTTCTCCCTTTCACTCCTCCGTCCCTCATTTCCCAAGGGAAAGGCTGTACCATGCACTCCCTGTCTGCCCTGCACAGCAGCTCCTCCTCCCCTCTGATCATCCCTCCACCTTCCCTGGACCACACCTCTGCGTGGAAACCAAAATTTGTGCTCAGCAGCACATGTGAAACCAGCTCCAGCAGAAACAGGGCTGTATTTTCTGTGTGCAATGCCTTCTCTCAAAGTTGCTAAATATTCAATTTGCTTTTTCTGACAGCTGTCAAGCATGGAACTAATGCTGCTGAGAATTCCATCTGATGTTTCCCAAAAAACCCTTCTGAGCAATAAGAAGTCATGCACGCCCTCATCAAGGAAAGATTTCCATCTATTATCAAATTCTCCAAGTGAATTTTATTCTGGCACTTAATCCTTCAGCTTTCTGCACTTTCCCTGTCACTTTTAGTTCTGCCTGCTTGGAACAATCCTGTCTCAACAGAAATATTATTTTGTCCCTTTTACAAAGCGAACACTGTAGATTCCCATGCACTTCCCTCCATCAATCCCCTTCACTGTAAAAAAACCCCAATTTTTTGAAAAAAAGATTAAAAAATCAATTAAAAATCAAAAATCAATAAAAATTAAAAATTAATAAAAAACAAATTCATTCCAGTGGAATTCTGGCAGATCCAGTGGATTCACTACACTTGAGCCCCGTGGTTCATGGATGTGCCCCTAAAATCTCCCTATCACTTGTCTCTGTGCTGAGACAGAGATCCCAATCTCCAGTCCCCATTACCCAAGTGTGTCTGAGGCTGCTGCTCTCCTCTGGCTCTGGCTGCATTTCCCCCTGCCCTCCTTGTCCTCCCAGTGAATCCCTCTCCTCTTTCCTCAGCATAACCCATATCTGCTATCTGTCCTTTTATCAGCAATGGCTCTATCTGCCACAGGGCTGGGTGATCTTGGTTCCACTCTTTGTGATTTCTTCAATAACTGGGTCACCAAGTGGGTTTTGCCTTCCAGTCCAACCCTCCTGCAGTGCTTCCATTGATATTGCAGTTTAAGCAGATAATCCCCCTCCCTAAAGAACAGATCTTTTTTTGAGAACCTTCCCAGCTTTGCTGCAGAGAACATTAGTCCTTGGAATTTTGGAATTGGGCTTATTTTCAGGTTAGAATATTCTCATACGGCCTTTTCATACATTTTAGGGCTTTTATTCCTTCCATCCTGCACTATTAGCAATGAAAGAATGATGTTGTTTTTCTCCCCTCTGTTCCTTTAGCACTGAACCCAGAGAGCCCATAAAGGAAGGCACAAAATCTCCCCCTGGAATGCAGCATGAATCCAGGCAGGACTTCATTCCCACATCTGAGGGAAGCAGGAGAAACATCCCACAAGGGGGAGGAGTGGGATGGAGCAGAAAGAAGAGGAAGAGGAGTGTGTGTGGAACAGTGAAGAAGTCTCCAGAGTGCAGCAAAACAGTGCTTGGGATAATTTCCCCACTTTGAACACTAAAAAGGTCTCCCAAGAAACCAGAGAGGCAGAGTTTGGATACCAGGAAGGAGCAGTAGTGAGGGGGATGTTTACAAGGATCTGCATTTGGGACTAGTGTTCTGGAAGAAATAATTTATTGACATCTGGAGACAGAGCCACACTCAATTTAAATATGGGCCATTTTCTTTAAGATTATGAATCACAAAAAAGTTGTCTCCTATTACATCAAAGAGTCTTTCAGGGAAAACTAGATGATGATACAAATACCCCTGAACCTACTGAGGATCAGCCTATTCCATTTAACTGCACATCAGTTGGTACAAAATGTTTTCAGCATTTCAACAAGTGAGCTTCAGAGCTGCTTTAAAAGTACTCTCTGCAGAATGCTCCTACTCTCTCCCTCTGGTACCCAACAAAGCTGAAGAAAAGCCAACTCTAATGTTATTCATCAAGTTATGCAAATGCAGGTTTCCTGTGTAGTTAAACATCAGGTCTAAACAAGTAATTTCTTTATCCACAACTTGTCCAATACAGAGTGTGCTGTTCTGAGCATACCTGTAGCTTTTAAATCTAAATATCCTCCTGAACACATTCCTTAGACAAACATTCCTGAGTCAGTCACAAGAACTTGTACTGAGCTGCCATAAAATCACTTGTGTACTACGTGCTTTCATTAGTTGTAGTGGGTTTATTGTTTTCTTAGCTCCCATCAATGTTTTATTTCTCCAGGTGAGTGTTATTTGAAGCCAAATGATTCAAGTACTCAGAATTCCTGCCCTGAATGACAAAGACACTTCCCTGAAGCTGATTCTGCCCTGATCCATCCAGCTCCCATTGTCAGATCGTCCAACACTTTCAGCAGAACTGATCCCTCAAAGTGTGATCAGGGCACACAGGGCAGTGGAGCCCAGTCCCAGAGATGGACTTCTGCCACTTCATCATTTCCCCCCTACTTTGGATTGAATCCTCTGCATATTTTGCTATTTACACAAGATTTTTGCACGATTCTATTTCGCATTTTTGCTGCTAGGTTTCATCCATGGTGCTCCTGCCTCCTATATGCTTTTATTCACAGCTCCCTGTTGCACTAATAGTGACCAAGGTTCAAAAAAGCCTGTCAGACAAAACCAGGCCTATTGCCTGCAGGAAAAAACTTGGAACCAGAAAATACAAATATTTGGGAACCATAACTCATGCTGAAATTTACTTTTGGGTTTCAAGGAATCTGAGTGGCAAAGAAATTGATTTGTTCTTCAATATCCTAACCTGGCTTACACAAAAGACAGAAAACCATCTTAAATTATTTTGTCTCTGCAACTTCTATTACTTGTAGGCTGTGTGGATCTAAAAATCAATAGCACACAACATCTTGGTCTTGATAAAAACATAATTTGTGAAGGATTTCAGATCAATTTTTTTTCTCAGTGTAGGCCCAATATATATATATTTTTTATAACTGTGTCATTTAGCTGTGTAAACTATCCTTCAAGATAAGGGAAAAAAACACCACAAAAACAAACTCTCCAACAAATAAAACCACTCTGCCAAAGTGGTTCTCTTCTCTTTTCTAGGTGTGCTCATGAAAGTTCCTCTGGGGTGCAGATGAGGAAAGCAGAAACTTCACAGTGAAGAAAACCAGGAATATTATAGGTGTGGCAGGGTTAATTTTCATCACAGAAATGCAGATACAGCCCATGTGGGGCTGTATTTTGGATTTTTTGTCTAAAGCAGTGCTGATAAGGGTGTTATTGCTATTGCCAGGCTGTGGCTGAGCAGTGCTTGCATCACGATTGTCTTCATTATTTTTCTCTCTTCTTTTTCCTCATTCTCCCTCCTCAACCAGTGAGCTGGGGCTGCACAAGAATTTAGGATTTAGGAGCACACACAGCCCTCCCTCTGTCACAGACATATTTTATATTTTAAAAATCCTTTTGCTAGGATTTTTTTCTCCTGAGAAGCTGATAAGCCTCAAAGGAAAGGAAAAACAATAATTATCTGCAGCTGTGGAATGCAACAGGGGCATCTTTGATTGGTCCATGTTGGTTGTTTCTAATTAATGGCCAATCACAGTCAGCTGGCTCAGATTCTCTGGTCAATCACAAGATATCATCTCTTTTCCTTTCTAGCCTTCTGATGAAATTCTTTCTATTATTTTAGGATCATTTTAATATACCATTTTCTTTTAATATAATATATATCATAAAATAATAGTTCAGCCTTCTGAAACATGGAGTCAAGATTCTCATCTCTGCCCTCATCCTGGGACCCCTGTGAACACCCCTGTTAACACACAGAGCCAAGGACTCTGCTTTTGACCCACCCGCCCAAACTTGCCCTGATTAGTCTGCAATGGGTTTTGGTCACAGACAAGCTGCTCTCCTCAATGCATTAACAGGTGGAAACATATTTCAATAGCATAAAAGATAAAGGCTTAACTCCTTGGTAAGAAATCCCACACTGCTGAACCCCAGTGGTAAGTTCTAGAAGGGTCCACAGTGCAGTGAGCTCCAAGGAAGGCCCACAGTCAGAGCAGTTCCAGGAGGTCATCTCAGTATCTGATATTAAAAACTCCTGAAGGAAAAGCAAATGCTGCCAGATACAAATCCACTTTGACAAACTCATGTTGTTTCACCTATTTAAGTTTCTCAAACGATGCAGCATGAGGATAAAATTTTCATTTTTTATCAACAGATTTTTCTTACTCCCCAGAGCTCTCCTTCCTCCCTGCATTTTCCAACTGCCACCTCATATCCAAAATTTAAAGACTTATCAGTTATATGATTTCTAACACATCTTGCAGGACAAATAAAAATTCCCACAAAAGCTGTTGTCTATTGGTTGTGCTTGTGCTACACAGGAATTACGCCACAACACAGACTTATGATTTAGTAACTAACCTCAAATGTACTGGGGGGACAAAAGAGAAATGAAATTTCCCTCACCTCTAAATTCCTGTAATCCAATGCTCCTGTTCATTTCCACGAGCAGTAAAGACGTTCCTCCACTGGGAGAGGACCAGGTGGTGCCCAGGGATGCTCAGATCAGGATAAAGAGATATTTCTAGGGCATTAGATGGGCTCTGAGTGCTCTGTGTGCAGGGACAGGGATTCCCCACTGACCACAGCACTGGGAGACCTCACTGTGACCCCTGAGTGCCCACACTCCGTGGTTTTTTTTCCAGCAGCACACCCCAAAACCCAGAGCAGCCCGGCCAGGTTTAAAATTTCCTGTACTGAGTACCCAAGTGCCTGCATTTTTTCAGAAGTCTGTAAGCTCTTCAAAGAAAAGTGGATCGAGTTTATATCTTCATTAAAGGATGGGGACACCCCTGGCATGACCCAGACCATCACCAGGAATGTCATATTTCAATTAGCTCTGCCCTGTGCTGATAGCACTTTGCATATCACACACTTTCCATACACATTTAATAACTGCAGGATTTTCTTAAGGAAAAATTTCAACTTTTATGAGGCAGGAAGGAGCATGAAATTATAAGGTCTTTTTCACTGTCAAATGAAAAAATCATTAAGAATAAAAGTTACTGGATTAGAGGCAGAGCAGAGGAAAGATGGCCCAAGAACGTAGGCAATGATTTGGGATTTGAGAAACATGAATTCAAATCCTAGCTCTGCTACACTCCTTCTCCTGGCACATCACTCAGGCTGCTCAATTTTCTGGCTTCTCCTTCTGTAATAAAGAGATAATAGCACATACTAATCTCACAGGAATATTGGGGCTTGATAGCTCTTAAATGCCACGGAGCTGTGGAAATGAACTTGATCAAAACCCTCTTAAAGCTGCAATCTGGAGAACATCCAGAGTGCAAACAATTGCCAGTGAAATTATTTTGGGTGTTTACATGCATGTGGAAACTTTCATAAAGCCTGAGTAAGAAAATGTCTTTGTGATGTTCAGAAAACAAGCTGCCATGAACTGTACATACACAGGCTCAGGCCAGGCTGTATTTAACCCCTAAGGCTTTTACTTGGTTAACTCAAAACACCTCTTGGAAAGATGGAAAATTTAGAAAAGAATCCATCAGAAAGAAATAGGGACTGAATTGTTAAAAGGGAAGAAGGAGAAATTAGGAAATTGTCGCAATATTTCTTTCCATGTACATTTGTGTACAACCAAGGGAATTTACAATGCTAATTTTAGTTACAGAGTTATAATTTGTGATAATCTACAGTGATATTTCAAAAAAACTCCTTGTGTTAGGAGTCTGCCTCTTCTTTTCAAGATGCCCTATTCAATTTCAGTGGCCCTTATGCTCCTGGATCTGCTTTGAGAGAGTAACTTGAGCTGCCCCAATAAATACAGAAATCACCTGCAGCAGTGATAAAGCACAATCTAAACAAGGACAGCTCCTTTATTTCTGTAGGAAGATCATGGTTTCAGTGAGCTGAGCAGCAGAATTACCTGTAAATCACAGGCAGACTGCTGATACTCTGGTTTGTAGCCCTTTTACCATTTAGGAAATGAGAAATTATAGCAGTGGTTTAACAGTGACTCCTATAAACCTGCTCCCACATAACTGCTCCTTCATCCAAAAAAATGGTGATTTTACTCATAAAAACTTCACATTAATGACAGCAAGGAAAAAAATCCCACAACATTTTCTTCCCCTCTGGTAAATGAAACCTTGGAACATGCAGATTTTAAATACCCCAAGCCCACCAAATTAAACAAAAGTATATTTCACTCCCTAAACAGGAAAGCACATATCTAACTAATGGAAAAGCAATATTACAAACAGCCACCTAACACTGAATTACCTCACAGCAGCACTAGGAAAAGGAAAAAAAAAGATAAATCCAGCACAGGTCAGGCTCAGCTACCCTAGTTAAGCTTTTTCTGAAGCAAAAACATCCATGAGAATATTCTCTGCTCATCATTAGGAGTGGGGAAATGCCTCGCTGCTCCTGGCCCTTAATGAATTCCTACAATAACTGTTGAAGATATCTGAAGATATTGCAAAACAACAATGAATAATATGACAGTGGAGCACATCCTAACAACTAAACAGTCCCCCATCCTAGCTGAGATAAAGTAATGGAGCAGAACTTACTGCATCATTTATGTTGTCTAACTACCATTCTTCATCCCTTTTTTACTGTAATTTGCACATATCAGTAATTCAAAGTGCTGCAATTGAAAAAATATTCAACTCTCTAGACTCATACTCTCATTCAGACTGCATCAGAATAGAGAGAGATGGATAAAAAAGAATGCCATCATTAATTTTTTCTATATTTTTTTAGGATAAAGATATAACATTGGTTTCTTTCTAAGAGAATTGTGGTATTTTATAATAGGTCTCTTTCACAATTTTTTTTTTTTCACATCTCTCAGGTAGAATTCCCTAGATCACACTAAACTCCTCAGACTCCTCCATGGCATGCTATGATGTTTTGGAAAATAGATTTATTGTTTTAACAAATTTTCACTATGTGTTTAATGAGGGGGGAAAAAAGGACTCATAATGCCCTCTAATATTTTCAATGCAATTACAGCTATTTCTCTTTTATTATGTTCTGCGTGTTTACAATTCCAAGGAAAACACAGCTCACTCTAAAATTAGAGAAAAGGGGTTTAAATGTCTTTTTTTTCCCCTGGCTTTATAAGCCCTTCCTGCGGGCGCCTCTGCAAGGTAAGACTGGAGAGCAAAAGCCTTTTAACATAAATATTTTTACATCCAGCAGGGTTTAAAACATGGATAACCATGGCAGAGCTTCCAAAGGATGAAGCTGTCAAATTAACATGAAGCAGCACCCCTGGCTCATCCTTTCTCTGCCACTTTAAAATCTCCTAGTCAGGGAAAGGTGTTACTAATAAACAAGATCACTTAATTACAGTATGTTTATCAAATTATGGAACAGCTGTTGCTGCATGCACAACCTGAAGAAGAAGAAAAAAAAAAAACAACAGAATGGGCAAGAATTGTAGAAACTTTCTGCCAAGCACCAAAACACTTCTGATTTCTTTTCTTTTTTTCTGCTCCAGACCCCCTGCCAGTCACTATTTGTCCTTGATTTCCCACTGTTTATTTGGAACAATTCTATCTCCCCTGCCTGTCACGTTTATTTTCAGTGGTTTTCTGGAGCTGTCTTGTATTGCTTTGTTTACTGGTTTGCTCAATGCACTGCAGCTTTGCTGGAGTACTGGAGGCATCACTGCACCATTAACAGAAGGTCAAGCACCCAAATCCATAGGCTGGGAAACTGAATTTTAAAATCGAGGATTTCTCTAGTTCAAACTAGACTTACCTCAACATATTTCTCTATCAAAATGAAACAGGAAAACAACTACAAATCAACTATAGCTAGGAACTGAAATGAAATTCAACCCAAGGAATACAAAATTCCATTATTACAAGAGATTTTGAGAGGGAGCAGATATTCATTTGAACACATGCAATTCCAACACCTGTGTGCTGGGGTGGAATTTGTGGTTTGCAGTGCCTTTTTGCAGGCAGGGAAGGGGACAGAGCGTTCCAGCAGCGCGGTGGCTGTGCCCCGTGCCCCGGGAGCGAGGAGGGCATCCCGCCCAGGCAGATGGAGCTGCCAGGAGCCAGCTCCCATCCAGAGCTGTTTCCAGGCAACACCCGGGGCTGGGGCTGAGCCTGCTGACACAGGGACCCCTCAGCTGATGGAGAGTCCTGCTGCTGCCTTATGGAAAATAATCAGCACACGATGCACCAGCAGGTTTGGGAGCGTTAAACCTTCCTCAGGTTCCAAACGAGCGTTTTCTCCTTCTCTCTTCTTGCAGCTCCCCAGACCTCTGCTTTAGTTCGTTGAGGGGAAAATGAATATCTTTTCCTGGAAGCTGAATTTATAGCTACTGAGGCACTGTGTTCGCAGCCAAATTAATGTGAGCTTCCTCCAAACATGCTGTGATTATCTCAGGGACTGCTGTCTCCCCTGGGCTGGAAACCCCAACCTCCTTCGTGCAATTTCTTACCAGAATTTTTCTAACAAAAGCTGTCAATTGCATCAAATTCTGCTAAGGGCTGTAAGGTTATTCTGTGCTAGAAAATACTGTTCGTGACAGAGGAAAAGCTAAAAGCAACAAGCATGCTGAGCACTACAGAATTGATTTAAATCTATCCTCAAGATGAACAGGCTTTTTTTTTTTTTTTTCATCCAGTAAGCCAGGCAGTCTTTTTGAAATAATGAAATCTTATTTCAAAGACATTAGGAGGAAGATTGTGTTCAGTGTAGGAGAATAAATGCAAAACTCTTCTTTTTTTTTTTCCTAGCAAGGACTGTGTGTCTAATTTTTTCAGTGACATGAAACTTTGTGTGTTGGGGCAGAACTCAGCTTCTCACATTAATACAGTGGAACAAAAAAGTGAACACAGTCTATTATTTTGTCAATACCCATGTGCAACACAGAACAAAGAAGAGTGTAATTATAAATGCATATAAAGCAAAATATACTCAGCCTAATACAGAACAAACCATGCTCATTATCTAATACAACATATCTGAGAATTGGAGTTTATTTTAAGCAGAGGATAATTAAAAACTGTTTCAATATAAAATACACATCTACCACAAATTACAGTTTTGTCTGACACTTCTGTGCTTACTATAAGTATAGAAATCTATATCCTGAATAAAAAGTGCTTAATCATTATTGGGTTTATGTATGTGCTATAAAGAAAAACTTTACTAAAGAATAAATTCCAAGTATAAGTGAGCAACAAGTGGTTTGGATTTGAAAGCTTCTTCTCAGAAAGGGAAAAGGCAAAAAACTAATCAGCACAAATACTTTTTTCGTACGTCCTATAAATTTTGGAGCTTAATTCATTATATTCCCTATTCTAACTTTATAGAGAGCATTTTCAAAAGGACAGCACGATGAATTAATTATCCATTGCTGTTCTGAGGGCACAAAGTGTCTGTGAGTAATCTGTACACAAAGTAATCAGCCAAAGGTGGCACAAACCTGACAGTGACACAACCCAAACATGCACGAGGGAAACACAAGAGAAAATCCCTTTAATCTCCAGCCAGAACCAGGCAAGATCATTTCCTAAGGATGTCACTGAAGACTAAAACCCTCAGACCCTTTGCTTGTGCTCTGTTAGCCTGCTGATGCAGCAAGCTGGAGAGTGCCAGGGATTTCTGCATTAACTGGGAGAGCACAGGAGAGATCTGGGAAAATCAACAGGCAAGAAAAAACCCAGGGACTTACTGAGAGGAGGCTCTGCTCATGGAAACAATAGGCACCACTCGCATGGGGCTTCTGTGGAGTTTCCTGGGGAGAGAAAATCACATTCTTAGTGGGAATGAGGGATTCAGGGCAGCTCCTGCTTGTGCTCTGCCCTCACAGAGAGATCCAACAAAAAAATACAATTGATAATCCACTGCTTGGGCTGTCACTGCACACACTGTTGGGTCAGAAGGGGTTTTTTTATTGTAGTACAAAGCCAAACTGCAAAATCTGGTTATCGATTCACAAGCCTCATTATTTATTACACATTCCATGGACAGTTTGCAATGCATTTGAAACTAAAAATCTATGTTTTCATTGCAAATTTACCTACTAAAATAGAAATTATTAAGCCATAACTGTAAATTTTCCCCAGCACAGGTTTCTGTTTCAATAGGAACGCACCACTGTAATTTGCTTTTTGTGTATCCTTCAATTGAAAATTTGCAGCATTTTTGCAAAAGAAAAGTTGTCATAAAATACATAACAAAAAGGGGGGCATTCAGAATATACTTTACAAGCACAGATTTGGGAATTCCAATTGGGTAACACTATTCCCTGCCATTCTTTCTTATTAATGAGCAGCTGTGACATGTAACATTTTGCTGAATTATTCACTGAATTCCAGCAGGTACAGTAAGCTCAGCCATGTTTTACCTAACAGATTCTCCCTACATGCATTTTTCATTTCCACATGCAAAGGGCATTATGGATTCTTTGATATAAATACTCCTGAAAGTAGAATTTTTGTCCATATTTTGAGTCTCCAAAGATAATACACACTTAAGTCAGAGTATAATCAAATCAATCTGTCAGTAAATTTAATATGCTTTTTATCCACGTCAGTAAAATTCCTAACAGTAAACAGGGCACAATTTCCAGGGCTTGTACACACTGAAATTATCTGCCTCACCAAGTACACTGGATTTGTTACCCAGCTACTCTGGTAATACCTAAACAACCAGCAGGCTTTCAGGCATATTCACATGATTTTATGAAGCAACTTTGAGTAGAAGGAAAGACTAGAAGAAGCTGGAAAATGCCAGTAGTTTTTGTGTGAAAAACCTCTACTGTAATTGTGATAAAACCCTATTTGCAGGCCTCAGGATAACCTGGCTGGCTCTGGATTTGGGCATTTCACCTCATTCCCCACACTGACATAAAATGCCACTGAGAGCTGCCCACACAGCTACAAGCAATCCTGTGGAGAAACACCACCTGCACATTGCCAGTGCTAAATTTCCTTTTCCACAACTGCCATCAATTGTGGCAAAACACGAAACGGGCAAGTTTTGCACTCCTATGACTGAGAAATAAATTCCCAGTCAGCTAAGCTTTGCTTGCAGCTGGTATTACAACATTTACACGTGGCAGGCACACCAAGAGCAGCAGAGCCTGACCACAGTGCTCCTGCTTGTCACTGTCACATTTTCTGAAAAATCCTCCTTGCCTAGGATTCTTCTCCTGGGAAGGTGAGGAGCCTCAGAGAAAAAGGAAAACAATATTATCTCATTTGCTTCTCCTGTGTTTTGCTGCTTTGGAATGTGGTTTGGAGATTTTTTATCCAACTGGTCACTGTTTGATTGGTTTCATGTGAATTGTTTTGACTTAATGACCAATCACTGTCCAGCTGTGTCAGACTTTGGAAGGAGCCACGAGTTTTCATTATTACCTTTTAGCCTTCTCTCTGTATCCTTTCTCTATTCTGTAGTATAGTATTCTTTAATATAACCTAATATCATAAAATAATAAATTAGTCTTCTAAGAACATGGAGTCAGATTCCTCAATTCCTGCCCCAGAAAACACCACACCTGCTCTTTTCAGGGACAAGGGAAACTGCACAGGCAGTTGGAGGAAGCCCAGCTGAGCGTGTAGGGAGAAGTTTGGCACAGATGACTATCTATTAAAATTCACTTAAAAGTGAAGAAGTGTTTCCAGGTGAAAGTGCCAGTACTGAGACACCCCAGGGATTTCTCCCTCAGGGCAGCAGCTCAGGCAGCCCCAACAAGGTGAGCTTGTTCTGCAGGGTCACTGAGACAGAGCCCATCCAGGCTTCAAAAATATCACCAGAGCCAAGCATTCCAAGAGCATCCCAGACATTATGTTATTTTCCAGTAGAAGTGGTTTCATTAAGGATTATATTAAAGAAAATAAAATTACCTAAAGCAATAATAAAAATCACTACTAATACATATATACAATTACTAAGCCTGACTTAACATCTACTGCTTCAGACCTTTATCAAAAGCCTGTGTCTAAATTGATCTAATCTGATATTTTTTAATTCTGTTCTAAAAATGCAATTAAACAATGATATCTCTTGCTGCAAGTTAAAAGCCATTCCCTTTAGATAACAACCAAATACAACAAGCAGTGAGTTCTGCCATCATTAGACTTCTAACCATATTACTTCTATTTTGAGGCTTTTTTTGTTTGGTCTCAGTTTAATTTCCTGTCAGCCTTACAAGAGATTTCTAATGTTTGGGCTGTAGGATATGCTCTGATTAAAAATAATCTTCCCAATTACTGCCTGGCACGACTCTACTGCCACATGCACTCTGCCACTGGCTTCTGCATTTCTGTCAGCAGTAATTGTGTCTGTAGCTTCTAACTGTAAATGAAAACCCAGGGGGCATATTTGGGTTCCAGTTTCCTTTGCCCAGCCATATCTTTTAATTTGCACTGTCTGTCAAAAGGAGATGTTTGTAGGCACTAAAAGGAAATCCTCAGAACATCAGGTTAAAAAAAGGGAAAAGGAGAAAAAACGAAATGCAACTGGAATATGATAAACCACATTTGATATTTATGCCAGGATGCTCCACAGAGAACAGCTCAATGCCTTGATTAGCCTTAGAAGAGGGGACTGAAACCATTTACTGAGCATTTCTAGCTGCACTTTATTACCATTAAATTTAATCCTGAATCTTAAGCAACACCTTAGTACGGCTATTTTTTTTAATTCAGTCGTTACAATGAATACTTTACAGAACAGCATTTCCTATTAGAATGAAAAAATTATTATTTCTCAGGCTCTGGGCTCAACTGTGCCATGAGGTTTCCATCTCCAACCTGGCTGACCTCAGACATGGCCCTCTGACTACACTGCCCCTTCTCTCCAGCCTTTGGGCTCCTGTGGGGACTCCAGACCCCAAGGGTCCCCTTGTCCCCCTCCATCCCAGGGGGCTGCTGCTCCTGGAGCCCCCAGGTGGACCCTGGGGCTGTCAGTGGCATGTCTTGGGAAGGCTGAGCTAGAGCAGAGGCTGGACAGAGCTGAAGAATAAAGCAGGGATTTATTAAAAGGATCTCCTCAATGGATCCACCTTGGGCAGCACAAGAGCCCAGCCAGGGCTGCACCCAAGATGAACCAAAATAGCCCCAAAATGGGTGACAGGCCATGGGGTCTCTCACTGTGATCAGTTCTGCTCCATTTGCACCTTGCAGTTCATTGTCCAGTTCCACCTTTAGCCCATGCAGTCCCACCCTGCTTGTTTTTCTCTCCTCAGCCCATATTTTTTAGGGTCATGGGCCTGAGATTTGGATCATTTGTCCTTGGTGCCCAGCTGGAGCAGGAATTGTTTTGTCTCCCTGCTCTGTGCACAGAGCTCACCATCCCTGAACATGAAGCCTCAAACACTAAAGCAGCACAGAATCTGAAAAATAGAAAAGCTCAAACCTGAGGCATTAAGTGGAGCTGGCTCTGCTCTCCAGACCCAGCTGGGCTCTGCTCCCTGGGGCACCACAGAGCCCCTGGGAGCTGCCCCAGCCCTGGGAGCTCAGACCTGGCCCTCAGTGCAGCCACAGCCACCAGGGATGTGCTGGATGCATGTTCAGACCCCATAGATTCGCTTTTCCTCCAGCAGTGCTGCAGAGGTGGCCCCATGTCCCAGGGAATGCTCTGTGTGACAGGAGCAGCATGGCATCAGGGCGGCCTGGGGCACAGAACCTGGAAGGACAAAGCACCAAGCACAGGCTGTGTCCTGTGAAGAGGGCACAGAAGAAACTCAAGGAGGAGAAAAAAACACCTGATACAATGTCAGAAATGGAGTTTTGTGTGGAAGGAACAAAGAACAACCAACTACAGGTGCAGGAATGCACATGGGGTACTGCAAAGGGTAACACCATGAAGAATATTAACAAGATCGGTTGCAGTGTTTGCTAGAAGCAAATATTCTCTATAAAATTAAAAAATACTGCAAAATCTTCAAAAAATAATTTTCTATGAAGTCTCAGTTTTGATCTTTCAAAATTAAGTATTTTTTTTGTCTCAAAATTAAAATGGCGCACAGCACATTTGGAATCCAAAGGATGCAGAGCATATTCTTGTATCATGGGACCATGGAAGTCCTCTTTGTGATAGGAGGATAAACACTGAGATTTGGTGAATCTGAGCAGGGATTTGGCCAAATAGCACTTAAAATTGAATAGCTTCTCTTGGCATAAGAACTGATTGGAAATATTACATGCAAATGTTAGTGGTTTGCACTGTTTGCTGGTTGATGCTCTACTCTGTATTGTTTGTACCTGTACATGAGGGTAGACACTGGGAAGGTGAGAACAGACTCAGTCTCAGCGCTGTCCTGAACCCTTGGCACAGCTCTCCAGGTGCTTCCTTTCGTAGGGCTCTGCCCCTCAGTGCATATTCTGTGCAACTAAAGACTGCTAACAGAGAAGGTCTTCAACACATCAACTGAAAGGTCTGTGCTGTGGAGATGGTGACCACCACTGCCTTCACAGCTGCATGGTGATACAGAGGAAAAATGGCACAGTTCTGTTAAAATATTACTTTTAAAATATTGCACAAGCTGTGTAAGAAATCCTTTGTGCCCCTCTGAGCCCTAAAGGCCACCAGGGCTGCACGTGCTGCAGCACAGAACCAGACTGGGATAACCTCAAACTATCCTTGCTTCTATTTCCATATCCTACCTGAGATAAAACCATCATTTCCAATGCATATCCCCCTACCTGTGACTGAAACTGCCAGAAGGTTTAAATAAATACCTAAAAAAGAAGGTAAACCACTGAGTTAAAAAGGGTTGCTCCTATGACTGAGGCCATGTGGATGTTTACATATTTACTCAGCACAAAACCTGTAGGATTAAGTACGGCAGCAAACATATCATGAAGCTGAAAGGAATGTGGGTCTCTTACAAGAAAACCTTTCAGAATTTTGGCTGCAGAGACAGCTCAGAGGCAGAGCCTCAGCTCCTCTGCCAATGCAGGGAAGGGGCAGAGCCCAGGGCACAGAGTTCCCTATTCCTATTTCCAAGGGATTCTTTCAAGTTCCAGAGCTTTTCTTCTCACATTTTTTGTTTGGTTGGTTGTTTCTCCCCACTTTCCCACAGCACAGACTGTTCTGCCCCATGAGCAGGTAGAAAATCCCACCAAGAGCAGCAGTGCTGCTCCCCTGTTAGCCATGGCAACACAGCTGTGCCTGCCAGACTGAGACCACTCAGTCCAGGGAACAACAGGCTCAAAGGAGGTGCAGAAACAACAAAATTATCTGAAAAAGGCTTAACTGGCCTCATCTGCCACTAGAGAAGGCCTCCCACCAATTCCAGTGGTGAGATGTCAGCCCTGACAAACACTGGGAAGCAGGAACATTGCATTTCCAGAACACAGGCTTTGCACTCTGCATTTTTAAACTAGTGGTTCTCTCATCTATCACAGGTCAAGAAATAAATCACAGCTCTATAAGCAATGCAGTTCAGAAAGAAATAGCCCATGTAGAGAGAAGAAGGCTAAGCTTACCTATTTGTTATTATTTTTAACAGAAATTTTGACATTGCTTAAGAAATGTAGATGGTAATAACATCTAAAATCAAAGACTAGAATAAGAAAAAATAAAAACAAACCAAAGCCTACCAGTTTATCCAACAGCTTTGTGATTTATGGCATAATTATCCTTAGAGAAACAGTAGGCTACATCTCTGAGCCCTAACAGAAAAATAATAGTTAGAGGGTCCATCACATTGCACGGACTGGAGCCTGTCTCTTGTGGACAAAGCAAAGCAAAAATCTCATTTGGGTAGACACACCTAATTTTCTGATCCACAGACATTTCTATCATCACAGAAAATAAAAACATCAATTCACATGCTGGAGACAGAGGTGGTGGGATGGATCAGCTGACAAACACCAATCTCCAGGAAAATGGATTTTTGTAAGGTCCTCAGGGCTTGAAAGGGCCCAGCCTTCCCCCAGATATCACAAACCATGCTGGAGGCATCCCCAGCCCGTGGTATCCACCACAAGGCACTGCTGCACAGAGGGGAGAGGTTACTGCACCCTTGACACATTGTAGTTTTATCAAAAGGGTTCTTACTGTTTATGCAAAAAAATATTTCAGTCTGAAAAAAAGGGCAAAAAATAAAATAATCTAAGCCTGGCATATTTGGAGATTTACTCCTGCTACGTAAAATGACTACAACTGATTTCAAAAAGCCAAGTTAGTGTTCGTTTTACACAACACAGGAGAGCCTTGGGCTGAAAGAGCTATTTCTTGTTGTTGCTCCCAGCTGGGTGCAATTTGACAATGATTACAAAATGTAAGGTCACAAGTAGGGAGCAGTCCATGCAGATCCCACAGTGGAGTGGAAGTGCTCTGCTCTGATCAGAAGGAAAAAAGGAGGAAGCTCAGCTGTGCCAAACAGCAGATTTTCCCCAAGAGTAACATGACTTTCCATGGGAGAAAAAAGGACCAAAAAGTATAAATTATGTAACCCATAGACATCTGTGGGAAATTCTTAGGGTCAGATTGGTTATTTGGGGATAAACAAAAACTGTGCTTGTGGCACATTCACATTCTCTGAAAAAATCCCTTCACCCAGGATTTTTCTCCTGGGAAGATGAGAAGCCTCAGAGAAAAGGAAAAAAATTCTTATCTCATTTGCTTCTCCTGTGTTGTGCTCACATGTGGAATGTGTTTGGAGATTGTTTACCCACAGGTGATTGTTCCATTGCATTCTGCTGGGAGTTGTTTTCACTCTTTGGCCAATCTGGGCCAAGCTGTGTCAGGACTCTGGAGAGAGTCCATTATTAGGAGTTTTCATTATTATCTCTTTAGCATTGTGTAAGTATCTTTTCTCTATTCTTTAGTATAGTATTTTTTGATATAATGTAGTATCATAGAAAAATAAATTAGCCTTCTGATAACATGGAGTCAAATTCATCATTCCTGCCTTTGTTGGGGCATTCCCTGCAAATACAATAGTGAGGTTTTTTTAACCAGAATTCTTTCAGCAGGAAAAGAACCAGAAGTGCAAACATCACCATTTCTGAGTGACCAGTTCCACAGACCTTTTCCTTCCTCCATGCCCTTCCCCAGCACCCCAGCAGAATCCCAGGCTGCTGGCAGTGGTACCCCCTCCATCCCTCCCAGCACCAGGAGCTGCAGCCCAGCCAAGTGACACCTGGGTATGATATATTCACGATATCCTCATCACTGGGAGGGGGCTGAATGGTGGGACAGGAGCCTGCCAGCCCCTGCAAATCCCTCACAGAGCATCTGAGCCTGACACTTAATATTCACATTGGATTGCAAGCTATGTACTCAAGGATAAAGCTCAGTAATAATAAAGATTCACAGTCTGACAGGCTCAGCATACAAATTCTCAGTGCAGAGCTCACTTTGAATATTCTTCTTTTAATCTTAAAAGGAATCAGGAATTTTCCTCTTAGAAACAACAGTACTTGCTGTTTAGTGAGGGAAACAATGGAAGGAGAAAATAAAATTTTAGTCTAAATTTAGATATTGGTAAAGAAGCACCAAAATAAATATTTTATTTCAATATCAGAACACTGTGTCCCCAGTCCTTGTCTTGCTCATCAGACACAGGAATACATCAAATAAGCTATGCAGTTTCATTTTTTGCAGGGCCAAATCCTTTCAGCCAGAAACACACTACTTTAAACCATTTAAGAATTTGCCCACACTTCCAACAATTTATGCCATGTATTTAGCATGTCAGCTGTGAAGCCAAAATCATTGGAAATATTTAAAACCTAGATATATGTTACCAGAACGTGGTACCTAACCTCTGGTCTCACTAGTCCCATGCTGGGTCACCAATGAACAAATTTCTAGGTGCTGTTTAAAATTCATTCTACCCCCTCAGTCTTAGTCATGTTTTAGTTCATATTTTATCCAACACTGCTTAGTGCTGTGCTTTGTACAGTAATATATTAATTGCTGATTTTACAGTGGCACTGTTAAGTCATAGCCCATTTTTCTTTTTCTTTAAAGTTTTCTATTTAATGTTTACTTTATGTTACAATAACTTGGCAACTTGCTCCTGAGGTGTTTTTTTGCTGTTGTTTGTTTGTTATGTAAATGTTATAGATGTAGGAAATGGTATAAAATGAACAAAATTATAATTAAATTCCTGATGGTTTTTACACTGAAAATACTGCTACTAAACATTAGCTCCCCCTAGACACTTTTCTTGTTTTGTATTTTGCTTAAAATGTCGACAATTCTATTACTAAATCCACCTTTTTCTTTTAAAACCACATTGCATCCAGCTTAACACCATCTCACTAAATCACCTTGTTAGTCATACCTTGATTCATTGCATTTCACTGCCTTTCATATTTAAATTATTCCATTTCTTTCCCTACTCCCCATGCTACTTTGAACACGACAAGTCTCACTCTGTGCAGGGATTCCTCATACTGCACCCTCACAGAACTCCCTCTATTAACACTAGATTATTCTCCCTGCAAGCTTTCCTGCAGAATTGCCTTCCAAAACAATCCCAAATCTGAACACTCAGTCCCAGCCCTTAATTCCATTTACATTTCCTGAGCACCAGGACAGTCAGTGCTGGATTTGCTGCATCAGAAACCAAGGGATAAACCCTGAACTCCAGCCCTGCACCGAGCTCCTCCTGCCTGCTGGACCTGCCCATGGGGATTCAGACAGGAATTCTGGCTCCATCCCTGTGCCCACATCCCCTGGAATCAGAGGTTTGTGGGACACTATTGTATTTGTGGGGTGCCGTGTGGCAGGAAGGAATGATGAGTCTGACTCCATGCTCTCAGAAGGCTAATTTATTATCTTATGATATTATATTAAGAATGCTATACTAAAACTATACTAAAGAATAGAGAAAGGATACTCACTAAATGCTAAAAAGATAATAATGAAAACTTGTGACTCTCTCCAGAGACCTGACAGAGCTTGATGGTGATTGTTTATCCAACTGGTCATTGTTTCATTGGTTTCATGTGAATTGTTTTAACAATGACCAGTTGGATAAACAATCTCCAAACCACATTCCAAAGCAGCAAAACACAGGAGAAGCAAATGAGATAATATTTTTTTCCTTTTTCTCTGAGGCTTCTCAGCTTCCCAGGAGAAAAATCCTGGGCAAAGGGATTTTTCCAGAAAATATGAAAGCGACACATTATATTAAAGACCACTGTACTAAACTATACTAAAGAATACAGAAAGGATCCTTACTGAATGCTAAAAAGATAATAATGAAAACTCGTGACTCTCTCCAGAGCCCTGACACAGCTTGGCCCCGATTGGCCAAAGAGTGAAAACAACTCCCAGCAGAATGCAATGGAACAATCACCTGTGGGTGAACAATCTCCAAACACATTCCACATGAGCACAGCACAGGAGAAGCAAATGAGATAAGAATTGTTTTCCTTTTCTCTGAGGCTTCTTAGCTTCCCAGGAGAAAAATCCTGGGCGAAGGGATTTTTCAGAGAATGTGAATGCCACAGGACACAGATACAGAGGATTGAGGCACAGTGGAGTGTGGTTTATACCATGGAAATGGAGCTACTCTCATTCTACAGAGGGAATAAGCAGCTGAATCTCCAGATAATACAAAAATTATTATTATGGCATAAAGTGCTGTTCATCCTTACTCTCTTCTTGACCAAAACTACATTTCTCAGGGATTCCACCCACAATCAGCATTCACTCCTCAGACTTATTATTACAGAAATAAATCAATAGCACCTCTATTCCAATAAAATATTTTTCTTCATGGATTTCTTAACTGAGCCTTAGAAAAAGATCATTTCCAATGCTAAGCAATGGATCAGCATTTCTCTTTAGAGAGGGCAGATGTGGAAGTGCAGTAACCTGAGCTCAAACTGTGGATGAAGTGGCTGAACACCAAACTTGGATGTTCCTCAGAGCTGCCCTGCCCGTGGGAGTGTGAGCAATCCTCCCTGCCAAAACTGCCTCTGCCTCAGTGCACTCGCCACCACTGGCAACTCAGAGGAGAGGAATCTTCTCCAAGCTAATTTATCCTCCTGAAAGCTGCTCTGCTTCTCTTTGGCATCTCCATGCAGGAGCTCAGTCCCTGGGGCTGACCCTGACCTGGGCAATGAGGGCTGGGGAGCAGCCACAGCCTCCAGAGCAGCCACCAAGTGCCCCAAGCTGTTTGCCAGCTAAATATCTAAGTTATTATTTCTATTTGCAACTCACCAAGAGTTACACTGGACTCAAAAAGCTGCCACATTTACCAAGAGCTGCAAATCCCAGCCTGAGTGACCCAATCTTCTGGGCAATAACCAAATCCTGCCTGGCTGCACTGAAAGGCGTCTTCATCTCTGCAGGGGTTAAAAGAGAAATTGTTGGAAGGACTGGGAGATAACTTCTTGCTCCAATGGAATATTATTCCAAGTCAAATTAAAAATGGCTCAGGATCTTGTTACAGAAGGCAATCACTTCAAAAGCATCAGAAACTCACTGCTCTCAGGCAACAGTTTGTCTAAAGGAATCATGGTAATACTTTGGGTTTTTTTCCCAAATATTAACTTGTAAAACATTTTGGAAATGCTTTTGGAATGAAAAACAGTATTAAACATTTTAAATCATTATTAAGATCTAGCCTACTAAACCAAAACAAGATTATTTTCTTTACTCAAAAACATACTTTCGTAGTTTGCAGCTTGAAAATCTGTGCAGGAAGGAATGATTGAAGTCTCAGAGCCACAAGTCAGAGAGAACAGGTAAAATGTCTTTGTCCTGTTTAAACATCAAAGCTCTTCTGGGTATCATTTAGATCTACCCATCATAATTCAGATACTTGTGAATAATTCAAGATGCTATGCTTTAACTTCTATCAGCAATTCCCTTGAGGAGGAGCAGTAAGTAAGCATTTCTTATAAGTTATAGCATGGATCCATATAATTAATATTTTAATGTACTTTACCTGTCTTACTGTTTGCTCTTGTGATATTAAGTTGGTATTAAATAAATAACACACTCAGCTAACTTGTCCTACTTTTCAAAGATGCTCCAATTTATGTAATTGGTTTACTTGATTTATTGTTGCATCTTTACTCGAGTTACATATTCTGTTAATGTGCTATCAATGGAATTAGCTGTTTCTTAGAATGAAAATTTTTTTCCAAATCAAGCCAGCATTTTCACTGCAAAAGGAATGCACTGCTTGTACTTCCTTGGAACCAAAATACCTTTTGAATGGTGGGAAGTAACCTGCTACATCCTTCCATGTTTTCCTTGGCTTGCTGAGGCAAACCAGAGATGACGTGCTGAAATTGAAGCATAAGAAAAACAGCAGCACCCCAGTTACAAACCTCAGAGGTGACTAAAGGCACATAAAATCATCAGAAAACAACACATTTTTCAAATAAGAATTCAGAGAAAACTTCTGTCCAAGTTACTCTAAATTATGTATCATGCTATCAGTTTTGAAATTAAATCCAGCAATATGAAGCAAGATTGATTTCAGCTTTTCTTATTTGCTAATAGTGAAGAAATAAAAAAAACTTTACTTCATGAAGTAAATACCCATCTTTGGTTAGAAGGATAAAGAATCAGCACACAGCTTGTATTTCTGAAATAAACTTCATTTCTGCACTGTACACTGATGTCCTTCAGGAGCTGTGCTTGTCTGCTCTCCACGCTCACACAAACTCTCAAGGTAAACAGGGATGGGGACACAACGAGAAAAATCAATCTCTGGAAACAGAGAGAAAATCAACTTGTTTATATTGCCCTCCCTCAACCATCTCCATTCATGAAGGATATTAATTTTGACTATTAATTAGAGTGGCATCTGTCCCTGCCCCACTGGCAGGAGACCAGGGAGCACGAGCAGTGCTGGCTGCTGCTCCAGGTGTGCAGGGAGTGAAAACTCATTCCTGAGCTGCTCCACCACAGCAGCAACGATTCACTCAGAGTCAGCTGGCTCAAACACACCTCCAGGAACACACTGAGTGAGGATCTGCAGTGCATGGAAGCATTCTGGATGTATTTTCCAAACTTAACATCCCTTAACAGAACTCTGCTCAGCAATGCCCTGCTGGAGAGCAGCCACAGCCTCCAGAGCAGCCAACAAGTGCCCCAAGCTGTTTGCCACCTATAATATCTAAGTTATTATTTCTATTTGCAACTCACCAAGAGTTACACTGGACTCAAAAAGCCTCAGTCCAGGCTGCTGATTCCAGCTGCTGCACATGAGGCAAAAGCTCAAAGCCCACAAACCTAACACAGGCAATATTCGATTTATTCCATATCTCACCTGGCTTTAGGACAGCACACATCTACTACATAGTCTGAAAGAAAATTACTGTCATTATATATAGAACCTGCTGCATTTCTAAAAACTTCTGACAACACAGTAATAAACTACACTGCTAAAGTTTTAAGACCTACAACGTAAAAGTGAACTGTTTCATATCTCTCACGATTGGATTTCTCTGTATTTTTATATTTTCTACCTTGTTCTCTTAGTCCATGGCAAAACACTGCCATGCCAGCATGTGTACTGTAATAGAAATATAATTATGCATTCTCTGCAAGGGACAAACACCTCAAGTATCACACTTCTGGGAACTTGGCCTGACAGCTGGGACACAGAAGGAAAACACCCATTTGGAACATTTATGAATTCCTGCATAATTCCCAATTCTTTTTGTGACTTCCATTTTATTTCTGACGCTATTTACACCAATTTTACCTTTGGTGCTACAGCACTGTCTCCAAGACTTGAAGTTTCTCACTGCAGCTATCAGTCCTGTAGTACCAGACAAAAACTTTCAATTTGTGGCTAAAATGGCAACACAGAGCACACATTTCCTTCCCAGCGTGCCAAATTCCAGAGTGAGAGCAAAGGAATCTCAATATAATCCTCTAATGCCTGAAACCCCTTCAAGCACCTCAATCCATCAAGTGTTAAACGTTTTATAACACCTATAAACACTCCAAGGGTCTAATGAAGCTCATACTACTAAGAGTGCAACAAGTGAAAGGTGGTGTAAAAATCAATTTTCTTTCACCTCAGCTGATTTATATTCCTTCCTGAACAAATTAATTTCACACTAAGCAACTGGTTTAATAAAACTTGAGAGCAGCCCTATATTAAAGAGTTTTGTTCCTACTCCAGGCAGAGATAACTTGGAAATTGTAGTAAAACAGCAGTCTGGGATTACTCTGCAATTTGTAAAGCTTGGCCTGCCTCATTTCACAGCTTTTTCTAACAGAGTTTTATTTCTGAACTTGTGAAAAGGAATTTTAAAAAGCATAATGCAGGTTTGGAGTCCAGAAATTACACTATAAACAATAACATATCAAAGTAAACCAGGCAAGTATGGAAACACATCCCAAGGAAATAAACACGTTCAGAGCTTTAGTTCCTAAACTGTGCTTAACTCTAGACCTGTTTGCAATACAAATAGTTGTGTTACAAATAATAAAATCAAGGGGATTGCTGACGTATTTGATATGAAACAAGGACATGCCATTGCAGCACAGCTGGAATATTCAGCATTTCTGCCCTCTCCTCTCTGCTGTTGCCTTTTGCATCCCTTACAGCCCCAGGAAATCCCAGCACACAGAAGGGCTCCTCCTCCTTTTCCCCATCCCCACAACCACCAACATTCTGCTGGGTAGTGAAGAAGACAGAGATAAAAAATGAATTTCAAAACAAAGTCTATTTTCTGTTCACAGATTGCAATAACAGTGACAAATTCCATACATTAAGACCTCTCTGGAGCTTTCTTCTCAATTGCTCAATACAACTGCATTTTCTTGCAGAGACATAAAACTTAACCAACTGAGAATAAACCAAAAACAAGTATGATGCAACACTCCACAGAATGCACAGAACACCAAACCAGGGGCTCAAGCTGAAAAAAACCCCAAAAAAACCGAAAAAAACCCCAAAAAATGCTCTGAACACTGAAATTAGCTGAACTTTTTACCATTATTATCTGTTTTGACTGTACTAACAACAGAAGTCAACACTATGGACTGGATGTAACTTCTCCCTCCTCACTTGCACATCTTCCTGGGGTTTCCAGGCTATAATCTTAAGGCAAAAATGTCCATAAAAACTGGTGCACAGCAGAAAGGAATGTATGCAAAACATGTGTAATAAATATCCACAACATGATTTGAGTAATTTCAGAATTATTAATGCTTCTCTGAAGTGTTTGTTTAAATGTTTTTAAAAGTAATTTGACTTTTGCAGCAATTGGCTCCTTATTCAAATTGTGCTGAGCATTTTTAGCCAGCATGGAGATTTGATTTGCTTGCTGTTGATTGAAAAACACATGAACAAAATCACTGCTTTTTTTCTGAGATTAATAATATCATTTGAGGCTTCAGGTTTATGTTTTCTGATATTTCTTAGGATAAAAAAGCCAATGCGGTTTGTGACCCCAAAGCCAACACACCAGAACATGAAGCAGCAAATAGACCACAATTAGATCCATAATGGGAACTTAAACATAAAGCAACACAAGATAATTGAAAGTTGTTTTCTTTTTTCTCATCTCGCCTGCATAAAAATTCACTGAATGACACAAAGGTGTGAAAGCACACAAAAAAGGAGTTTCCCATTAAGAGGCTGAGATAGGAACACTGCCATTCACAGTGGGGGCAGGATGTGGCAGGAAGAAAGCACACACTGCTCCAGTTTGTGGAAAAGCTGTCAAGGAAATAATTTCTCTCCTTGTTTCCAAAATATAAAAAAAAAAGAAGATTTGATAATGGGAAAATTTTGCCTGTCTGACTCCAATCATTTAAGGCAGTTCCAAAGGAACAAAAAAAGGAGAAAAGTTTTTAGAAAAGGCAAATAAATGAAGATTTCTTACATAAACAAATGGACATGTCAATTATTTTAACAAAGAGCAACTAGTGGAACATTTGACTTAACTCCATTTCCAAACACTGCACCAATGATTTTCCCTGACACTGAGTAAGGCTATTAACAGATCCCACTAGAGATTGGAGAAATTTAAGCATTAATGGAGTCTTTACAAGAAATTAAGAACCAAATGAGAAAATCCTTATGTTTAAGGCATTCAGGTTAATTATCTCAACCTGGTGGACAAGGATAAAGTAAATCTTAATTTCAACCTTTATGTTTCTAAGTAAACTAAAAAGGATGATAACCTTTTAGCATTCAAGCTCCTAATAGTAACCCCACATTTAACCAGGTATGTTTTTAGCCTAATGAAAACTCTATGGTGTAAACTGGCAGAAAAAATTATTCCTTTCTCACATTCTGATGGAGTAATTAATAGTTGTCCCAGCTCACTGCAAATTGCCATGCTTGAAAATCCCTCCAATCCTACAGTGGGACTTATTTGAGAGCCTTGGTTTCAGTGGTTTTTAATGATTCTTAGATTTGTTTGAATCACCAAAAAAAGTTGAGTTCAGTTCTGAAGGTTTGCTTGTGTTTCTGACCAAGCCTTTTTGCTCAGTCCTTCATCTCCAGTACAGAGTGCAAGGAGAAAGAGCTTCTACATAAACAACATTCTCCTCAAGAACCATCCATAATCCCTTTGTAAGTCCTGCCTGCTTACACCATCAGCAGAACAAACTCGGGGCCCAGGCTCTGACTGCATTTGAAACTGTTTCACACCTTTAGTAAAGCATTCTTTAATATAATATCATAAAATAATAAATCAGCCTTCTGAGAGCATGAAGTCGGATTCTCATCTCTCACCTCATCCTGGGGACCCTCACAAACACCACATTCCTTCCACTACAGCTTTTGCCAATCTTTTCTGCTACAAAACATCTGTATCAGAATTGCATTCATTTCTTAACCACAGTGCCATTTTCCTGAATTGACAGGAAATTTGCAAACAAAAGTAAAAGTCTCAGAACAGTCAAGAAAAGGCAGAAGATGGGCTGGGGGAGCCAGGTTCTCTAAAGAAGGCAGACCTGAACAGCAGCTCTTTGCCAAGCAGCCAGAGCAGGATATTCAGTGCTTTTTGTTGATTTAAGGTCTGTGGCACACTGCAGCTGTCACAAGGAAGGGCAGACAAAAGACAGGCTGTTGACTGCAAAATGCTTTAAAGCACAGCAGTTTTATAGAGAATTCACTTGGCATTTGTCTCCTGTAACATGTCTCTGTGTAATACAGGGTATTTCTCTCCCTCCCTGCTCTTTAGAGAGAGATGAAGTTGAATGCACTGCCTGGTACTTAACAATCAGATTTTGTCAGCTTTTGTGCTGAATGGCACCTTCCTTGTGCCATCACCTTCCCAGCAGTGCTCCCAGTGTAAATTACTGCCTCAATCCCTGGGAAGGTGACAGCTCCATGCACTGAGCCGGGGAGGGAGCCACGTGCTGTCAGGCAAATCACCCTGATGGCACATCCATCCTCCCTGCTGTCACCAGGGCCACCCCTGCCCTGCTGGCACTGCCCCAGCTGCACACACAGCCCTGGGGATGGGGGCTCACTGCTGGCTGCAGCTTTGCCCAGGGGGATGCGGGGTGCAGAGGGTCAGGGACATCACACCATGACCAGTATGATCCAGTGAAGCCAAATTTATTGGCCCTAAAAGGACTATATTTATAATAAATCTCTACTGTCCACGTGTCTAGCTAATACATGATTGGTTAATCCTGGCTGTTCGCACGTCTAAATTAGAATGCTGATTGGATCATCTGATTTTTCACATGTCTTGCTGTGGTTGTCTGGCCCACCCATGGCTCACCTTTTTCTTACTTTCCCATACTTGCTGAGTCCTGATGACTCTTCTTCTTGTATCTCTTTCAAGGGTATACTATACCAAGCCCATTTCTGAATATGTCCATTATTCATTGTTTGTGTACGTGACCATTGTCCATTAGTACAAGCAGGCTGGACTGTGCATCAGCTAAATATGGCCATTGTCTAGCAAGAACTCCTCAATCTGCAAAAATCTCCCAACAGGGGGACACAGGATGCGCTTTCCCTCATGTCAGAACCCAGGACATCCCTCTGGGTGCCCCGTATGTCTCCAGACCCTGCCAGGGGGCTCAGAGACCTTGGCACGGAGTCACAAACACCTGTGACTAATTTTAGTCCGTGGAAACAACACCCAGGCTGTGTCTGCCAATGGCCTCAGGGACAGTGACCAACAGGACGCACACAGAACCTGAGGGCCAGTGGCCACAGCACAAAACACAGCACTGCTAACAGCTAAACTCCTCTGCTAGTAGCCTAAACTAACAAAAAATGAGAAATTATTAGACATTCCTTAGATATGTTGGGTTTATACAAAATTAACCCATCCCTACCTTCCTGGATGAAGAATCTCAGGATATTTCACTCCTAATTATTCAACAGGAGCTATCAGAACCCAGGACATCCCTCTGGGTGCCCTGGATGGCTCCAGACCCTGCCAGGGGGCTCAGAGACCTTGGCACAGAGCCCAAGGCACCTGTGCCTTGGATTTTGACCCATGGAAACAATTACCAACCTTATGTGAGGATTTGCAAGCCATGAAAGTTTAAGTAGAATGATAGTTGGTTTGTCACAGGGTGAAAAGCAGAATTTTGGGGTTTTTAGAATGGGGGCTCGGGGTCCCAAGATGGAAGGATTTGGGTGTGTTCTGTCCTTCTTTCTCCTTCTTCATAGCTTCCATCTTCTGGGTGATGGTGGCACTTTTGGTTTAGAGTAGGAACACACTGTCCAACATAGGTGAGAAGTACTGGAAAATAATTGTAAATAATGTACAGGTAGTTTTTGGTATAAAAAGATAACACCACCCTGAGGGTGGGCAGTGAGCCCCTGACTCACCTGCTGAATGGACCTCAGCAGGCCAGGGAAAGAATGCTACAGAAAACAGAAAATAAACAACCTTGAAAACCAGGACAGAAGAATCCTGACTCCTCCTTTGGTTCCTGGGCTGGGAAAAGAGACTCTCTGACACATCTCTGGGTCATCCTGACCACAGAGACCCCCCAGACCCTCACCCCTTGCTCAGACAGGCACTCCCAGTGCCGCTCTGTGTCACCCTGTTCTTCCAAAGTTCTTCTAAACCTTCTGATGTTTACATTTTTGTAATGGAGTTTTCATGTAAATAATAATTGTTTTGCATTCCTTTCTAGAAGAAGAGAGAATTGATAGACTGTTGGTTTGACCAGTGTGGTTGGAGAGGCAGTGAGAGGAATAGTGGACTTGTATTTCCAAACAAGCTGTGGGTCTGCTGCTAGATAAAACCAGCACTGTGAGATAAAAGAAACAATGGGAAGTGTTCCACTGATTCATAAATGGAAAAAGATGTTTGTTTTTACAAATCAACTTCAAGTTTGCTGGTAAACAATATTAGACATTGAAAGATGAAAGAAAGAAGGGAAAAGAAAAATCCCTAAATTCCATAAGAATTAAAAATTAAAAGGAGGGTTGTACATTAGAGGGAAATCTTAGGTATCAGGTGTATTGGGAAGTCTGAACCTCTGAAGTACCTCAGAAATGGGGAAAGAGAGACGGAAATGTGGCTGGAAATTGGGATATAAAGGAGGCTGTGTCCTCCAAAAATCTGAGAGCTCCCAAGGGAATGGCCCATGGTCTCTCCCTTTATTCAAATAAAGTAAAAGGACTCTTCCATCTCCTTTTTGGACATAAACATCTTGTGTTTGTAGATTACTTTTCCTGACAGTAGCAATTTCACCCTCCAATCCATGGTCACTTTTAGAACTCTATAAAAATCAAAGCCCAAAAATAAATGTACCTTTTTTTGCCTTAGACATCTCAGTGGGTGTCATTCATTTTGTGTGGTAGTGCCACAGCACTGAGCCAGGTATCCCTTTTCTCCCTGAAGGAAAGGCCCCCAAGGCTCAGAGACCCCAAGAAAACCCCACATGCTGAGCCTGTGGACCAGCAAAAACACAGCACAAAGTTGAACCCTTCCCAAAATGATCCCTCCTGCCCTCTGGCCAAGTCCTCCCCACACATCCAGCTCTGATATTCCTCAGGTAAAGCCCTGGGAGAGGCTCAGGTGAGAAGCTGAACTGGCTGATGCTACAGTAAATCAGGCAAAGGCATCCCCAGAACACCAAAAAACCAATTAGCAAGACACCATCCTGTTAAATAATTTGATTCTCAAAAAATCCTGTCCCTCAGTCCAAGAGGAGATCCTAACACTTGATTTTAACGTGTGAGACCATAACCTGTGCCTGGGACTGCTCTGAATGGAGCTCATCTGAGCACAATCTCACTGCTAATGGGAGCTCTAAAGGAACTCACTGAGCTCAGCTGAGCTCATTATTCAGCGCAGAAGTGAATAATTTGTGCCTGAGAAGTTTGATGGCATTAACAAAATTCCAAACCAACTGCTGGTGAAAGAACTTGGCTTTCACCACTGTGCTACTTGGCCATGTGCTCAGGATCCAGAGGATGAATGAAAATCATGAGCTAAGGAAGCCTTTCCATCAAAAAGGGAGAACAAGATGTGAGGGGAGGCAGAAACAGCTGTGAGCAGAATTCACCTCTGTCCCAGAGTCAGTAGAAAATCTGAATTCAGTCAACACACGTGCACCAGGCTCTGCAATACACAGAATGCAAGGCATTGCAGGGCACTATTTTAAATAAAACATGCTGAAAAGTTTTATCTATCAACTATTCATAAGTGCACACCGCTGTTTGTGATCGTCCTCATGGAGGGGAAAGTTCTAGGAAACACAATTACACACTTCATTCCAAAGTGAGGGGCTGGAATCCAGTGGCATTGTCACTTCACAGAAATCAATTCTACAGCTGCCTCAAGCATTGCAGCTTCCAATGCCACAGCGAGCTCCTTCCCAGGAAATATCTAAGGATCAGATCCAGAAAAAATTCAGTTCTAAATTACCCTGCTCCTTCCTTTCTCTTCATCAGCTTCAGATTTTATTTATTCTACTTCTTTGCTGTCATAGTAATATATTACTGAAAATACATTTTCAACTATTTTAAGGAAAGAATGTGTGTTTTTAAAATAATTTTATCTTAGACAAGAAATCACTTTGAAATAATGTTACAGCTAAAATAAATTTATGGTTCCTGGAACCAATATAAGTGTGTGTTTTCCATTTTCTTTTTAGCTGTGTATATAATGAATTTCACAGATTCTGCTGATGCAAACACAACCCAGTCTAAAGAAATTCCTTATCAGTAACAGCAACAGAGACACAAATCTGCAAACAATGTTAAGTGATAATAAAAGAAGATGAAGAATGGATCATCTAGGCTGTAAAAATCAGCTGGAAGAACCTTTTTAAGTATAAAAAGGGAGGCAGAAACGTTCTCACCATCATAATCATTCCACCCTCACATAATCCAGGCCCAAATTATTTACATGGACTGGTGTTGTAAGAACTGATGGGTTTAGTTTGGGGGTGGAGGGAGGGGATCTATGTCTATGCACCTTGGAAAAGAAAATAAATTTGTCTTCAAAATCTACAGAACAAGAAGGAAAAATAAATAAAATCTTACAATAGAAGATTATATAATTTAAATCAGGTATTTAACACAAATGCACACATATAGAGTAACACATTTATACTGATTTCCATCAAGGTTTCTATATCAAAATCACAGACTCATACCAGGGGAGGGTCAGGAGAGATTTGTGATAGCTTTGGCATCAAAAACAGATAAAGAATCTGCAGATTATTTAAATTGTATTATGTCCTAAATCCAACTATAAACAGAAAGCATTTGGAATAATTTGAATATTCTGATCCCTGTCCTACCTGACTTTCCATTAATTCTCAAGACAGTTATTTCATCTGTTCACCACTGTATTTAATGCTTGATTTCACCATAATAAATGATGTGATATTTTTAAAGCATCGAGTGTCTTTTTTTGCTGTGAGAAATGGAAAGCCAAATTTGGCTTACCTTTATCTGAGAATTGTGCAGCATATTAATGCAGCACAGACTAAATTAGAAATCCCTGTGAGCAGTGTCAGTTTTCCAAAGCTGGGGCAGGTTTGTGGTTCTGGTTTGGGTTTCTGCTCCTCTCAATTGATTTCTTTACTCCAGTGAGGATTCCCATAGCTGTCAGAGCCACCCTGGCTTGACTGTGGTATCTCAAGAGGACTGAGGAGCTCAGCCTTAAAACTGAAAGGAAATACAGGAGCTGGCCACTGAAACAAGAAAATGCTGGAATTTTTGGGTCTCTGAGCCTACTGTGGTGACAGCCAAACATTAATCCCCAGCCTGGCTACTAAAAATAGAAATATTTTTTGTGCTTCTCCTATGGAAATATAACCCAGCCTTTACAGAAACATTACATATGTGACCAGTTCATGCTAGGGAAGCTACAAAAAAATTGTATTTGGTACATAACTTCAAATTTTTATCAGCTATGAGAAGCCTTTCTCTCAAGGAGACTCCATAGGTAAAGTTCTATTTGTAGTGGAGTGTGACAGAGTTCACAGGGGTCCGAGGATGAGGGAAGGGATGAGGATCTGACTCCATGTTTCAGAAGGCTGATTTATTATTTTATGATATATATTATATTAAAAGTACACTAAGAGAATAGAAGAAAGGATTTCATCAGAAGGCTGGCTAAGAATAGAAAAAGAATGATAACAAAGGCTTGTGTCTGACCAAGGCAGTCCGGACAGCTGACTGTGATTGGACATTAATTAGAAACAACCACATGAGACCAATCACAGATGCCCCTGTTGCATTCCACAGCAGCAGATAAACATTGTTTACATTTTGTTCCTGAGGTCTCTCAGCTTCTCAAATGGAAAAAAATCCTAAGGAAAGGATTTTTAATGAGAAGATGACCACAACATCCCAGGACGTGCTGAGTGAGGGATTCCATTCATTTTCTTTGTATGAAAGTGGTAAAGAAGAGGTACATTAACTATTAAAATAGTAGGTATCAAGAAGAATAGGCATTCTCCTTTAGATTCATGTTGTGATGAACTACATTATAATCTACCTGCATCCACAAATACATCCCTAAACACCAACACCAAATCACTTACAACTACCATTAAACAGTATTTCATCAGTGTATCACTTGATGGCATTTAAAGGACTTTATTTCCATACATCCAAATGCCACAGCAAATTATTTCAAACCAGTAAGAAACACAAATAATTAGAAGGTTACATGTGGCATCTTAATTTACATTTCAAATTGCAATAAAGTCATGAATGTGGCTTGACACTAGAAATGTATATACTGAATCAGATGAGCCCTGTCCTAAATGTGAATATGAACCCACCAGGATGGATCACTGGCTAATAAAGGTCCTGCATGCTGTTGATTTTGGAGTTTCTCTTTAAAGTGTGTGACAGCTCTGAGAGTCTTTCCCTTTCCTGCTCCAACAAACATCCCACAGGTGGTGAAGAGGTGAGGAATAACCTGCACCCACTTTTGCTGTAGTCAAGTTGGTTTTAGGTCAGACTTCTGCTGTATTTAGAGTCCTGACTCAGCAAAGCAAATCAAACCAGTGCCCCTTTTCCTCTCTGTTTTCACAGATCCTGTTTGTGAGCTTGGGTTTGGCTCGTCGCAACTGTGAGGTCAGTGTATAAAATACTGGATTATATATAAATATACATATATATATATACATAATTTTATATATATATATATATATATATATATATATATATATATATATATATATATATATATATATATATATATATATATAATATATATAATATATATATATATTATATATATATTTTATGTACTACAATTCAGCCTAAGCCTGACTGTGCCTCTGAAACTCAGCCTAAAAAATCTGTAACTAGTCACTTTTCATATTATCATTCTAGTTTCAACTGTTACCATTTTAACAGGTACATATCTGTAGAAAATATATTTTTTAAATTTCATGTATGGTTCAAGAGAAATGGGAGAGGAAAGGAATATGGTAGCTGTAACATTTTCAATTCCCCTTATTCATCTGTGCCAAGTTAAAAATAAAATACTATTAGAATAAAGTGAGTTGCTTGATGCTGTTTCTTCAATGCCTTGTGACACCAATCTGCAAACCTGCTGAGTTCCCAGATAAACAGTTTTACTCAAAATAGCTAAATTATTTAACATGTTATGCATGGAATGCTATTTCCATCAAGGTACCATGTATATTGATACAGTAGCAAAGTGAGATTCCCTTCCAGAAATAGCATTGTTATGAGCTCCTTGGATGCACAGGTGAACAATAATGGAAGTGAAACCTCCTGGGGCCTCTCTTCAATCTGCAACTTGTTCCAGAAATTGTGTTTTCCTGGAGGAGAGCTTGCAGCCCTTTATTCCAGACTAACTCACCTTAATTGCTTCAAGCTGCTTTTCTGTTTGCATTATTTGCCACCTTCTCACACATTCAGAAAGAAACCATTACCCTTTTTGCTGCTGGGCTAATCAGTGCCACAACTTCACACTGGCTAAAACTGCTAGGTAAGGGGAAAAAAAGAGAGAGGGGAGAGCAGAAAACATCCTTACTGCCAAATTATGTATTTTCATTAAGTTCTCTTTCCTTCAGAGGAAAAGAATCTCTGAGGCTTGCATGAATCAATAAAAAGTATTGGGTTTATAATGGCAGAAAAACAGAAGTGTTTAATTTATTAAAGCATATCCACATCCTTGCAGGCACACAGCCTCCTCTCACCCCCAGTGCATTGGAAAAACTCAGAACAAATGGAAACTCAACACAGAGAATGCAGAGTTTCCTTTGTTTTTCAGGAGAAAATTTCTGGCTTACTCTGGCAGCCATGCATTCAAAGGGATTGAAGTTCAGCATCTGTTCCCATCACATTACCAGCATTTTAGTTTTCCATTTGCTGTCATTTCAATGCAGATTTTTTAAAACAACGAAGAAATGGCAAAAAAAAAAATAAAAAATTAATGAATGAAACAAAATTCAGCAGGTGATTTTTGCTCTGACACGTATATCTTTCCTCTTGTCCAATTCTCTGAATCAGGCTTGAGGAGCCTTGAGGAAAAGGAACCTTTTAAATATAGTTCCAACCTGAGTGCAAGCATTTACCATTAAGGGACCACAAACTGCTCCTCTGAGACCTCCTCTCCCTGCTCTCACAAAGGAGTTACTTGAGAAGGCACAGGATTTTTAAAATTTTAAATATTAAAATTTCGCAGAAATTACCATTTTCAATGCAGCCAGTGGAAAATACAAAAGCATAAAATACAAAAAACCCAAACTCCATCTTTACAATCCCACTCAATAATTTGGTCTGTCAAGTAATTACAGCAATGCAACAAATTTGAGAAATCTTGTTCCCCTCAGCCATCCTTTGAGAGAGTTAGCAAAAAAAGGCACTCTAAACATCATCATGTTAAAAACCCCCCACAACTCAGAATCAAAGTATCTTTTGGAAAAATCACCAACAAAAATCCCATCTTACTGAAAGCAATTAGTGATTTTCATTTATTTCAGCTGCAGAGTACAGGACTGAGACAGAGCTCTGTGGGTACACCACACCCCCAGCCAGCACAGCCACCAACAAAATGCAGCTCCCAACTTTGAAATGTTCATTTAACATTGATTTACCACAAGATTTTGAAATGGAGAGGAGTTCACAGAACAGCTGTGAACAGCTGAATTTGTTTATTGGTGGGATCTCTGCACATGCCTGGACTTTGCCTCTCTTTTAGGATACAAATGAAGATAAGCACCAGGCCCTAGACATGAAGAAGTTGTCCCTTCTCAGGATTATTTGCACAATTTTCATGCCAGTCCTTCCACTGGGAGAAGCAGCAAAGCAGCCAACATTTGTGCCTCACTTTCCAAGGGATCAGATTTAGGATGCATTACTCAAACAGATCACTGTGCTGAAACACCTTGAGAGATCAAGTTGGCAAGCCATGTGTGACTTCTGATCACAAAAACCACAAAAGGGAAGTAAGTCCAGTAAGTGAACTATGGGTTTTTTTTAAGATGGACTTTAATTTGGAGAGAATAAAAGGATAACAAATGCAAAGGCACTTTAACCTACATTCCCTCCTATGGCAACATTTTTAACTTTTGGCCTGTGTTGTCTGTTCGGGGGAATTCCATCATGACAGCATAAAGGATGTGCAGCTTTTACAAAACAGAGGCACTTCTAATGGCCTTTTGCACCTCCCCAGATTGGCCATAAAAGCTCCCTGTCAGCTGCAGGAACATCAACATCACTGCCCAGAAACTGAGAGGCTCCACAGGAGCAGCTCCCTGCACTATGAACTGCTTGGGGCTGGCTCTGGGCTCTGCAGAAACATCCTTTAAAAGCAGTAAAACAGCTTTTGTTCTCTTTTCAAGTGGAAGTAAGCAACATTCAGAAGTGACATGAAAGGCACTCTCAGAGTTTACAGCACTGGAAGTTGTGACTGTCAGTTGCATCTTTTATTTCATACTAAAAAGCTGGGGCAATTTTAGTGCATACTTCCATACTGGCCTCCAGTTTGGGTTAACCAGAATCGCAGAGTGGAGGATCAGCTCTGCTCCCAGAACAAAGATATCTAACAGTTTTTAGTACAAAGATTGAGGTAAACCACAGCCTGAACCCTTGGTGTAAATAGTTTAACTAGAATCAGAGAAATTAATAAAAAAGGGACCCACACAAAGATCACTGAGTCCAAGTCCCTGCTCCTTGCAGGTCTTCCTCAAACAAACTCCCATGACTGAGAGCATCATCCAGATGCTGCCTGAACTCTGACAGGATTTGTGCTGGTGCCTCGGCACTGGAACAACAGGAAAAAACCCAGGAGCAATTCTTTTTCAAAACTAAGCAGAAACCTTGAAGTTCTCTTATGCTTTCTGTTGCCTAATATCTGTAGGGCTGCATCCACAGGAAGATCAGTCCAGTGCAGCTCCACTGTTTTCCTCAAGGTGTTTTTTAACTGAACACACTGAATGCCACCCCTGACATTCATCCACACATCTCCACGAGGGCGTCTCATGAAATGTTGTTTTCAGGGACAACCACAGCCATAAAGGTTGTACCAATTTTAGTTAATGCCATTTATTTTTCTTTTTGGGCCAATACAAAGGTGTCTCAGCAAACCCAGCCAGCCAAGACCTCAGCAGGCGCTCGTCAGGAGCTCAGGTTGAAGATCTGTGCTTGCCTAATCCAGAAGCTGTTCTGGATTTCTCCCTGAAGATTTCTACACCCTGCCCATTCTGCAAGGCCAGCCAGTGCAGCTGCATGGTGGAATTTCACCCTGCAATTCTTGGTCTGTTCATGCAAGGGCAGCCCAGCTCCTGGAGCTGCATTTCCACCTTCCTTACTGTGAAAAATGCCTATTTTATAATTGGTTCTTCACAAATATTAAAATGAATATTATATGTATTATGTTAGAAAGTTATATATACATTTATATTATTCAGAAAGTTATATTATACAGTTATAGTGATTAATCTTTTTAAAGTCGTTTTAGGTTATAACAATGTTATAATAGAAACTATGTGATGTAAGATACTTTTATGAACTAGCTCAAGAAAGGGATGAGATAATTGTGGCATTCACATTCTCTGAAAAATGCCCTGGCACACTCACACACTATGTGCTCACACATATTTCCACCAAATAAATTTCCAAATGCAGATATTTAGACAGAGCTATACCCACCTGAAGAAACTGCTGAAACACCTTTCAAATGAACCTCATTGATCACTGTTTAGAATAAAATCCTTCAGTAGAAGGACAGGATTTATGAGGAGTTATTAATTATTCTGCAAGCAATTTCTTCATGTCAAACAAACAAAAGAAAAACCCAAATCCAAAACCAAGAAAAAAAAAAGAAGAAATAAGTGTGTTAAATCTATATATCCTAAAAGTGATGTTACACAAACAGTAACCAGATTAAACACGTGCAGGTACGGACCTTGATTGAAGTGCTCATTTAATATAATTTAGATATCTGAAATATTCTGCTTACTTGATTAGAGTAGATTGTTTGCATTTTGATTTATTGCTTCAAGATCAGTATTCATTAAGTCACTTAATATAAAGGCACCCTTACAGCTGCTACCCTATTAAAGGTAATCATTTTTTCCCAGTCCTGTTTATAGCACAGTCACTGTTACACTGAAACAGCCTGGAACCATCCATTAATCACAACCTCAGTTTCCATGTACACGCATCTCCAGAAACAACTCCTGGTGGTGAGGCCTTGTGTTATGCACAGGAATTACAAATTATGTTTTGTCTCAAATTCAAATAGTTGCTAGTCTGATGTACTATCAGGGAGGCCCTGGGGTAAACTGTGCAAGAGGGTGATTCCTGTTTAAAATATTGCCTAGAAGTTTCAAAATGTCATTTCTAGCAGTGCTGTAGGACTGTGGTTTTTTGTCCTAAGAGTCTCAGTTTTCACTCAAACCAATGCACTGAAATCAATGCAATTCCTCTGTAACTCCAATAAACTTTTTAAATCCAAATTGTAAACACAGCACTTTATCTTTCAGCACCACTGGCCAAAGACTACAGACCTGCTTCAATGGTTCTGGCTGACACATTTTACATTTACTCTTTGCCTGGTATCAAAAGGGACAGAATAATCCTGTGATAGTGACATGTAATGAACTGAACCACTGGCCAAAAAAGATTAAAATTCCAGAACAGCCACAGTTGGTGCTTATCCCCTTTGTTTTATCATCTCTGGAAGGTCAGTAAGAAAACACCCTGACACACAGAACAGACAAGATAAAACACACACAAATTGCAGCAAATTGCTGTCACCTCCTGGGTTTGTAGCATGAGTTTATATCATGCTACCAACATTGATTTCAATTCATCAAAACCCTGTAAACCACCCTGGAGAGCTGTGCAGGAGACAGCTCTTAGTGGCTCTGATTAGCAACTCTTCTAGGGTTAATAGTGGGTTAATAGTGCCCACTCTCTGATGTAGACAACCAAACTAAAACTGACCTTCAAGCCATCCTAAAATATTCATTTTATTTTCCTAATTATGCAAGTTATTGATAGATGAGGAAAAAAAGGGTTTTGTCTATTCCATAAGTATATCAATTACAGAATGAGTGTATCAACCCATCAGTAATGCAAAAACATTCCATGGGATTTATCAAAGACCAAATAAAAAAGCAACACCTGAAAATTCCAGTATTATTTCCTCCTAAAAAGCATTTTTGTTCCTGTTGCTAGATAATGCCAATTAATATACTGATACATCCAGGAATAACAAAAAAAGTTTGGCTATACTTCTTCCCTGGCACAATGCAACAGGATTTCAAAGGGCTTTCAGCAACACAAATTTTATTTTGTAATAATATTCTGAAAAGCAGCACTTCCAGTCTGCAGCTGCCCCGTGCTGTTTGCCCAGGGATCAGGGATCCATCACAGCCCCTCTGGTCCTGAGAGAAAGAATTTCTCACAGAACTCCTACTAGCATCCCTTTATACATCCAATTATATATATTGTTACACTTATTTCTCCTCTTTCTGTGCTTTCTATCCAAAATCATTACAATTAATGGAAAAAGTTCCATGGCCTCCAAGGGATTTCATCTATTCATCTTCCCACTCTGTCAAGAAATGCTGATGTTTAAAGGAATCGTGGTCCCTGTTCTGTGTAGCTTCATTAAAACTACTGTGGCAGAAGTAGTTCAAAGGCACAAGGTCTTTAAAGCTCTGAAGAAGCTTGAAAAGTTTGCCTGGTAATATATTAAAAATAGATATTTTTAGTATAATAAAGCTTCAGTGAGGTACTGATCAGGTAGAGGAGATAATGAGAGAATGAGGTAAGAGAAGAAGAGCTACAGAAAAATATCAGCCAAGGTATCTCAGGAGTCAGAGCAAGGAACTTCAGTTTTGTACTTTAAGAGTATCTGAGCAATCAGTTCAGTGTTACATTAACAACTGATTTCAAATGGACCAAAATTATGACTGAAACAACAATAAGTGGTCACGTTTGTGTCACTGAAAGAAGACAAATCACATGCAGCTAAGTCACCTTACAGCTAACTTCTTAACTCTCTCTCCAGTTTAAAAAGTAAGAAAATAAAGTCACATAATAAAAGCAGAAAACATAACAATTTCTTCTCCAACCTCTTGAATTAATACAGTTACTAAAACTTATGAAACAACCTTGTATTATTTTGTAACAAATCCATTTCATTTAAACCACTACACAGGGACCAGAAGCAAAATGCACCTGGGGTAAATAATGGCAAGTAGATTTTTTTTTTTCCTTGAACATCACCCAGTCTACTAAAACATTACAAGCAATTCATAAAGCCAAAAGTTCATTAAAGACTGTTATCCTTTGGCCATTTTACTTTCATTTTCCTTAAAATTAACTCCCTCAGAGGTTTTATTCAAGTTATCTGATTAACAGTCATAATACTAGCATGAGAAACATCCCCAAGTTATGCAAACCTCACAAGCTTCCACTCTGCAAGGTACAAAAAACTTCCATTTCACTGGGATTTACGTCCAGCAAAGATGCAGCTGGTAATACCACTGGGCCTCAGAGGGATTTAGGGACACGGCACAATCTTCCCTAACACCAGAATCCTGGCATTTTTGGGATGGATGCTGCTCCATCACCACACCTTGCAGAGATTCTCCCAGGGCAGCAGCAGTGCCCAGTCTCCCTTTATCCTTTCTGTGCTTATCATTAAGGAGAGAAAAAATATCTGCCTGGAGGATTTGGGGGCACAGAGAGAAAGGCTTCCCATGTATTTCAGTCCCACTGAGAGAGAATTAATTCAGCGAATGGATCCTGATCAGCCCAAGCACAGCACCCCCACCAAAGGGCCCAGAACAGGTTTCAATAATTTTCAAGTGCTGCAAAAAAGCAAGAATAGAGTAAATAAGGTAGCAAGTCATTTGGAGTTGGTCAAAACAAAATTAAAGCACTGGGATGTTGTCTCCTTATCACAACAGTTCCATACCTCCTTGGTGTTTCTCATGGACAGCTCCTCACAGCACTGACTCTTTCCTCTTCCCAAAGTACCCACTGACTCCAGTTCCCTTCTCACCCAGCCACCCCACTCTTTTATTGCACTCTGCTTCTCATTGCTTACAGCTGTGGCCTGGTAAAGTCAGGCCTGTTCCTGATCTTTGCTAATTGGCCCAGCTGCAACTCCTTAGGGATGAGATTGCTTTCTACACTACCTTTATTTTCTTATATTCTATCCCCCCACACTGGGAAGCTGCCGCAAAGGGCAATGCTACAGCCTGCCAAAATACAGGCAGTGGCCAGAATATTCTGTACTTACCCCAGTTAAATACAATTTAGGTACATCAGCCTGGGTCTGGAGCTGCAGGGCTTGATGAACAAACACAAACCACATCCCTTTTACTACATTTTGCTCAGGATTTCCTACCATGCAGAACTAAACTGGTGGTTTATGTGCCCACTATGACACTTCTCAAACTTTTAATTACAGTCTGAGAATGTGCAATTGATATACAGGTCCCACCCAAACATAAGTGTGTGAATGGAACTGACACAAGTGTATGAAAACTGAAATCACATGTTAGAAACCTCCACTTCTGCATGGCTAAAAGGTTTTCATAGAGCAATTTTCAAATATCACATGTGTTTGGCATGACAGAGCATGGAAATGTAAGTCACTACTGCAGGAAAAGAATTCTTGGCATTAAGCATTACCAAAAATAAAGTACATCATATTTAATTTTTCTCTTTTTATGCTATTTCCCCTTCACATCGAATTAACTAACTGAATTTTTTTTTTTAATTTATAGGAAAAGATTAATGCCCTTAACCTAAAGGACATTCCTTGATCCCAAACACAGAAAAACTTCCTTTCCGTGGTGCCCAGGACCATCCACAACCTCCTGGATGTCCCTCCCAGGTATCCAAGCAAGGCTTTCAGAGGGGCTGCAGGGAACACAAACACATCCATGCATCATTCCCACCACTCCTCTGCTCCCTGGTACTTCCCAGAGATGCTGCCAGGCACCAAGGCTCCTGCATCCCCTGAGAGCAGCAGGCTGAACACTCCACTCACATCTAAACCATCCTTCAAAGGAAACAAGGAATTTCTTTTATAACCCTGCAATAGGCACCAGCTCTTCACGGAGCCATTTTTCATATCTCAGCTGTAATTCCACAAATAAGCCTTTTAAATCCAGCAAGTGCCTCCATGGTGTGTCCCAGCCCCCCCTGGGGCAGAGCTGGAAACAATCCACACAGCATTTCCAGTTCCTGGAGAAATGAGCAAAAAATTGTGTGCAATTTTTCTTCTTAGAGCGTTTGAAATTATTCTGCTGTCCATGTGAAATGACCACTTTGGTCCTCAGTAAATTCTTTAATGAAAAAAGGAATACAAAAGAGCAGCTTTATTAGCCTGGGATATGGAACACAGGGCTGAAGGTAGCAAAATGGCACTGATGAGATGAACTGCATTATTTCCAGTCTCAATCTAGTGTGAAGAGAATGAGATTTTCTCAACGTTTTTGGGAGGGGGAGTTGCTTGCTCACTGTGTAAGCTTTGAATTTCAGCACTCACTCAGAACATATTGCAGCTCTGCCTTCCTTTGCTCGAGCTTTGAATTGCCACAGTTCCAGGCTGGAGCCTTTCCCCAGTGATCAGAGATGGACTTCATTTCCATATTCAGTACTTAGCTGCTTCTTTCATCCATCTCTCTCCTAAAGATGATTTTCACATATCCTATTTGACTACCATCTAGAATTCCCCTTTGAAATTCTTTGGGAATGAACAGAGCCATTGGAGCCCTGGCACAATTAGGGTACTGTAATCTCTCTGAGTTAAATTGATGAAGCAATCAAGGCCTGGATTCTTCTTTGAATATAACAAGACAGAAGTGCAATGAAAATAGTTTATTTTTGTTTCAGTAAAATCTATATTTGAAGTCTTCTACCACCTTCTCAAGCATTTAACTAGACTAGAAACTTTCTTATTCCTGCTAAATCAATCAGAACATTTTCAGAGAAAGCTCCTAAACGAGGCTCTGGATTTAAAACCTTATCCCAGCATTTTAACTGTGAACTTTGGCTATATCCCATTTCTTCTCAGACCCTGCCAGGTACCAAGCATGAACACCTGCAGCTCCTACTGCCACATCTCAGCAATCTCTGGAGTTCAGAACTTCTCAATTTCTTAGCCCAGCACCATAGAGAGCCAGCTATTTTCTGCCATTAGTCCTCTTCTCAGCTTCCTGCTTTTCTAAAAAATCCAAGTTTCTCTGTTTTCAGTCTCTAAAGACCTAAAAATTACTTTCCTTCTTGAAAAAAGAATAATTCTTTAAAGTATCTGTATGACATATATGGTTATTTTATACAACTATGGGGAAATATGTTCTTGTTTGTTTGATAATCATGACTGAGCAATAAATGAAAAGAAAAAACCAGAACTTTGAAGCTTATTGCAAAACCAACAGTGTTTCTATCATATGGATTTTGTTTACAGACCTCAGAGAACCCTCAGGAATGTAAAAGCATCCTCCAGCATTTTAGCACCAGTCACAAAAATCCTGTGTGTGCATCCCCCACCCCCAGCACAGCAGGCAGGCCAAATGCACAGTTCCAATTTTAATATTTATAAATTGTTAAACATGCTCTTTATCCTATCAAGCTATAATTCATATTAACTTCCAAATAAGCCATTCCCATTAAACATGTCACTAAAACAGAGCTTTTGAAATACAAGCAAAACATAAAGCCCCCTTTGAACTATCAGACAAACAAGGAGTGGGGAAATATCCAGGAAAAAATGAAATTAAGGGAATTATTTTAAGAAATGGGTAATATTTTATCCTTCTGCTGTGTATGACTTTAGGCAGGAATCAACTCCGCAGAGCTGTGTGCCCTTTCCATTTCCCATTCCTGGCCTGGGAGCATTTCAGGGTAGGAAGGGAACTTTTATTGTTCAGAGCCTTCACCTGAAACCTGAACCTGGAAGATTTTGAATAGTTTTGAAAAAGGACTCACAAGTGAGTATCACTTAAACCAAAACCCCTAGATTAGGTCCAGCAATGTGGGACACGGTATTGCACTGTGGAGAAACTTTGGGTACATCCCTTAGTGTCCATGTGCTTTCATTGGTGTCTGTGTGATTTTATTGGTGTGTGTGTGTGCTTTTATTGATGTCTGTGTGATTTTATTCCAGGCACAGCAGCAGCTCCTCCCTCCCTGGCACCAAAGTCGGGGGCTCAGCTCAGTAAAGGCTGTGAAGTGCCCAGCTGGAGGAACCCCATGAGATACAAACACAGATTAAACCCCAAGAGAGGCAAACCAAGGGTTTTGCTCCCCTGTAGCCCCCCAAGAGGCTCTCTGCTGGTTTCCTTTAAAATGCCAAATCAAGCAGCCTGAATCAAACAATCACTGGGAGAAATCACCAAACCATGCTTTGGTACCTAACCCAACCTGCCCAAAAATCAGTGAGAGGATGAGCCCAGAGCATTGCTGGCAAAAGAACAGAGACTGAGAGAGCAAAGGGCTGAAGCTGCAAGGGAGGGAAATTGCCACTGGAAGGTACATTAAAAAAAACAAACAAACATCATATCAGGTCTAAGACTGGAAAGTCTTTATGATTTCTACCCCTGAGAGTACAGAACTAATCAGAAAGGGTGTGTGCTTCCCTCTCCCTGCCAGCCCCACACAACCCTGTCCTTTCTAAACCAAAACAAGGATTTTCTTTCATATTTTTGAGCTTAACACAAATTTTGTTATTCCACGAGCACAATCATAGCTCTGAGAGGAGCCCCCTTAACTCCCCAAAGCAGGATTAATTTATTATGGCAACAGGGGAAGAGAGAGCAAGGAACAAACATTTTCCCCCAAAGCATCAGGACTGGCAGCCTACACATGGAAATACTGAAGATTCTGGGGATTTTTTTGCCTGCCTGCATTCCAAAATTCTCAGTTTTTCCTTCTCCTGATTCTCTCTCTGTCACCACACCAAATGACACACTGCCCCATTTCCTGTGAGCAAACAGCAGAGGAACTCCAGGGCACAGCACAGTGACAAGGAACTTGTACCACAGATCATTCTGATTGCTGAAAGCAAGGCAAAAATAGTCCTAGAAAAATGTCATATTAAAAAAAATAATTTGACCCACAGACAATTCAGCTCTTGGATGGATCAAGTATGTAAAGCCAATATGGCTAAAAGGCAAATCCTTTCAAAAATAGCATGAGAAACAGAAACAGGATAAAGAGGAAAACACATTTACCAAGGATCCCTTAGCACTTACTAGAAAAATTAAAACATATTAAAAAATATTTTTGGCTATTGTCTTTCAATTTTTTTCTCCAGAGACATAAAAATGATGATTTTGGGTAAGACTGTGAACAGCATCAGAAACTTGCAATCTGATGTCTCAGAAGAAAAAGAATCTTCTGCTTCAACCATTAAACCCTCCAAAGACTCACCAGGATCTCTCAGCACTCAGAAACCACCACTGTGCCCACACTTCAGCCATTTCACAATATCTGCATATTTATTCCATAAAAATTAGGTGTTTCTGACTTTAGTTTTCAAGTTAAGCTATGCTGCTTGCCCTAAAAAATCCAGACTTGACATTTTATTTGTATATTTTAAATCTGGCAGACCACATATTCATTTTTTTGACTGTCAATTCAGCTGAATTGAACTGCCTGTAGTTTTATAGGTGCTGCTCAGCAACAGCAGCTCTGTGTTAGCAACTCTGTGCTACATTTAGATGTCCACTCACGCAAGCCTACAGACATAAAAGTTTCATAAATAAATACATTTTCAAGGTGACTTTCTTTAAAACAGCTCAATTCAAAGATAACAATTTTTTGCCTTCTGGCACTTATCCTAAAAAATATTCATTTTGCATGAGTAAGTCTGTGTAAACGGCAAAAAAAAAAAAAAAACCAAAAAAAAACCCAAAAAAAAAAAAGATGCCACTACTGCTTTTAAAAATAGTTGGGGAATAAAAAAGAAAGGAAGTTACATATTTTCTAAATTCCTCTGTAGATAATGTCACGGGAAATTTGCTCTGTAGCTTCAAGTAGACAAGATGTTGAGGTCAGCCTTGGGCTCAGCTGAGCAGAGGCAGAGGACATTCCAGGCTCTCCCTGTTCCTTGCCGTGGTTCTCCAAGCAGGGTTTTCAGCAGCTTTGGTGGCTGCAGAGCAGAGGGGCTCAGACCCACAGCTGCCCATTGCCCTGGCCTGGGGCTGCCAGCCTGCCAGGAGCTGCTCTTGGGATTAGGAATGGATTTTTAAATTAAAAATAAAAGGAAAATGGATGAAAATACTGTGATTTTTTTTTTTCAAACATATTGAGGAAAATATTCTAATTGTAAAAATGATGAAAAGAAAAACACACTGATAAGTAATCATTTTGGTTTGTGTGTGGGACCAAAGGAGAGAAACCTGGGGAGCAAACATGGTTCTGCCACTGCACCATGACAATGGGATCCTTCCTTTCAGAGTGATGCATTAGGATTTCAGCTTTTATAGTTTTCATGTATTTGTCATCCTGCAGTTTTTAGTGTATAACTCCAAACTCCACACACAGTGTGAGCTGCTGCTGTCCCATTTTGGGCAGACACAACAATTCCTGTCCAGGCCTGGGAGTCAAGGACTCCTCACTGCCTCAGGCCCCAGAGATGGAAACAAAAGGGAGCTGGGGGGGAGCAAACTTGGGGTGAATGACTTCATTACCTGAAGCTGTAATTGGCAGATTAACCTCCAATGTGCAAATGGACCAAACTTAGAAAAATATATGAAAACTCACAGCCCATCATCCATTATTTGGGCGTAGGCCCTGGGGGGCTTCATCTGCCCTAAATGTACCCGAAGGCCTCTCAAAAAAATAGACCTGCCTTTTATTTCCTTAATTCTGTCTGGCCTCTGGTTTTTAGGTAGCCCAAAAAGGCATCAGGAGAGCCAAGTTAATTCAAGTTAATTCTGACTCCTGGGTAAGTGCAGGGAACCCACACCTCTGCTTTGTGCAACGCCTACAGATTCACAGGGAGACAACCACAGCCCAAACCACAACACACCCAAAGATGGTTGCAGAAGAGGAGAAAGGAGAAGTCATGTGGGACTGCATTCTCTCTTTTCCTGCTGACAAGCTCAACACACAGAAAACAGCACACATCCAGTGACATGAGATTAACATTAATGGAATAATGCTAAAAACAGGACAGTGCGGCTCGACTGACAAGCTGACAATAAATTAATGCCTTGGCCTTTTATATTTGCTGCACAACTTGATTTCCTGGGATTTTTTGCTTAAGATGCTACAAAAGGGGGGGAAAAAAAGAAAAGTACTTGTTTTCTTGTGGGCAGTGAACTTGTTCTCAGCCTTTATAAATGTTGCTTGGAAGCACAGTGGTGCTCCTGCTGTCTCTGCTGCTGTCTGGGTACAGAGATTTCTCCTCCTTCCAGGAGGTGTTCCATACCTCCAGTAAGGGATGTGTAGGCACCTCTACAGCACCCACAGATAGATGTGCCAGGATGTTTGCACAGATACATTTATTGCAAATATCCTGCAGGATAGAGCAGCATTCATCCACGATGAAATGTGTGTTGGTGGCTGTCAGACAAAGTACAGAATCACACAGCCTGGGAATTGTGAAATCTAACATTCATGGCAAGGCTTATTTTCTCTCTCTTTGTACCACACAAGTCACTAGAAACTATTATCTCTAGGGGAATGATGGCACAGAAAAGTTTACAAAAGTGCTACAGAGACTATGTTTGGAAAGCAGGAAAAGTTAAATCCATATTGTAAGGCAGCATTCTTACATATGTGAGAAGCACATTTCAGAGATCTCTCTAGATCCAACAACTGCTTTTTCCCTTTCTGGTGTTACCCAGTTATCCATGTTGTTAAACATAGATTCACTGGAAACCAGCTCCACTCCAGAAAAAAAAAAACAAGTGGTGTAACATTTTATATTTGAATTATGTTAGCATTATGAAGACATGAATTTTTCTAGCAGCTCCCGTTCTTTCAGTTTCCCTCTAGGCAATGTTAGAGCAAATTTCCCTCTTCTCATCTACTGAAATTCAATTTTTTTTCAATTTAGAAAGCAAGGGAGAGAGACAACAGACTTTCAAGAAGCATTTCTCCAGACTAAAATTGTTTGCATCATATTTGCATTAAATATACATTCTACATGCAGTTGTCCCTGTCTGAATTAAACTTTAGAGGAAAAGCCCTTATGCTCATTGCTCTCTGTGCCTTTAAAAAAAAATGATGCCAGATAATGTAAAGAAGAGGGACATTAATGAGAAATATTTAGAAATAGACAGGTCACCTTTTATTTTTAATATATGTAACTTCATCAACTACTCAGAGAACAAGACTCATGATTATCAGAGCACTATGACAATCATGCCAAGAAGTTAATTACTATAAAATATACTGCTATAAGTAATTTTCATATCCAGTTGATGGATTTTTTTTTATTATTTTATTCCTTTTTTCCCCAAGCAATCAGTGTACTCACAGATTTTCATGAGAGTCAGGTTTTCATGAGAGTTCAGCTCTCATTTTGGCACCCAAAGGAGAGCCAGACTCTGCTGGGAGCTCGGTGCCTCGCGGAGCAGGAACTGTGAGGAGCTGAGCTATTTTCAACATCTAGCAGCTGCTGTGTAGGTTGAGAATATGAAATTCTGAGCTCTTTAAAAGCCTGGCCTTACCTAACTAAGCAAGAATCCTAAATCTAGGAAATTACAGTTCCTTCTGCAGTGTCCTTTGTCCTGCTGAAAACTTCCACTTTCAGTGCATTTCAAGAACTTTGCATTCCCATTATTGCCACCAGGCCCCTCGCTGCCTCCACGAGCAGCCCTGACCTTTCCAACACATCCTTCTTCGGGGAGAAAAGGTTATTTTTCCTTCCCTGCTTTAATAGCAAAGTTGCCTCATTACTGGCACTATTAGAATTTTAAACCGCAATAATGCTCACATTTGGCTCGGGGGGCTCAGAGGGCTCTGCCAGTGTCACCCCAGGTGTCACCTCACCTGTCCCCCCCCCCAGGTACAATCCTCAGCCTGGAGAACAGAGACACCTTCTCTCTGATCAGGTGGGAGAGTGCCTCGTTCTTCCTCAAATTGTAACAGCACCAAATTCATAATTATAATAAATTACAAATAATTATTACAAACTAGAATATAATACAAATACAGAAATGCCAATCATTATCAATACCTTATTAATTTTCTGGGCAGCAATAACACCAGGGTCATTTCAGAAAAAGAAAAAACAGTACAGAAAAATGGGAAGGCTGTGCTGTGCAAACATTCCAATTGCAGCAGCACATAATTCACATGGAGCACAGTGCACAGGCATCAGCTGTTCTTCTGGAACACTTCACTTCCAGGATTTCTTTGCAATAGATGTTGCCTTTCTCACTCTACAAACTTCTGCTCCCTCACCACTTAGACTACAGAATCAACTCAAGCATTTTTTTTCAAAGCTTCCTTGCTTTTCAATTTACTTTTTGGGCAAAACGCTTGAATTTGAAACCTACTTTTTTTAAATGAAGAATTAAACCAAAACAAAGGATTGCAGCAACCTTTTGATACTTTGAAGATTTAATCAAGCTCACGTTTTTCTACTCTTTTTCTAATTTTTTGTGTATTTTGAGATGAAAGAGATAAAGTATGTTTTCTGCAAAACAGTCCATCAATTTAAGTGATCTGCAAAAGGCCTTAACAATTTCATAATAATGATTGAAAAACCACAATTATTTATGTGGTTATCAAGAGCAGAGAGACAATCCTGATTCCTGTCAGTGGAAAATGAAATATTTTAGAGACATGTAGAGAGAGACCTATAGAGATGTGTAACCAGTGGTTTAAATCTTTTTTTAGAGTTATTGTCAAGAGAAATTCAGGTGAGGTTTCCAGTTTGAACCGACATTCCTAAATGCTTCACTTGGATTGCACTGACACAATCTTATAAGCTCAGGCAATGCACTTTGGTTTATGCAACAGCCCTGCAGAAAAAAAAATAAACATTTTGAAGAGATTTGAGATTGTCTTGTTTTTAAACATGAACTGAAAATCTCTAAACAAATTATATTAGCAAAATTATCACCACTACCAGACAGCTACATTCCTCATGTTAATTTCAAATATATTTTAAATTTAATTCCAGTTGTCACATAAACTATTACGCACATGTTGTAATCATGCATCTCTAATCAACTTTAGATCCCAAATTACATTTGTCTGGAAAGCTTCAAGCTTTGGATTGCAGAGTCATGAAACCAAACCTTTGTGGACACTCACATTCCTACAAGGTGGGACAGAGGCTGCTCCTCCCCTTCCCAGGATACAAGGAATTACAACTATCCTTCAAATTTTCATCAAATAAATTGTATAAAAAGGATTTTGGAAGTGCTCTTCCTCCAAGCACTAAGAGGAAACTGAAATTCCTGCAGAAAGTCAGGATTCTGGAGGTGAAGTGGAGCATCCCATCCCTTCCCATGGCATGGGAAGCCCATGGAGTGAGCAAAGCCCTGGAGATCAGAGTGCTGACCACAGCAAAAGCCAAGGATCAACCTGGACACACTGCACCAGCAGACTCCTCCCTGAAGGACCAGACTGCACTAAAGTGAATTTGAAAGCAAAAAAAAAAAAAGTCATTTATTAATTTGCCACTTCCCCCTCCCCACCCTCTTCTTTCTTGGCAATCAGCTGTGATACATAACCTGAATTTTAATGCCAAATTACAAGAGCGCTGTGTAAATGGCACACTCAAAAACGCAGACTTTCCCTTTTCTTTTAGGTAAAATTAAGCTAATCTGCTTTGACAGAAGAGGGCTCTTTGGAACCACCTAGTGAGTCTCCCAAATATGAAGCAGTAACTCAAATGTCAATTACTTTTCCAACAGCAGACAAATTGCTGGCACACTAATGCAATTTAAGGACAATAATTAGATAACAGGACTACAGAGTGTACCAGGTGACAGAGTTTCTGAGATAATAGAATCTAGTGTCCTACTTCTTAAATATTAACATCATTCCATTTCAGTCAATCGGTTTATGGTAATTTTAAAAGGGCAAAGCAAATTCTTTTTATTGCTAATAATATTGTGCTTCTCCAGCATTAGCTTTGAAGGTTAGCAATTTACAGGGTCAAACCTTAATTATATTATTTCCTTTTTATTTACTTTTCTTTTTTAATCTTTCCTCTTTTGAAGTCTTTTCCTATTATAGAGATTTTAAAGCACTTTATTAAAAAAAAATTGAAACTCTTGAAATGTGAGTTCACCATACTCCAGGTTCATCACAGCACATGTAACATCTTTGTCAGACCCCTTTGGAAATCCAAAAAATCCAAAAACTTTTCCTTTAATCACTTTCTGTTATAATTGCATCCTAATCTGAGTGGTTTGGTTATGTCAGGCAATCCATGATGCCACGTGCTCTGTCCAAGGCTTTGCAAAATAAATGCAGTCCAGTGGCACTCCATAAATATTCCAGGCAGAAGAAATCTCCCTGCTTTAGCCACAAGTACCCAGATCACTAAATTTCACTTTGCATCATGAATTTATATTGGAATATTCTCCCATTCCCACTTTTTTCCCCTCATTAGTCAGCCGTGGAACATTTGTTTCCAGCAAAGCCTCTGTAATTCTCAACACCAAGCCTCCTTTCATCCATAAAACTAATGCCCACTGACACAGTGAAATATCTCCACTCTGACCAGAGACTAGGTCCTGGACAGGGGGGAATTTACCTGAAATAATGTTTAACTTCTCAACTGAGGCCACAACAAGAATGCAGATTGTGTTCTTCGGGGGCTTTTTTAAGTCTTCAAGTGAATAAAGACAGAAAAAAAAATCATAACACAGACCATGAAAAATTGTGTTTAAAAACATACTTTTTTCCCATCTTAAGAAGAAGTGCTGCATTAGAACCAGCCAAGGCTTTCAGAAATATTTGTGCCATTCTCCCAAAGCCATGCTTGTATTCTTTACAAACCTTGTGCAATACAGTTTTACCTGTTCTGGAGTGATTGCTAACAGACCCATGAAAAGGTTGCTATTAACTGCACAGATTTTGTTCCTTCTCTTTGGGAAATATTCAATATCATAGCAGTGGTTTGCTACAGGAAAATCAGAATTCATAGCAAAACATAGAGATAATTCTTTCTTATCCCCGGGGAGCCTGTGAGCCTACAAAACTGAGCACCCTGCCCAGGGATCACTGGGGTACCCTGTAAGAACAGGCTTTTCTCACTTTTTGGTCATACACAAACACTATTTTCATTTATCACACGTCCCAGTTCCTGCCCTGCAGCAGATAATGATCATTTACCACCTCCACTGTGCTTTGTTACCCTGCTGATAATCCCAGCCATGGATAAGGCACTGCCTGCACCTCCTCACTTCATCCGGAACGCCTCAAACACTGATCAGAAACACAGAACTGCCACAGCTGTGTCACCTCTGCTCATGGTTCCCCTGGTTCTCCATGTGGGAACAGATGGATCCTGACATCCCCTTGGTGCTCCTTTTCAACAGGGGAATTCTTGTTCATTTCGTCCCGCAGGCAATGTGGATTAGTGAAACCAGTAATGGAAATGCACCATGATATCAGAGCGGTATCTCTGTGATAGTTATCAGGATGGCAATCTGGGTATCAGAGTGGTCATGTCTGCCCAAGAGCTCCAGGAGCCTCATCCAGAACAACCAAAACCACAAAAAAAAACCCTTTTTTATTATCCTCGAGCCCTGTGACAGAGCCATGGCTTCAGCTGCCACTGCCAGACTGGAACAAAACCTTTGGAAACAGCAGAACTGCAAAAACCTGCCCAAAGCAGATCCCAACAGGCACAGAAAACCTGGGGTTACTCCCTCATTACCCGACCTGCAGTTACAACTCACATTTGACTTCAAATGAGATGAAAACTGTCATGTCATCAGTACAAAAGCAATCCTGGAGGTGAACACTCAGCTCTCCGGCATCCTGAGCTGTATTTGTTTATCACACCATCAATCAGGACAATTCTTCACTCACAAAACACCTTGAGGGAAATTTCTACGGAAGGAAATAAACAAACACCCTCAGCAGGGCCTGATGGGATTCACCCCAGAGCTCTGGAGGAGCTGGGGATGCTCAGCTGTGACCCCTCCCCATCACCCGCCAGTCTGGGGAGCTCCCTGCTGACCAAGATCATTCCAACCTGCACTAAAGGGCTTGGGGAAAGACCCTGCAGCTCCTTCAGTCTACCCTCAGCACCTGGGGAATTTTATTTATAGAATATGGATTATATTGGATAGTGCTGGGAGGCATTTAGGTCGCTGGAAAGGGAAAAAAGCTCTGCCCACCCCACCCTCAGAGGGCTCAGGCACTCAGAGCTCACCCATGGGTGTGGAGCTGGGAGCCTCTCACATGATGCTCAAAACAGAAGAAATAAAGAATCTGTGGAAACAGTGCACAAAACAGAAGAAATAAAGTCTGTGAAAAAAAAAAAACCCACAAAACCCAAAAAGAACAAAAAAAAAAAAAAAAAAACCCAAACCAAAAAACCTCAAAAACAAAACAAAAAATGACAAAGAAACAAAACAAAAAAAAAAAACCCAAAAGCAAAACAAACACAGAAGAGACTGGGGAATGGGTACTGCTCCATGGGGAATGCTTAGAGTTGATAAACATTTATAGCCCAGGCATCAATAATTTTGAATCTGGTGCTTTTAGTAGTAAAGTGACAAAATAAAGGAAGAGGTTGAAGGGACAGCAGGAAGGCATAAAACCAAGTTATTAGGACAGCAATTAGTAGGGAAACACTTCATATAACACATAATAATGAGCAATACATGTTATTAACACATGATATACTTTGCCTTTTTAAAACTTCATACGATTCCTTTAAATAGCTACAGGAAAAAACCAGAGATTGATATCATTCCTTTAGACATCTTTCCATTGAGCAAACTGAACCCAACAGACAACCTTTCCATGAACTTACTCAGTTCCATATGTTTCAAGAGTGATAAATCATTATTCATTCCTCTAAGCACAAGAGCTTTCTTAGTTCCTATGGATAAGGAAAAAACACTTTTTGGACAATGAAAAATTCTGTCTTTATTCTTTCTCCTACTCCTTTTCACACAGCCCTTACTCTGTGTCCCAGGATAATGAGAATCGAATATAAATGAAATAAAGGGACTTCCATCTACTTCTATGAAGAAAATAAAGCCTTTTTTTTTTTTTTTTTTTTTTTTTGTAATCCAACATCTCATTTCAAAAAGGAAATAGCTTGGAGACTTGGATGCTTTTTAGAGTACACGTCTGATTCTATAATGGTAGTCTAAGAAAATCACACTCCTTTAAAAAGAAAGTCCTACATTTATGTTGTTTGCAGTATTTTCTCTACCTCATGCTCTCCTTTGTTTCAATTATTTCATACAAACTTTTTTTCATCATTAAACACTCTTGTTTTCTGTCTCTAGAGAACATAATTTTTTTTCATCCCATATTTATAAAAGCATAAACACTGAAGACTATTTCTAGGGGTCTCTGTAGTTCTACCTACTATAAATACTCCCAGATCCTCCCTAACTATTCAGTTCTGAAATAATTAAACCTTTTTGGAACAAATAAAACACTGAACCTTGGTATCTAAGAGCTACAGCAAGGACTCAAATTGTGCCCACATTTCTGCACATATTCTTTCATTTTAGCCTTACTATTAAAATAACTAAAACCATATTGCCAGAGCACGTTTCAAATGCTACAGCACACAGCTAACAGAACAAATAAATGAGTTAGAATGCTACTCATTGTTTGCCTTTATTTCAGAATAAAGTCAAATATGATTTATCCCCTGGCTGTTTCAGCTTCTCTGAAACTTTGCAATTGGGATTTACATCCTGAGTGCTGAGACAAGCAGGTTAAACAGCTTCTGCTGTGGCATTTGTGAGCTCTGCACGGCGTTTCTGTCCATGAACACACAGTGCTCACTACACCCATTCCTTTGCTCTCCATCATTCCTGGTTCTCTCCTCCTTCAGAGCATCTCAAGAAGGGCTGAGGCTGAAGGGGCCTCTGGAGATCCCATCCATCCCCCCTGCTCAGAGCAGGGCTTAACGAACCCAGAGAGCTTCACTGAGAAAACTCTCCAAAAAATCCTCAGCAGAAAAGAAATCAAATGAGAGAACACAGCCTGCAGTGCCAGGATATCCATGGAAAGGCACTGAGGATGGAACTGATGATTTCAGGGCTGAAATGTGCCCCTTCCCTCCCTCCAGCCCTGCACAGAAATGCTGACAGGGAACCCTGCAGCCAGCTGAGGTGTCAGCAAACAGCAGCTCTCAGGGTCTCTTCCAGACAGTAAAAAAGAAAATAAAAATAAGAAAAGGAAGATAGAATATAGAATAAAAAAATGAAGAATAAAAAAAATAAAAATATAGAATAAAATAAAAAATACAAAATATAAAAACTAAAAAAAGAAAAGGAAGACAGAATACAATATAGAATAAAAATAAAGAATAAAAATATAAATACAAAAATATAAAAAATAAAAATAAGAAAAGTAAGTAGAGAGAGGAGCAGAAATGAATCGAGTTCAATAACTGACCAGAGCAAAAAACTGCAGGGGAAATGGAAACAATTAGGGAAAACTTCTAACAAATTCCATAAGGTTGTTTTGAGAAAGCATTTAGGCACATGTCACCAGGAGATACATCTCAAGGAAATGTGGCAAAATTCCTCCAGCAGAGCACGAAACAACTGACTTGGCTCTCAGAATGGCTGAAGAAAAGAACCAGAAAGAAAAGGGAGACCAGGATTCTGAAAATCTATGGCAGAGAAAAGAGGGAGAGACAGGAATGGATGGTGCAACACGACATGATAAAATGGGGAGTACAGAGGAGAACAAGATGACACAGTGGGAAAACAAAACAGGGGGCAGGGTTTACAGATGAATCTGAGTCCAAAATTTATGGAATCATTGTCAGAAGATGAAAAAGGGGATGACACACACAAATAAGGAGAAAAGGCAGTGACTTCAAACATAAAACAAGGTAACAGCTGCTCTCCTGTTTCACTAAGTTGGATCATTTACCACATCCATATTTCAAATAGTAATTAATTAAGTTGTACTGGAGCCAACAACAGCAGGGACTCTTTATTAATGAATGCATAGATCTGATAAACAACTGTGCTGAAGATGGATTTTACTAGGAAATTTTAGCATTACCATTTCCTATAAGAATGAATATGCATAAAGCTGTGTCCCTGAAGGTTTTGAAGGTATGAAAAGTAAGAATCCAAACACTATTCCATCAGCAGCGAAAGTTCTGTGGAATCACAACTGAATGATATCGAGTTCTGAAATATCAACTTCATGATACACAAACAGTATTTCAGCATTTCAGAAAAAAGAAATTAAAAGCTATAAAAAAAAAAAGCAAACCACCCACCAGAAAACACCACTCCTCCACCCAAACAAACAAAAAATTATTTATTTTTCTACACTAAGCTTAGGAAATTGGAGCACTTTTCTGAGAAGGATCAGAACCCCCTGGCTGCTGTTCAATATGCAAACAAGTCTAATTACTCCCTCTGGCTGGAACCACAGTGTTTGACTCCTGTCAGGGGCAGTTTTTCACCTGGAATCCTGGCTGAAGCTGCCCTGTCTCAGCATGCACACGCAGACCTACCTCAGGAGATGGGATGAGCCCCTCTGAGCACCAGAGTCTCCTCAGCTCCAAACCTCCCAGCTGCAGCCTTTGCACTGCTCGCTCTATGTGGGCACCACTCACTTTGTTGAGCAATAGTTGCTCCCTATTTTTGGAATAAGTTTCTACTTTCCTGCTCAGAAAGCTGAGTTTAGCTGGAGGCTGCTATTTCGTTCCTTTATTAAGCATCCTTCAACACATTCGGCATCCAAAAAAATTTATTCATCGTAAAGAAGGAGCTTGGGTACAAAACTGGTTTTAAAGTTTAGCCCCAAGTTTTCCAGATCTTTACCAATGGCATTTAAATCACACATAAAGCTCGAGGAAAAGGTCACATTTTCCAGCTTTCTAGGAAGGAAGGACAGAAGGATGGAAAGACCTAAGTCACAATTGCTTAGTCATCCAAGCTCCGAGCCCAGCCACCCAGAGCAGAAGCCAGAAACACAAGAGAACCGTGTCTGTCTTTCTAAACAAATCTGTTTCACATTTTGCAGGCAATAAAAAAAAAAAAAAAAGGAAGAAGAAAGACGAGTCAGTCTGCAGCTCAAAGCAGGAGGAAAAAAATCATAAAGCTGCAAAACAGAGTGTGGATAATCAGTTTTCATCTTTTCCACCCACTTTGGGGTGAACAGGCTACAGCAGGCCAGAAACAAGAATTTCTACCTTGCCCTCAGCATGGCATGAAAAGAACCCAGCAATCCACACACACATTTCATAGAGCACAACTGGCTGCACTTTCTTTTATTTCTGTTCTATGTAGCTTTCACACAAGACTTGCTATTATTATTTTTTTTTTTGTCCTGCAACAAAGCTTTCTCCTGCATTATTCTTCCTTGGTATCACCCCGTATTTATTAACTGTTAATTTACACTATCCATGCCAACAATTCCTAGTACAATCTGATCAGTAAAAATCCACTTAAACCTAGTGGCATGCCCCACACACCCTTTTATCAAGATTATTAGCGTTTGTATTTTATTTTATCAAGCCCTGAGAGGCTCTAAGCAGGATCACAGTCCCAGTGGCAGCACAGCACATGAGGGATTTGAGATAGCCCAGCCCAGGGAGGTGAAGTGGCACTGATTCCCCTGCCACAGGCACAGCATTGTGACACTGCAATCAAGGGATCTGCCTGAGGGAACCAGGGATGCTGCTAAGAGAGATTAGATTGAAATCTAAAATCCTTGACACCTAGCTAAGTACACATGACAAGACTGTGGAGAATGCTGGATCTTTGCACCTTTCTGTAATAAAACCTGAATGGAATCTAAATAGATTTATTCCATCTGTCTCTTGAAATGAAATGGATATGAATTTGTATTTTCTGGGCTACTTCTATTGACTACTTGCCCTTCTACTTCTAAAGCTGAACACAGAGTGAGGGTATTATAACCAATACAATCTTTATTTCCATCCTTTGAGACTGCCTAGTAACATCCATCAATATCAAACCTTCACTTAATGCCAACCATCACACGAAAATTGAAATTCCAGCACTTTTGATGCAAGTGTTTATAGCAAACCTTGTGAGAGAGCTGCTAGCTGGACTAATCCTAACCTTGACATTTTGGAATATGGGATTAGAAGTCTCTGCAGCTGCTTTCTTATGAGTTGGTGAGGTGGCAGGAAAAAGGGAAGTGTGTGCATGCACTGAACTCAGAGGCAGTACTTCCAGACTGATGTCACATTTTAAGAATATCCTGGGTACTTTCAGTGCAAGGCTCTGTCATTCCCTCAGTGCACACATCCCCAACACCCAGCAATCCCACAGGAGAAATCGTGACTAATGAGCACCCAGCAGAGCTTCAGAACCTGCCCTGTACCTCAGAGCTGGAATGAACAGTCACTGCCATTGGAGCCAGAGCTGGGGCCATTTGCAAGGAGCCAAAGCCAGATGGGGATGCTTCATTTGCTTCCACTTTGCTTTGCTGTTCTCTGCATAATTCCTGCCCCAATCCCCTCAACACTCTCAGAATATTTTGCATAGGGAAGGACACGCTGGCATGCAGCGCGTTAATCTTCATATACCAATAGGCACAACGTGTGCCAATAGACACAACAACCCATCGTGGTACAGCTTAGAATGTCTCAGGTCCTCGTTTATTTTCAGCAATGGAATTAGTCAGAAGTACTGCTGAAAAGAGTTTGTGTTATTCAAATTACACTGTAAGCATTTTCCTTCTTCACAGTTTTAGTGTAAAGGCAAAAAGATGTGGAAAAGAAAATTTCTGCCATTCAAAGTGTCCAGAGCCGGGACAGAGGCATGAGGAATAGCAAATAAATCAGGAATTTACACACTTTCAAATTCACCCATGATATTTTATTGCACAAGTTTAGGTCCTAACTTTTCTATCAGCTTTCAATGTGCTACTTAACTTCCTGACAGTGAGAAAGGTACTGCTGTGACTAAACTGCAGAAAGGCATTTTCTAAATGTCCATGGACATGTGCATGGGAGTACATCTATTATATATATAAAAACCAGATCAATTCACAAGTCTCAGCAACATTAAACAAGATGTTCCACTTCAAATATCTAATGCTGCTAGAAAGTTCACCCTGTTACATTTAAGAACAGATGTTTTGAAAGTAAAGATTTTTATATAGCCTCATACTCTAAAGTAGAAAAACTCTAATTTATAAATCAGCACTTACTTTAACATCCTCTAATAGAGTCAAAAAGTCATTTTTAAAACAGTTTTAAGAAGTTGATTTCAATCCTGAACATTTTTCTTTTCTAGATGCAGTTTCAGAGGTTAGCATTTCTACATAGGCTACAACAGGACACATTAACACATAACAGGGTTATAATTTATATATAAATTATATAACACATAACAGGGTTATAATTAGTCTTTGCTGATGCCAGCTCAAGACCACTCACACATTCCCATGCAAGGCTGCTTTCCATTTAGAAAACCTTGATAGAAATCATAAATTAATCATTTTCTTCTCTAAACTTTATCCCATATCACTGACTTAAAAGTAAATAGCCCCCTAAAACAAGATAGCATGCACATTGTTCATACTTTCTGCTCAGATCAGCCACGTGTAAAATAGGTGTATGTTCATGTAATTGGCTACAGTATTTTGCTCCATGGTTAAATGCATGATTTCCTCTAAGAGAATGCCAGTGTGGTCTGCATCACATTTTCTACTTCATAAAGATCCAATGAGCTGTGACCACAGGCTCCCCAACTTAATGGAAAGTTCACTTGCTGACTTCCGAGTTTAAATTGTCCCTTTCTACTGCAAATCAATAGATTTGAAACACATCAATGGATCTCTTCCCCAAAAGCTCTAATCCCAAGAGACTTAGAAAGTAGATCTAACTCAGATTTATAACTCTTGCAGCACACCAAACCAAAGGTCCCTCCTCTTTATAATACAAATAATAAATAAAATTAAATACTTATACATATTAATAATTATAATTACATAAATATTTATAAATAAATATAAAGGAATATTTATAATATATAAATAAATTAAACTAAACTGAATCATGGAGACACTTCCTTGGTGCAAACCACACCCCTGCCCAGGGATTCAGCTATCAGCAGCTGGCATTATTTCCTTTCTAAAATGTTGGAAGCTGTCTTTGCAAAGCTATGCAGTTTTTTTAAACAGTCTTTTGCTGCTCAAAATTTATTTGCTCCCAGCAAGAAAACAAATATCTGAATGATAGAGTAAATTCAATTCCATGTACATAAGGAAAGATGCAAAACACCCACATGCACTTCTAGCTGAGGATTTCTACATCTTTGCAGCCAAAGAACTGTCCTTATATTAAATAACTTTTTAAAAGGCATAATTTTTATTTGTTTTTTCATTCTGTTGTATTTTTAGATGGCTACCTCAATCGACAAGAAAATTAAACTAAATAAAATCAAGGCAGTGTATACCTAGAGTCCCACTACGCTCACCAAGACTTGAAATATTCTATATGGAGATCTAAGTCTTAATCAGCATTTTTAATAATTTCAGAAACCTTTAAAACATTATCACAGTCTAGCAACATCAGAAAATAAATGTAGAGGTCGTGTTTGGGTCAGGGAAATGAGGAAAAAGGGTGTGTGGTGGGACTGACATGAATAGCCTCAAGGCACCTGGAAAACACTGAAGCAGGAATTAATGACCACATTCAAATAAATTTTTAGTGGATAAATTAAAATGGGAAAGTTAAATAAAAGAACTTAGGAGAATCAAGATAAGGGTTCTACACACACAGAGGTTCTCTTCAAGCTGCAAGTGCTTGGAAAATTTTGATGATCATCTCCAGAGATTTTTGTCACAATCACTGGGATAAAGTGGAATTAAGAAAGAAGAGAATTAAAACAGCCAGAACCCAGAGTGAATGTCACCTGAGGTCAAAAATGGAGGGTTTGTGTTCTGAGGGAGGGGAAGAACACTTAGTGCTCTTTTGGAGCAGGCTGAAACTTTTAAGACATTATTTGGCTCCAAAAGTGAGCCAAGCAATTCCTGAAAAGGAACATGGTACCTAGGCCCTCTTATAAAAGAGAATAAATTTATGAGAAATCAGCTTTTTCAAAGTCCAGCACCCAAAATGGGAACTGAAAGCACCAGGCAAAGTGCAAAATGAGAACCACAGGAAAATCAATGATTCCAATTTGTAAAGAAAGCACAAATCAAATACTGTTAATATGATATATAAGCACAATATAAACTATTTGTACTACACGCATTAAGGGCAAATTGCTTGAATAAATTCTATTTTTATGAAAAAATACTGCAAACAACACGCTGGCATGTCAGGAAAGTAGAAATAATAACACTGCCATTATTAGTACTATATGCTATTTCCTAGTGATTTCCCAGGATCATCTGTTCTCACTTCCAGCAGCTGTTTAAATCCCTTTTTGCCTCACCAAATCCAGTTTTGTTTTACATTCATTGTATAATTTGTGCAGCCTAATACTTATACTATTACTATAATGCTCACTTCATTGCAAACATGAAAAAGAGGCAATGCTTCTCCATTTGGAATTTCAGGAGGCGTTGATGGTTTCAGCAGGGGACTGTGAGTTTTGGGAATGAAAATAGTGTTGGGTTGCTTATTTCTTTCTTTCCCTCTCAAAGCAAGTGGAAACAACATTTTGAGAGAAAAAAAAAACCAAAAAACAGAGCAATCCCTGATATGGCCAAACAGAAGAAGAATGTGTTAGCACACTAAAAAAGGTCAAATCCAGCCCCAAGGATGAGAGAACAGACCTTGTGAAGAGTCCTTCCATGGTAGAAGAACCCAAATTTGCTCCTCAGCCTGGGCTTTCACACATTCCACATCATCCCCTGCACTGATCAACTCAAGCCCCTCTGTCTCCTCTCAGCCTCTTTTTAAATTCAGGCTGCAGAAAAAAAATCCTAAGCATTATTTTGTAATAAAAGACTAGATTAATACAGAAAGAGGTTTAGGGGGTTTGCCTCTGTCCAGCAGCTGAAAGACAATTTAATTTAATAGCTCTGGAGAGCACATAGAGAATGAACTGTAACTGAGGGCACAAACAGCTCCATCATGGAAATTATCATTGCAAAAGTATCTTTCTCAGTTTCACAGCAATAAAAAGATGGGTTTGCCAAAAGATAGATTTTTCTTCACCCAGGCACTGTTTCTTCCCAAAGGGTCTGAAAAGTAAGAACACCATGGAAAATGGAAAGCAGCAGCTGTCCACAGAACTGTTTGAGTAGAAGATAAATAGAAATAAAGGTTGTGATTAATCTTGGAAGGAACAATCACTGTGAGGGCCACATTTTTAACATGACCCTACTTATAAGAACTTATTTCAGGTTATTAATTCTGCTTATCAAATACGCCTCGTACTCAAATACTTCATTTTATTTTGTCAAATCATTAAAAATGCATCACAAATTGAAAAGTAAACAACCAGCTGCCACTGAAACACAGTCAGTTTAGAGCTTCACTTTGAATGGGATGGAAATAACCAGGGTAAATACTTGTATAATAAAAATTCCTCACCCTATTTGAAACACTATCACTTTCACTGCTTTTTCTACAACTTTCAGGCAGCAAAACGGGCTCAGCAGCTCAGCCTCCCCACTAAAATAAACACACAGCTCCATGTGTGTATTTGCAAACCCTTCCAGGACAAACAGAGCTGCAGAATGATTGGGGCCAGGAGGACAGGCCTCTGGAGGTCAGTGAGCTCCAACTGCAGCTCTTGCTCAAACTGAACCTACTTTGACAATGAGCTCAGGTTTCTCATGCCCTATCTGGTCACACTTTCAGTGCCTTCAGGTATGGAAAGCCCTCAGTGTGTCTGGAGTCACTGTGAAGAGATTCCAGAGTCTGACAGCACTGCCCAACATCTCTGCTGGGACACGACCTGCTCCTGCCTCCACCCAAACCACTCTGGGCTCTGGGGTTTTTGATGCCCAATGGGACATCATGTTCCAGACACAGCTCCAAGAGGGCCCAAAAAGAGCAATAGTTTAGCCTTCCTTAAGTCCTACAAAAGAATCCTTATTTTAGTGTTAATGCCAGAAAAATGGCAGCATGTACAGATGAGATTTTAGTGGTGCACAGCAACATGAGGATCACCTCCAGGGAAGATCATGAGGAGTAATACTGCTACTCACAGGAACACCTGTATGGCTCCTCACTCAAGAGCAAGGGTGAAAATTAAGGAAAACTGTCACTCTTAGTTGTTAAATATCTTCATTAGCCAAGAAGGAGGATAATTACTGCTCACAGAATTCACAGTGTGAAAAATCCTCATCCATTTTCTCTCCTGTTGATGCAGCACACACCAAAGGGCTCACACTGGGGGCTTTCCTGCACACAGCAGGCAAGGGAGGGGAAAGAAAATCCATCAAAGTGCAACAGAATGCTTGCCTCAAACCAACTTCCATCACTTTATATGTCCCAGAACCACAGAAAACTCTTACTAAGGTTTCTCTTGCTTGTCTATTAATAAAATACATTTGGAATAGAGAATACTACACAGGTATTGCTTCAGTCATGCCTCACCTGTTGCAGATTTCCTGAAAATAAGCACTGACAGACTCTTCTTGTTGGGTGCATTGCCAGGCAGCTCCTCTCCCTCCTGCCCCCTGGATAAGAATGTGACAGTGTTCACAGGGGTCTGAGGATGAGGGAAGAGATGAGGATTTGACTCCAGGTTTCAGAAGGCTTGATTTTTTTATTTTATGATATATATTACATTAAAACTATACTAAAAGAATAGAGGAAAGGATTTCATCAGAAGGCTAGCTAAGAATAGAAAAACAAAGAATGATAACAAAGGCTTGTGTCTGGGACAGAGAGTCTGAGCCAGCTGACTGTGATTGGCCATTAATTAAAAACAACCAACATGAGACCAATCCCAGATGCACCTGTTGCATTCCACAGCAGCAGACAATCATTGCTTACATTTTGTTCCTGAGGCCTCTCAGCTTCTCAGGTGGAAAAATCCTAAGGAAAGGATTTTTCATAAAATTTGTCTGCGACATAAGAGCATCTTCCATGGCTCCATTGTAATGAGCAGGCCTGGCTGGGGACGGTAGGTGGCTAAAGGACAATGCAGTAGCTGTGAAGGACATTTCTAATCTCATCAGAATTCCTTGGGAGGAAGAACCACACCCTGTATGTGCACAGAAGCCATCAGTCAGGGGTGAGCAGCCCCCGATGTGCCGCGGTTATCGCGCTGTTCATCAGGAGATGGATGAGCACCAACCCCATCCATGGCCCTGCACACACTCCCAAAAGAGTCTGCATGGCAAAGGCATCCCCACATGGGCACAGAATGATTCACTGCCCTCCCCTCATGTTGGAACCCAAGGAATTCCTCTGGCTGCCCTGGAAGGCTCAAGCCCCTGAGCAGGGGGCTCAGAGACCTTGGCGCAGAGCACAGGACCCTGTGCCTTTGATTTAGCCCTTGGAAAAAACAATCACCAACCTTATGTGAAGAATTACAAGCCACGAAAGTTTAAGTAGAATGATAGTCAATTTATCACGGGGTGAAAAATAGATTTTTTGGGGGGTTTTAGCATGTAGGGGGGTCAGGAGGCAAGATGGAGGGATTGCAGCATGTCCAGCCTTTCTCCTTCTTCTTCTTGGCCTCCATCTTCTGCTGTGATGGTGGCACTTACAGATTGGTTTAGAGTAGAAGCTCACTGTCTAACACAGCTGATATGTATTGGAAAGTAATTGTAAATATTGTATATGTAGTTTTTAGTATAAAAAGATAACACAGCCCAGGAGGCAGGCAGAGTGCCTCTGTCTGTCCTGCTGAGCGGACCTCGGCTGGACAGGAGAAAGAATTTTATAGATATGATAGAATAAACAAACTTGAGACCGAGAAATGAAGAGCTCTCACTCCTCCTTCAACTGCCAGGCTGGGAAAAGAGACTTTCTAACACATCTCAGGGTCACTCTGACCAGCAGAGAACCCGAGAGCCTCATGCTGGAGAAAAGGCTTGGAACAGGGAGGTTTTTACAAATAATCTCATCTCCTCGTAGGGCTAAGCCTCTTCTGAGGATTCGCAGTGAAAAGCTTCTGCAGTCCCTCCCCCTTTTTTTGCCCATTATTTTCAAATAAATAAATGCAACAGATCACAGTTTCCAATTATAATCCATTAGGTATAATCGTTCAAGCTGCATTTTGAGGGTAAGGGTTTCCTTATTCTAGTCCTTCTGGTTTTCAGGTTTTAGAAAATATTTTAAAAATTCTAAACCTACTTCACAGCAATTTTACAGGTCTCCTTCTAATTTACTATTCCCAATTATTATCATCTACATTTTTTTAGTAATAACTGTAGCATATACCACAAACTTAAGAATTTAAATTTTCCATGTATATTGCTAAGACTTATATATTTACATTTTAAACTATTTTAATTGAGCCTTATGCTGCATAAAGCTAAATTTTTCAAAAGTATAATTTTCTGTAATTATTTTATGTTTAAGCTATTACCTTTTTGCTCTACAATATCAACAACACACAAGTAGCTATTTTTCCAAATTGTAGCTTACAGATATCCATGTTTCAAGTATCTACAACTGCTCAAGACTTCCTCCATTTCCACAGCATTAATAAAGGGGAAAGAGTCTAGAAAGTCACATGATTTACAATTGTTAAATCATCATGAGTTTCAAAGTAACTGAGTTACCTCACATCTACTTGCAAAGGATTAATAAATGGAATTTTAACAGAAGAAACATAGACTAATAAAGTACAGGCAATGCACATAAATTATATTACAGTTATCATATCGTCCACGTTCCTTTGAGTGCTTCATTGCAAGTTAGCAGTAAAATTAGAAATAAGGACACCAGAACATTTTTTTCCTCCTGTCCTTCCCCCTCAACTTCAATTGTCTTTCAGGGAAGCTACAGACTCCAATCTTCTTCCTCACTTGCTGATGGCAGATCCATCTGATTGCCCTTACTTTGGCTGCAGAACCACTCATCTGCAGAGGGCTGTGCTCAGAACCCAGTCCCCTCCAGCCTGCCCACACTGGCTTGTGCCTCAAAACTCCAAAGGAGGAGAGGATCTGTAAATTCAATTATCCCTATAGAGAGAGGGGGAAATTGCAGCCTCCCACAAACCCTCTGCAGCCCTTGGGATTGCAAAGGGACCCTCCACGTCCCGTGGATGTTTGCTGCTCCTTCCCCACAGCCTACACAAACATTTGTGCTGTTCACTCTACTGTCCCATTCCAAGCAATTAAACCTGAGATATAACATAGTGACCAAGTCAGTGAAAGGGAATTTTCCCAGTGTTCTTAGAAAGCTCCAGCTGAAAGTTCCAGCTGTAGCCACCAGCATGTACCACACTCTGAGGGCCCAATATGGCACTGCCAGGGAGCGCTCTGCTGCTAGAAAGCAAAACCAAAAGCTCTGTTGAAATAAATATTCTACATTCCCCTGGCAAAGTTACAAGCCTGACTGGGACAAGAGAAGTAAGAAAATGGAAATGACCAGGTGGATGTGAGCAGGATTTACAGGCAGCTCTTTGGAGACAGGGAGGTTTCTGCAGTGACATTAACTGAGCTGAAAACGAGTCACATTCACGCTTCCCCATCAGCATTTCCTGTCTCCAGGTGTTGCTCTGCACTGCAACAAGGCTGGGGTCAGCTCTCTCAACATGAATGTCTGGTGCCACTTCCAGCACTGGGACACCCAGCCTGGGCTCCATCTGCTCCTCCAGCAGCACAGCCTGGAAATCCAAGGTCAGCTCTACCAGAATCCGTTAAAAATTATGCAAGGTAGAAAATATTTCAAGCATAAAATGATTGTTTTCCAGCTATTATTATTTCTCTATTTAAACCCTCACTGATTGCACTTATTTCAATTATTATCTCTGCTGATATTTTAGCTATTAAGCAGCAAGCAGCTATCAAGTTTGTTTGACTCTTTTCTCTGTCATTCTTTTGCACAGAAATCTGAGTAATGTCCTACTGAAACAAATAAAACCAAGACACTGCTAAGTTATTTATCAGCATTCTACCAGTGTCTTTTCCATACCATTTACAAAAATGCATTTTGCTTACAATGAAAAGTTGAAGACAGAGGCTTAGGAGATACATGACTTGTACCTTGGCACATAATTACTATTATGTTCCTTACATAAAGCTTGTCATTGCCTTCTGCTTTTTCCATGATAGGACAACTCTGGCATCATAATTAGCTTTCTAATAAAGCACTTCCCCCCATCACAAGTCCAAACTTCCACACATTTCTACCTGAGGACTCAATAAAAACCAAAAACAAATAATAAGAAGCTAGCATAATCTAAATATTTGACTATATTTACAATTTCTAAATCTGTTAATTAAAAAAAATTGTGAAATTTAACCCCCTAGTCTAACTTCAGAACTTTGTTTCTAAAAATGTGAATTCACTCAAGAAGTGAAAAGTACAGTCTAAAATGTTCCATGCATAGAAACATTGGAATATGGAACAAATGTTCCATGCAATTTTCCATTTGCAATCTTGCAACTGCTTTATGTTTCAACTAAAGGTTCAGATCATATTTTTTACTGGTTTTATTCCACATATTATAACAAAACCTGAAAAATCTAGTTGCATTTAGTGAGGAAACTATGAGCTCATTTTCCAAACTTCAAGTCAGGACCAACTTCACTTACTGTACACTGGAAAAACATGCAGCAAATCTTCCAAAACACAATTATGAAACAGATAATAGGAATCCACTGTGGTTTGAGTCTTGACCATAAAAATATTCATTTTTTTAAGGGAAGGGGGAAAAGAAACCAAAATGCCCAACACAATACAAAATTCAAGCAAAGTAAGAGAGATGTCAGATAAAAAATTGCTATACATATGCAGAACATAATCATTTGGTTTTATTTTAAAGATATGTAATAAGAAAAAACAGAATGAGCATCATCTTGATGCAAATAAAATCAATGCATCTGATTTTATGTCACAGTCTGTTTGTGAAATACTGTGAAATGGCCAATACAAAGAAAAAAATAAATCACACCCAACCCAAACGCCATCCCTTCACAGAAATCAAAGTGTTACAGAACAGCCCAAATTCTGCTGAAAAGTGAAGCTGCAGTTGTCCAGTACACCTGGAATTATGATCCTATGAATCTGTATGCATTCTGAGCCATTATCAATTTTAGCACTTCCTACAGAATGCTCTGTCACTGTCTAATACTGGGACTAGAACTAAATGATAATTTCCCCTTGTTACAAACAAACTTTCTTTCCCAAGCAGTATTTTATATTTCACATCCACAAAAATACATATTTTGGACATTATTTCTTTTCTGCTCATTGATTGAGAAGCAAAATTAATTACATTTAAACAACTTTCAGTACATCTAAGTAAGTGATCAAACTTTCATTGCTGATGGCTGCAAAAATACCAAAGAGATGCTTTTGACAATGAGTAGATGAAGGAAATTTTCCAGGTCATTGTGATATGAATGATAAAGCAGGCTGCCAAGAAACCCCTCAGCAGAGGCCCTCTGGATCTGGGAACTATTTTTTATTTCTCTGCATAACTCAGGCACTGCTGAACTCACTGAACACGCCACAATAGAGATTTCCCAGAGCATGCCAGCAAATCCACAAGGGTAATTTAAGCAGCACGGCAAGAACATGTCTTTTAAACTTCTAAATAAAGATATTCAGGAGCTCATGTAATTGCCTGGAATCTCTGGAGTCAGTTCAGACAACAAATTCTGTCAAAGGATTTCCTCCCAGGGAAGGGTCACCTTAAAGACTAACAGGGGAAGACAGCAAGTCCATTAGATCAAAGGACCAAATCCAGCACCAGCTTGACATGTAGATACAGGGCAGGAAAGGTGTCAGAAAATTAATGAGCCATTAACTGGGCTGAGACTAACACCCAAAAAGAGTAAAGAAGTGCATGGAATTGGATATCAATCTGTTGGTGGCAGCCCTGCAATGGCTTGTAGCAGCGAGTTAAGGAGGATAGATGGAGCAAGGAGAACACAAGCTCCAGTCACCTGTCCAGAAAAAAGCAAGCCCTGAAAGGCCTGCAAGCCTCGGGAGATGAGCTCATTAGGATTCCAACCCACACAACAAGAGGCTGGACACTGCAATGCTTGTTTCTCGCTGAAACATCCAATTTTTGCAACAGTAAGTACACACATAAGGGGTAAAGTCACACACACTGCAGTGGCAATGTATTTATCCCAGGATTATTGTGCATGACACCTCTCCTCCCAGCCCCATGAAATACCAAATCCTCTCTGGCACTTCCTATTAACAGCAAGGAGTGCAATGCAGGCAGCACTTGGAAGAGCAAGGCAGGAAAAGTTCTGGCCCACATGACAGGGCATCTCTTTAAAGAGCCACAATAAGGCCATAAAGGGACATTAGAGACAGACATTTAACTGAAACTCAGGGTAATATCCTCCACTGGGAGTATTAGCACTTAATTGGGAACAAACTAAGTGACTGACTTAATTCTGATATATTGCACCATCTGTGGAGTCCAGGTTATAATTGATAGGCCAGCTGGATGTGGAGCAAGGTACAGCATGTGAAATACTGTACTTTGTTTCTCACTCATTATTACTTTGCTAAACTGTTAAAGTTTAAATTGTCCTTTCCATTAAATGGGCATTGTTTCATACTTATTCCTTGTTAATTAACACATTATGAAACAGGTCATGGCTTTCAGTACATGACAAGACTGTTACTCTGAAAATCTCCTTGTTTTCTCTTTCCTCTATAAAATCACCTTAACAATACACATGAAAGAGGTCATGGAGCTGCTCATGACCATGAATTTGTGCAAAGAGATGAGTAAGTTAAAGGAATTGCTCAATTCTTATTGTTATAGCTCTGTATAGCTAATATATGCTGTAACAATATATAAAACAATATATATTGGTTTATAGTTTCTACTATGAAATAAATTCTGATTCACTTTTCAGCCTAGGCTACCCTTAATACAGAAGCAGGAAGGTGAAAATCAGTAGGTTTGGGACCAGGGAAGTCTATAGCACTTGACTGCCCAGGTAATTTGATCTGAGAACCATAAAATTGGCTTACTCTAAAATATGGGCAACTTTGCAAACCTCTTAAATGTATTTTATAACACATTTCAATAGCTGGTCAAGAGTGCCTGGACTTTGGAACAGGCTTCCTCCTATTCCATATAACAAAATCCAAAGGGATGAACCTGAAAAGTCCCACTGGCAGCAGCAGATGTGAAATAAGAGACATTTGAGCATCCTGCTTTCAGTGGTATGAAACTATTCTCACCAAGGACTTCATCCATTTTACCTAACTGTAAGGCAAAGGAAAATAATTTTCATATGACCTTATATAAATCCCTACTGCCTCAGTACAAAATGGACTTTATTGTAATAAATGGGCTATTGATGGACTCCATTAATTACATCTATTTGCATGAATGGAATAGGGGTGCAGTTAAGTAGAGGGACTCTGGAATTCTGACTCACTGACTGTGAGTAAAAAAATCACAAATGGTTAATTGCAAGGAGATGTCTCCTCTGATGGTAGAGTAGGATCTACCCGGTCCATTCCCGCTTTTATGTTGATTTCAGAACTCTCAGAACTGCCAGCATGTGCCCCAAGCTGTGGCAGCCCCAAATGCAGCAATTTCCTCATATTCCCCTCAGACACACAATGTCAGGAGCTGCTCTCATCCCTTGAGCTGACACTGCCAAACCAAGCAACATGACAGATGTTAATTAAAAGAAATAAATACAGCACAAGTGTTGAAACAACACAATTCATGATCTGCCATGCAACAAGAAAAAGCCAGCAGCTCACTTTATGTGTTGATTTGTGCTCTTCCCTGAGACATAAGGAACTCATCTGCATTCTAAAATGCTATTGATACACTTTATTCTGCTGTTCCTGTCCTGTAACCAAACACATGAAGTTTTTTAGGCTCTGAAAGAGTGGAATTACATTTGAATTTTTTGTTTTGTTTTTGCAGAAAAACAGAAACACTTCTAGAGGACAGTGGTTTTGAGAACAAACTCAGGAGCAAGTTTATCTCATCAATGCTTCCCTCAAACATTTTCTAGGGGAAACAAAAATAACTCGAAGCTTCTTATCACCTGAACCATACTGCAAAAGGTCAGTGTCAGAGCAGCAGCCATTATTAAGCTCCGAGTGGCCTGGATTCTTCCATTTTTCAGGGGGGAAATTTCATCCAACATCGATTAAATCTGTTACACATGTCAGAGTCACAGACATCTTGTATGGAGAATCCTTTCCTTAGGATTTTTTCCTCCCGAGAAGCTGAGAGGCCTCAGGAACAAAATGTAAACAATGATTATCTGCTGCTGTGTCATGCAACAGGTGCATCTGGGATTGGTCTCATGGGGATGTTTGTAATTAATGGCCAATCACAGTCAGCTGGCTCAGACTCTCAGCCCAAGCCACAAACCTTTGTTATTCATTCTTTTTTATTCTTAGCTTAGCCAGCCTTCTGATGAAATCCTTTCTTCTATTCTTTTAGTATAGCTTTAATGTAATATATATCATAAAATAATAAATCAAGCCTTCTGAAATATGGAGTCAAATCCTCATCTCTTCCCTCAACATAAGACCCCTGTGAATGCTGTCACAAGTCAGTGCTTCACATCCTGCACACACCAGCACAAGCACAGAAATCCAGGGCAGTGGGATCTACACTTTAATTTGAAATAAACCCTCTGATTTAGCAATTGTTTTCTCAGAGAACCCCAAAAAACCACCAGAACCAGTTAAAAATCCTCTTTCTTTCACTGCTGCGCACTCCTGCAGCTCCTGGCTTGCACAGGAGCACAAACACAGCCCAGTCCAACACTTCAGCACGGCTCAGAAAAATCAGATTAAAAACCCCAGAGTGCAAACCCCAGTGTGTGCCCAGGAGCCCCAGAGCTCTGCAATCAGCCCATCCTTGGTGCACAGCCCCTGATTTACAGCCCAGGTCAAGGCAGCAGCCTCAGCTTCCCCTCCTGCTTTAATAAAAGCCCTTCTTAAAAACACCAAACAGATCCACATCAAGAAAGCAAGATATGGAAGGTTCATTTTTCAAGTCTGATCAAACTGGGGAACTACTTTTGGTGTCTGTTCTGAACTAAGAGAGGGATAAAGAGGGAATCAAAGAGAAAAGTGACAGAACAGCAGAGGGGAAAAAGAAAACGAAAGACAGTTTGGGGGGGGAAGGTGAAGATTAGGATAAAACTGCACAGAACAGGCCCATTTGAGTAACATTTTTTATTTTAAGAGCCCCTTGGCTATGCCTTGGCTCAGCTTTATCAGCAGGATATATAATTTCTCACAAATTTTCCTGCAGCAGCCTTTTGATGAGGTGGCACAGTAATAAATGGGGAGATAATTTGACGTGTTGAACTTTTATTGCTGGTGAGGAATAAAAGGATTTTCAGCTCCCTGGCTGAGTGTGCAGTACTGACAGCTGGAGCAGGGAGGGAGAGCTCCCCCAGATTAAACCACAAAAGGAGAATAGGTATGGATTTCCCATAAAAATAACTCCAGTGATAAAACACAGCGGCACTGAGTACCTGGAAGAATTAAACTGTGATTACCAGCTGAGTTTATGAAGTTGGCCTGACATTCTCAAACAAATGGAATAGTGGGGACATGCACACACACACACTGCACTGGGCATTCACTGGAGATGGGAGTGCCCTGGGGGTGGAGGCAACAGGGAGATCCCAAGGGCTGCCCAAAGCTCAGTCAGAGCCAGCAGGGCTCCCTAAAGCACAGTGAGAGCCAGAAGAGCTGCCCCAAAGCACAGGGAGAACCCCAAAGCTCAGTCAGAGCCAGCAGGGCTCCCCAAAGCTCAGTGAGATCCACCAGTCCTCCCCAAAGATCAGTGAGAGCCAGCAGGACTCCCCAAAACACCTTGAGATTCAGCAGAGCTGCCTCAAAGCACAGAGACACCCAGCATGGCTCCCCAAAGCCCAGTGAGAGCCCCAAAGCCCAGTGAGAGCCCCAAAGCCCAGTGAGAGCCAGCAGAGCTCCCCAAAGCTCAGTGAGAGCCAGAAGAGCTGTCCCAAAGCTCACTCAGAGCCAGCAGGGCTCACTAAAACACCTTGAGATCCAGTAAGACTGCCCCAAAGCACAGTGAGAACCAGAAGTGTTGCTCAAAGCTCAGTGAGAGCCCCAAAGCACAATGAGAGCCAGCAGGGCTCCCTAAAACACCTTGAGATCCAGCAGGGCTGCCCTAAAGCACAGTCAGATCCAGCAGGGCTATCCCAAAGCTCAGTGACACCCATCAGGGCTCCCCAAAGCTCAGTGAGATCCACCAGTGCTCCCCAGATCTCAGTCAGAGCCAGCACTGCCCCCCAAAGCACAGTGAGAACCCCAAAGCTCAGTCAGAGCCAGCAAGGCTCCCCAAAGCTCAGTCAGAGCCAGCAGGGCTCCCCAAAGCTCAGTGAGAGCCCCAAAGCACAGTGACACAAAGCAGGGCTGCCCCAAATCTGTGCCCACTGCAGGCACCACTCCCCACACCCCTGCGAGGCTGCCCCAGCCCCTCACACTGATTGTTGGCACCTGCTTATGGAAATAACCAAAGAGAACCTAAGGAATGATGGGGTTTAGAGGTTCTAGAGGAACAAGAATTGAAAAAAATCCCAGAGGAGTGTCTGGTTTTGCTGTTCATGGTTACCAAGTGTCCGTGCCCGGGGGCAGCACTGGGGGCTCCGGGTGAGCAGGGGATGCTCCAGGCTGGGCACAGCCTGTCCTGGGCACCCACCCCGGGCACCCTGAGCCTCAGCCAGGCTGGCAGGGCCTGGGGAACGCCCGGGACAGAGGGAAAAGCCCAGCAGGGACTGAGGGGAGACCTGCAGAGGAGCCCCATGACATGGAACAGCTCCTCAGGGAATGGAAAATCCCCTTTGAAAACAGCTCACCTCAGAAGCACAGTATAGATCATTTAGTACACTATCATTTTATATATCATTTAGTACCATATTTTATATATCATTTAGTACACTATCATTTTCTGTATCATTTATTATTTTATCATTTTATTTATCAATCATTTTCTATATCATTTAGTACTGTATCATTTTATATACCATTTAGTACACCATCATTTTATTTATCATTCAGTACTATATCATTTTATATTTCATTTAGTAGTGTATCATTTTGAGCTCTACCTGGGCTTCCAGCCTGCTTTACAGCCCACCACTCCAGGCACAATTCCTAATTAATAATGATAAATGATATTTGATGTATATAAGGCATCTAAGGATGGCTCATGATTTACATAACATTCAAATTCACAAAGCTGATTCTGAGTTCAGTTCTGTCTTAATGTATCTGCCTGTGTGGTTACAACAGCCACAATCAATTCTGAATGTTGATTTGAATTACTGAAATGTAATTGAAGAGTAGCTCATTGACACTGAGAAGGCAAACAAACTGTTAATGCTAATTCCTCTGAGTACATCTCACCAAGGGTACTGGCAGGAGGGAATTGAAAAAATACATATTCCCAAATAACAGAAAATCTCTGAACACAGATACAGTTTAAAACAGTAATAAAGACAGTTCTTTTACAAAGAAAAGAAATATTTTACATATGTAAATAACAATGATCTTATACACGTTAAGGAAAATTATTTAAGCCTTAGGAGCCTCATATTTGCCTCTTTTATAAGAAAAAGAAAGGAAAAAGTAGATAGGCTGTAATTCACCCTTGATGTGTGGTATGGAAAACATATTTAATGGCTTTCCCCCTTCCCCATAACATTCAAATTGCCACTTAAGGCAGAAGTAAAGCAACTATTTTAAAATATATTGAAGAGCCCTTCAATATATTTAAGCTATATTAATACTATAAATTACTATATAATTATTTTTCAATTTTAAAATTAACTAGGTTTAATTACTTAATCTCTTGTGCTATGCTCCGAAATTCCAATGCCTCCTCTTTGAGCAGATTTTTCCTCCAAATCGGCCCCGGAGCACAGGCAGGCACAGCCCAGCCCCAGCAGAGAGCGCAATTGCTGTTCCAATGAGCAGGGTCTGCACACAGCGAGCCCTGCACGGGGGCTTCAGGCAGGAAAAACCAAAAACAACATCATTGTTAACCATTCCTTTCTAACCTTCAGATGTCTCCTTTCTCTTTCTTTAGTACAGTTTTAGTATATCATCTCTTTTTATATAACATAATATCATAAAACAATTAATCAGCCTTCTGAAAACACGAAGCCAAATTCTCATCTCTCACCTCACCGTAGAGACCTCACAACACACACAGAATCTCCTTGTGCCAAGGAGGAGAGAACTCACACTCCTGTGACATTACATCTCTGATTTGAAATTAGCTTCATGCTTTTGTGCATTTCGAATGCTTCGGGTGTTGGGCAATTGAGGAACTGTAAAGGGCATCGGTCACAGGGAAAAGCTGCCAGTAAATAGCAGAGGGCAGCATTAAAACCTCAAGAGTCAGCAGAGGTCTGAACAAGATGCTAGGGGAAAAGAGTGAACACATTATGAGAAATAATAATTTACTTTACTTCTCAATTTCTAACAAGCATTCACCCTCCAAGTTTGCAAGAAAGGCTCTGTTTTCTTTAAATGGCAGGTTCCAACCCATGTGAGTGGAAAACTTTCTAGAGAATCTATGCACTGGGCCTGTTTTTAGTAGATACTCTAAAGGAGATGATTCCTGAGACATATTTTCCCTAGTAAAAATATGTTTTGGTTAATTATGGATGTTTAAGAGCACATGTAGTAAACAGTTCTCTGGAAATTCCAGTGCCCATTTCATATTTCCCTAGGAACATTCTAATGAAGACAATTACATAGAGCCACTAAAAAAAATTAAAATTAAAAATCAACTTTCAGATTATTATTCTTACAAATTAATTATCAAAACTCTATTAATTTATTCCATTAGCTTAGACACTATTATACTACACCATAATTCTCTCTTTTAGGATGGCATGTGATTTTATTAGTGTGTTCTATCAGTTTTGGAGGTTGAAGGCTTCCGGGTGGAATTTTTTTCTCCTCTGTCTAATAAAGGTTATTAAGAATTTAAATAAGGTTTGAAAGTGAGAATAATTTGGACACCAAAGTAATGGCTACACATATCTCACAACAGTAGTTCATTAGTGGGCTGATATTCAGTCAACTAAATCAAAGCTTCTCGCTCGTTTTGCTCAATAGATTTCCACCCAGCTCCTGAAATCCCAAACCAAAAATCTCAGGCCTGTTGAACTGCAGGATTTACAGGAAGGGTGAGGTATAACACTGTGCACTTTGCCCAGTATCTTGGTGGTTCTGTAGCCAGAAATAAATAGGAAGGGCAGAAAACCTGCAAGCATAATATAATGAAATATATTTTATTATTTTATATATATAATAATCATAATATAATAAATTATATATATATATATACCCTCCAGTTCTTTAAAAATCCTTTAAAAAAATCTTTAAAATCCTAATTAATTAGACCAAATATGCCTATCACCTTTAGCAGCTGCACTGGCAGTGCCAGGGCTCTGCAGCCCATTGCACAGCAGCAATCACACAGAAGCTGCACCAGCCTCCCTCCCTCTCAGACCAGGGCTTGTGCCCACCCTGAGCACTGTGTTGTGCCAGCCTCACATTAGCAGAGGCACTGAGCATGCCAAATGGAATATATGCATGCCACAGAAACCTCAAATGCTTAATTTCTGCAAGCACACTCCCCCAGACTCATGACACTGATAAGACATGAACCTAGAGTAACATCATCTTGAAGAATTGCTCCTTGCCTCAACTAAATATTTGTTCCTGTTGTATTAACTTTCCAAACTAATATACAATCAAAATATCCAGTGGCCCATTTAATCCATTTACATACTGAAGTTATGGCCAGCAGCCAGTCTGAAGTGAGCTGATTCTGCTGAAGAGGTACCTGAGGTCCTTTAGAAATTCTACCTGGTGACCCTTGCAGCGGTCTAATAAAATAATTTCATGGCATGTGAATCACTGAGCAAGGAAAAAAAAAATCACTAAAAACTGATTACATTATCAAACTCTATGAAACTGCATCAATTTATTTTTTACAAAAGTAGTATTTCAACTCTACCATACCATGGGGAGTTACACCTTTTTCAGCCACTGCAAGGAGGAGTCCCAAGGAACGTGTACCATGAGATAAAACCCTCCTGGGAGCAGGAAAAAGCCATTTCCAAGTGTGGCTTGGTCACTCGCAGTAAGGTCAGCTCAGGCACGGTCCAGTGCTGACAAACAAAGGCTCCAGTGCAGGGCAAAGGCTGGAGCTGGCTCTGAGGGGCAGAGCAGCTCTGCCCTGGGCCAAGGAGACACTTTGTCATGCCCAGCAGGGCTGCTCCAGGCCAGCTCCTGGGCTGGGTGGGACCATGCATCACCAGCTCCCCTTTGCCCTGCTCCTCACCCTGGCACAGCTCACACACAGCCCAGGGCAGCAGGAAATGCAAAATCACCCCGGGGACAGCACAGCCAGCATGGGGAACTGAAAGGAAATATTAAATACAGACCAAATCACAGAAGGATAGTGTCACTCTTGTATTAAATGATGTATTATGTGACATTGTATTGTGTCACTTCATTATAAGTGACGTAGGCTCCCAGGTGCTCAGAAGGCCAATGCAAGTTTTTATCAGACACCACCCATTCTTTTGTAGTTAATTATGACACAGGTGGACCTTATTGGTCCTTAATGAACCCTTTCACACCATTGGCTAATTAGGAACAACACCCTTCTTGAAAACAATGTGCTCAAAACACAGCTGAAAAGATTAAGGATTGTTGTAATTCTTTCTCTGAACTGTCCAAAACTTCCTAGAGTAAGGCCTGGGAAAGTTTATCTGACTTTCTCTGACCAGACTTTCAGCATCCACAGTATAGCTGCACCATGAAGTCTGACTTCTAAATATACTGTGAAAGGGAGCAACATCCTTAACTCAAGATCGATCCTTCCCTGTATAATTAAATTTGACACAACAGGTCATTTACATAGAGCCAAGGATCTCTCATTCTTGAGGCTCACAAGATGCCTTGGGAAGGTGAGGAGCCCACTGTTCGCACCAGAACCCAGAGATTATATGGGGATCATCCCATAAATAGGCCTGATTTAGCTTTTTGAATCTAGTTTGGGATTGGCCAAACATTGGTGCAAACAGCACCCACGGACAGGGACTGGGGCTGCTCTGGTTCTGTTTTTGCAGAACCCACTGCCAGGGATTGGGGCTGTTCTGGTTCTTTAGCAGAACCCCCAGACAGGGATTGGGGCTGTTCTGGTTCTTTATTTAGCAGAACCCCCAGACAGGGCAGGGATTGGGGCTGCTCTGGTTCCCCTCTGACAGAGCCCACAGGCAGGGATTGGGGTGGCTCAGCTGCTGCTGTGTCTCTTCCTCTGTGAGGACAGAATGCTCCAGGGCACACGGCTGTGGCTGTTCCCCAAATTTCCTGCCAAAGCAGGGCAGAAATCCCAGCTCTGAGCCACGGGCACTGCCAGCGTGCACACAGGTGTGTCCTGTGTGTACAGCCCCAGGTGCTGGTGGCAACAGCACAGAGTAATTCTGAAAGCCAGCCTCGATCCAGTGACTCCTGAACCTGCAGCTGATCCTCTGGAGCACTGCCTTACCCCATAATTACATTTATTCCTTTAATTACACCTCCACAGTGAGTGTGCTTCAAATGAAGAACCAGTAATTCTCTGGCATTTTAATTTTCAATTTAAAATCTACTCATTGCAAATGTCACTCAAGACACACACATGCCCTGCTGACATCCAACCTGATTGAGATGAGCATTGTTTTACCAAAAATCACTGAAGAAGATGATAATTTTGCTAGCTAGTGAGATCTGTATATGATGGCATTATAAAAGGCTTTGTTCCAATTTCTGTTTTCCTCTCTGCAACTTGATGACAGCTTCATTTTTTTAATATGACTAGAAAATTAAAAATCCCTAGGATTATTTTTAGATATAATAACTACCTTAGCACACACCTTCTGCTTTGCCCTTGTACTGAAAAAATAGGCCCAATTCTTCAGGCCCCTGACTGATGAAGATCTATCCCAATGTGCTTCAGAGGTTGAAAGAGAACAACTGTAGTTAAAATGAACATTTCTCAGCTCACCCCATGCTTCAGCATGCCTTACAAAAAAGGGATTTTTAAACTTGCTCCATTGCTCCTTCCTTCACCATGCTTTTCACTCTAAAAACAATAATATGTTATGCTCGAGTTCCTATTTGCATGATGCAACATATTGCCAATTTTTAAAAATATTTGCAGTCGTTTTAAAGAGAATTAAAATTTGAAATGCAGTTAGCTGCCACCTGTCTAGTTTAGAAGGTAAACTCATTCTCTTTTACAGAAAAATGAGACCATTGTTAGAGAAACATTTTGCTCATGAGAAAAATAATCCAAAATAGAGCTTTCCTTGAAAAGAGGCATGAGAAAAAAGTCCTTCCAGTCCTTTTCATACAATAAAACAACCAAACCACCAAAATCTCAACACCTCACAACTGTAAACTTGCAGGTAAATGGCAGAAATGTACAGCAAGCTGAAAATGAAACTCTTTCCTCATTAACTTCCAAATTAGTGCTCTGTAGTTGTATGAATAAATCTAACAGAAACCAGACATTCCAACTCTCCATACCATGCCAATTCTCACCTGCAGAGCTCAGAATCAAATTCTGACCAGAATTGCAATGGATATACATTTTAAATAAATAGTTTGAAGAAGGATCACTAACAAGTAAAAGATTTCCTTGAGCAGAAAGATCTGACACATTTCTAAATGTCACCAAAAATCTCAATTTTTTATTTTCTTCAGAGATTTTTTTTTCCACAATGATGAGTAATACCTAATTTATTTTAAGTACAAAACCAGCATTTTCTGTAATTTTTACTAGTCAGTTTTTAACTGGGAAAATTACAATACCTCTTGCTTTTCTATTAAACAGGTGAAATTAGTCTGTCCGAGTTAATAAATCACATATAAACTATGTACACACAGCAACCAACTGTGCTACACTTCATACACGAATTCTGTCACACACAGGCAACTCATCTGTCTATCAAAATCAAAACTAATCTATTAAACTTATTAATTACCAACTGGAGCCTACTCATCTTTAGGTAGTTCTTATGGGAGAGGACTAAAAAATCGGGAGACAGCATGAGTGAGAAAAGTGAAATAATTAAGGAGCATTCCAGTAACTCCTGCAGTGGCACAACAGAAATGGTGTAAAAAATGGAATTATTCAGGATGAAACTGGCCCAGTGGAGAACAAACCACAACAAGGGGAGGACAAGTTCAGGGTCTCTCAGGATCTCTGAATATTGTTGCTACTTTGGCCCATTTGAAAAAAAATGCCTTCTGCAAATATTTACTTGTCATTCAGAACAAGTGTTAGCTAACAAAATCAGATGGAATGTGCTAAACATTGCTTTAATTAAGACTTCTCTCTTTGACCAGTCTTTAAGCACATCACTGAAGTGATTACAGACTTACAGAACATAGTGGAAATTATTTTTTCCTTTTTCTTTTCCAGCTACTAAAATCAATATAGTTGCTTCCATCCAAGTAACACAACTGCAAGAACAGAGAAAAATCAGCTTCAAGCAATTATCCACGTTCATAAATCTTTGTTCATAGCCACATTAACATTCTCAGCTTCATGCAAGAGGCACGGTGTGCTGCAGGGGAGTAACAGAGATCAACAGCCAGAGCAGTTTTTATTTACTCCAGATAAACTGCACTGTGTGTAATCACTTTTTCTGAGCATTTAATGAACCATATTTGGGCTGTATTTTCACTGAATCACTCATTTGCATTTATCTCAAATGCAGACCAGCATTTGATACCACAGTACTGGGAGGTTTTATTGCAGCCCACTGTTCATCAAAATAATTTAAGGCAAGCAGAAAAGTCCACGTGGGTTTGCTTTGACTCATCACCACCAACTCCCTGTGGGTTTTTGTGGGAAACACCTAATGGAGAGCCAGGGTTCATGTGCTTAAATGCTTAATAGGCCTCCCAGGCTTCCTTTTTGTTGGTGGAATTTCTACAAAATAAAAAAAAATTAATCTGAAAGCAATAAAAAATATTTGGAAAGCAATGATTTTCTGCGCTCCTGCCCCATCTGCAGCCCAGGATTGTAGCCCAGCAGGGGATGGGAAGCATGCAGCAGTCCCAGGAGCTTTTCCCAAGACAGCAGCTGACATTCCACCTCCCAGCCCGGCGCTGATGTGCACAAAACTCACACAATGAGCCTTGACATTTGTCATTGTACTTAGCTACAAATGCATTACAAGAAATTACAAGGGATGCTATCAGAAAATTGCAAACCCAGTGAGTGTTTCGCCTAGTTACTGTAATTCCTCAATGCTGTTCCAATCTTGTGCAAATTAGAGCCACTTACAGCTCTGAAAACTGACAGGAAACCGAATGAGGTTTTCATTATGCTTTTAATAGTCTTCCTCTGGGCTCCTTGCTGCTAAAAGATTCTTGGGGAAGAGCTCTACAGCCTGCCTACCTCCATGCTCATGCTCAGGCACTAACTCAGGATAGTCCATTACACTTCTGCAACAAAAAGCCAAACCAAATTCCCTTCCACAAAAGGGAAGAAGCAGTAGTAAGGAAAAAAAAAAAAATAATCTGTGAGAAGCTAGGATGGAGATTTGATTTACATTGCCTCAGTATTGTGAATACTCCCTTTGTGGCTAAAGAAATGAGAAGGTTATAATCCAATTCTGCATTTATAAATCACATCTTGTAACAGATTTATGAATACTAAAGAAACTTCCTAGTGGCTCCTGTAACACACACTTCATTAGCATTGACTCCAAAGCTGCTGCGCTCACTGCCTCCAGTTCAGTGCAGACAACACTCCTACCCCAAACCCACCTATTACAGCGCCTGAGTGGGTCGCTGCTGGTGAGAGAGGGACGGTGAATCTTGTTTCTTGATCAGAAGGCTGATTTATTTATATATCATATATAATATATTATAACCATACTAAATAGAATAAAGAGAGAGGTTTGCAGAGCTGCTAAGCTAAGCTAGAAAAAGATAGAAAAGAATCTATAACAAAGTTTTGCCCAAGGACTCAGTCCCCTGGCTTGCACTGGTGATTGGCCCTTAATTATAAACATAGAAAATGAGCCAATCAAGAAACCCCTGTTACATGCCATAGCAGCTGATAATAATTGTTTACCTTCCCTTCTGAGGCTTCTACCCTCCAGAAGACACAGAAATCCAAAAGAAAGGATTTCTGTGAAGAAATCTCTGCGACACCCACCCAAGGTTTATGAAGTGTGAGCTTTAAGGAGCTGGGAATTCTTGCAGAAGGAGGGCCAGTTACCTACAACCATCCCATAGAAGTGGCCCGAGGTGTCGCTGCAGACATGCCCATAACAACAAATCACCAAGGGTGGCTGGGAGAACACTGCCTGCATTTCCTCTGTGGATTTCAGGGACATCATCCTCCACCTGAACTCCTGCAGTGCTGATAAAGCCACTGATCTCAGCAGTGACAGACACAGCAGGGAAAGCAGGGAGCAGCCCAGAGCTGCTGTGAGCACTGGGGAGAGGGGTTTGTGCTGGATTCTCTCTGCTCAGAGCATCTCAATTCTCCTCACCCCGTGCACAGCTCTGGTACAGATCCCCACTGGGGCTGCTGGCTCATCCTCTTTTCTTTCCTGTCTCCCCCAATGTTAAAAACAGGTTAGAAACTATTGTAAAATAGTCGATAGAGGGTTAAGCATGTACTGTTAATTTGGTTATTATCTTGTAAAAGTGATTAAAAGGGTAGTTGTAAGAAATATGGTACTCAATGCACCATAACACACCTCAGCAAAGTGCACCATGAGCCAGCCTGGACAGAACTGTAATGGCCAATCAAGCACCTTAAACCTTCATGCAAACGAAGGATCCAAACAGAAACCAATCCAAAGTGACAAAAATAGGATAAAAAGGGGCTTCTGACCCACTGAATGCGTGCTGCTCTATCTGTGCCATCCCTGCTGAGCATCCCCAGCGCTGGCGCTGCTCCATCCTGGATGGGAACGCTCCTGCTCAGCCTGGGTCCCCCTGCTTTGGGCATTTCTTTTATTATAATAAATGCTGAAATCACTTTAGCACTGGGAGCCTGCTCCCATTTTTTAACAGGTACTGTTAGTCTGGTTAGGGTAACAGGGGTTAAAAGGGTAGTTACAAGAAATTACATCCAAGTAAAGTGCAGCACCCCCCCAGCAAAACGAGCCAGCCTGGATAGAACTGCAATGGGTCAATCCAGCGCCTTAAACCTTCATGCAAATAAAGGATCCAAAAAGAAACCAATTCAGAGGGACAAAAAACAGGATAAAAAGGGGCTTCTGGTCCGGGGAAGGTGTGTTGCTCCATCTGGAACATCAAGGCCATGGCTGCTGAGCAGCCCCAGCACTGTTCCATCCTCAATGGGAACGCTCCTGCTCAGCCTGGGCCCCCTTGCTTTGGGCCCTTCTTTTTCTTAAAATAAATGCTGAAATCACTTCAGCACCAGGAGCCTGCTCTCGTTTTTATCAGCTTTTTCACTTGAGGTGGGGTGGTGCACTTTACTGAGGTGTGTTATGGTACATTCAGTACCCTATTTCTTATAGCTACCCTTTTAACCCCTTTTGCAATATAACAACCAAACTAACCGTACTTTCTTAATGATCTAGCAATTATTTTACAACAGTTTCTAACCTATTTTTAACACCCATCCTGCCATTCCCTACTCAGGGCTGTCACATCTGGCCAGAGGACACAGGGCAGGGAACACACAGAACCCATTGGGAAAATCCCCATCCTCTCTCTGGTTCCCAACCACCCCTTCCCAGCAGCAGCAAACAGCAGCTGAGCTTTGCACTGGCCACAGGAACCACCTTTGCAGTGTTTTTTTATGGAATAACAACATTTTGAGGCAATCTGCTGCTTATTAAGGCTGTGTAGAGATTTCTCTGGGGAGGGGTGGGGGAATAGAGAGGTTGGGCTCTGAGAATTCAAATTTATCAAGGAAATGCAAATAGCTGGGGCATACTAAAGTAAGGAGGTAAAGCTCACAGAGCAGAAAATGAATCTCTTGATAACAAAGCATGTCAGGAACTCAGTTAATGCTCTGATCATTCACTAATAGCAGCAATACATTTCTATGAATTTTAAGACCATTCCACCTTGCAAATGGAAACATGTCAAGGTCTAAGTTTCTCTTTCTATTAAAATGAGGGAAGTAAATTTGTTTCCTAGCATTTTCTCTCATTTGTTTCCAGGATTTAAATAATCTGTGAGTCAGCATGTTCTCAGCACACGTTTTTCCATATTAGTTATCTAAAAATACAGCACTGAGCAGCCAGCACCATTTAAACTGAGAGGGGTTTCAGGCTATTTCTTGCATAAAATCAAGTGACAGCAAAACCACTGCCACGGACAGCTCCTGAAGCTGTTAAGAGCACAAAATATTCACACAGTGTCAGTGTCTTGTCTACATTGCCTGTGTCTATGTAAGTGAACCAAGACACCCCAGAGAGTTCTGAACTGGATAATTTTACAATTTAAACTCTACATCCCCCTGCCCCAGGCCCATCTAAAGTGACTGGCATCTAAGTGATAGGAAGGCATGCCTTCAATTGAAAAAAAAAAGTGCGGAATCTGCTGTATAAATCAGTGTGTCTGTCATAATTCACCAGCCTGTCTTATCAACTCATGCTTGGCATGTGTTCCCTTAGGCACCAGAACCTGATGTTGTAAATTAATCAGCTGCTGCTGCTTTCTTGGAAGTTTGGATATGGGTAAAAGGTCTTTAGAGGCTGAGGACCTGCAGGTAATTCCTTCCCACCATCCCTCCTCTGTGCTTTTCCCATGAAGAACTGGCTTTGGGTAAAGAAGAATATATATATATAATGCATAAAAATTCCAGCTCAGATGTTCCCTTGGGACAGCAGCCACCAGCTACTGCTTCCCTGCACTCTGAATCTGTGACTGTTCCAATTTGACTCATTCCTGGTCATGCTGCCCTTCACAGAGGCACCTTTGTGCCTTTTTTCATGGCTCTTTAAGCACACGGTTATTCTGAGTAGACCATAAGGCATCTAAATGCATCTCAGATGCTGCAAATTGCTGCTAGATACTTTTAAAATAAATTAATCTGTAGCCTTTTAAATAACTGAGTTAGGGACAGCCTCCTGCACACCAGGAATTTCCCTAGGAAACTGAAAGACAGAACAGGCAGCCTGTGCTAGTACAGAAACCCAAAATACAGAGAGTAGAAACCAAAATTTGTTCTTAGTAGATAAAGTCTCTTTGAGAGCAGTCAAGGGGAATACTACAATCAATCCCAGACATTTTACAGGTGATTCAAGTATATTTTATCTTTCTCTTGGCATTTCCATTCAGCCAAAGAGCTTCCATGAGCCAATAAACTGTTCTTGGCTTCCTGAAGCTCAGGAGAGGAGTTGAGAGCTCTTGGCTTAAATTCTTAATTAGGGGTAAAATTTACAATTTAAAATAGAAATAAAACAAAACTCACAAGCAGCATTTGCAGCTAGATGAAATAGATGCTTCAGTGTTTATTATGATGGATAACAAGATCTCAACAGTGCTCCTACATCAAAAATGTCAGGCTAAGCCCAATGCTCCCACAGGATAATGTGATCATTAAATTGCTACCCTAAATGAGGTGGAAGGACTAAAAATTTCAGAGAACACAGGATATTTCTTCTCTTTCTGCTAAACAATCACTGCTGGCATTCCCATATTTCTTGCCTGATCATTAACCACGGACATAATTAATATGCACTCACAGAAGCCTCAGCACAGTTAGAACATAATCACCTATAGATTTGATTCATGGAAGTGTCTTTTTGGAATAACTAAGACAGATTAGGTTTCTGAAATTGTCTTGGATACAGAAGCAACAAAAAAGCAAGTTGGGAGTTGCCAACTGTGGAGGGGTCCTAATTAACAACTCAATTAAAAAAGGCAAATTAAAACTTTATGGTTCGTTATCCTTCATTGCTTTATAAATTGTTTTGCTAAGCAAATGATTAAGAATGATTATTCTATAAAGCTGAAATAGAATCTGGTTTTCCACATTTTTAAAAAATCCAATAAAATAAAATCAGTTTGTTTCCAAATAGCCAAACCATATTGATTGCAGAACTTTGTGCCAATTCAAGGACAAGAGCATAAATGTGTTAGAAAATTACTGTAAACATTTAAAAATTATTTCTCCTCTCCCCTCTTTTACAATGAAGAATGTCTCCAGCTCTTGTGATTGAGTGTCTCTACATATCTTTTATTTTTACTGGGTTTTTTTAATGCCACCACTCTTGTGCTCATCAGAAAGAATTGCCCCCCTCTTAACATCATGGATTTCTTTACACACTCAGAACTTTTGGAATTATAATTTGATAGTTCAGGATACTGAGGGGTGAATAAAACAGGTTTGATCATAGGGAATATTTGACAACTTAGAAGAGATTCCAGAATGATTCATCTTTGCATTTTTAAAAGATGTTTATGGATATTTTTAGATGTCCTGAACTGTCCAAGACAATGTTTGCAAGTCTGTGTTTCTTACTGTGCTAGACACAAAAGCCATTTTCATATAAAAATATATTAATATGCTACTGGAAAAAGGAAACACTCTATTGTTTAGAAGTCCTGTTGGCTATTTTGTAGTCCTGTAGGTGTAAATAAATTAAAAACTAGGAAACTGAAAGACAGAACAGGCAGTCTGCGCTAGTAAAGAAACCCAAAATACAGAGAGTAGAAACCCAAATTTGTGGGTTTCTACTCTGTGTATAAGAAAGTTTAAGCCCATTACAACTTTGAGTGGAAAACCATAGTTCTTTGTTTCAAATTCTGACTTACTTGAGGCAGAGAAAAAATAGTTTGCAGGTTGTTACTGCTTCCAAATTCAGCCAAACTAAAATGAAGAAAGCATTAATGAGCGTGAACAGATAATGCCAATAAACGAAGAGGAAGGAAAGCAACTCCAACAGTCAGCTAAAGACAGAAGGTCACAAAGTCTCTAAAACACAAAATTTAGCATCCCAAATTGCCTCCCACTGCCCTGGGTATTTCAGGAACCATTTATTTCCTTTCTGACCTCTCTTTCCTGCACAGATTTGAGCAGGTCAAACACCCCAGAAATGCCTGCACTGCTATGAGAGACAGATTTTCCCCTGAAGACAACAGAGAGGGCTCCAAATGCTGATTCCAGCTAGGTACCCCTGGATATCCAGGAATTTCTGGACCTGCTGAAGAAGGAAATTCCCCCTTTCCACTTGATGTGAGAACCTCTCCCCTCCCTGCTCTCCACACACTGAAAGCATCGCTCTGCTGAGGGACACAGAATTATCAGCACTCAGATTTGGCAGAGAAATTAACAAACATGAAAAACCCAACCCGTTTTTGGTCTTCCTCACTGATGCCTGCACAGATCAGAGAGCTCAGAAACCACAGCAGTTCACAATGAGAATTATCTGATTCCATAAAACTCTGACATTGCTATTGCACTATCAAATGTCAAATAAAACTTTCTACGTAAGTCTTCCTAGCCTGTAAAACTCAAGTAACTGATTATTTAAAAAATTACTGGAAAGATTGTCTTTTACACCTATTTAGAAGAGTATTTTGAAAATCTGGACATGTCTAATTTTACTGAAAAGCATAAAAATTGTTTCTCTGACAGAACAGCACAGTTGGGATAAGGTAGTAACTCCCTCAGTGGAACAGAAAAGGGAATTTTGTTGCAAAAGTATTTGCAGACAATCTGTGAAAGATTAATTTCTCATTCATCACTAAAAATACCTTCATTAAAGGTAAGTTAATTTATAAATACTAATTGTGTCACCAAGAAACTCCATTTACACAGTCACTATGGCCTTTTCTACTTAGACAGGATCCAGCTGTTTTATGAACAATCTTTCTGAGCATCTTCAATGACAGCCCAGCCTTACTCAGCAGAAAACAGCCTCGAGTTTCTGCATCAAAGCAGATTGTTCAGCAAGACAAGCAACTTCCCCACAAAACCATGGAAACAAATTAATGTATGCTGCTGACAACCAGAGGAGTTACTGAGGGAACTTCATTAGAAGGTTGCTCCTCATTATTTCCACTTGCTAGTAAGAAGCTCAGAATTTTCATTTTCCTTGTGGTTTTCATTGAGTTTGAGATGTTTGTTTCTATTTTTTCCAGCATTTTATAATTACATATTTATATCATGATTTTACTGGCAATATGATGCATTTTGGGCAATGCTCTGAGCAAATCCTATTCATGTAGTATCTAAAGTGGACATTTGGTATCAAACCTTTATGGCTTTTATAATTTTCTCATTATAGAAATACATCACAGGACTACACAATGATTTTCATTTCATATCCTGCATCATTACTGAGTGAAACAGTTCATTTTCCTGCATATATAGGATTTAAGGAATTAAATACTTATAGAGCATATGGACTGAGCCAGATTTACATGTAGTTAATTGGCAATTTTAAACTCACTAGTAAACACAGGAAAAAAGTAAAAATGGCCACACAACATTCTCTTCAGTTCTGAAACCAAAGCAGCAGCTTTGAAAACTACAACAAGTGTGGAGTAATGGGGAAAACACAGTCTCTGCAAGGAAGGGAATGGTTTTTCCTGCCCTCAAGATTCACAAAGAAAATATAAGACACATGAACTGAATACTCTAAAGTCATTTATCACAATAAGTGAGTTTAGAGATGTCCTTCCTTGGGGATGGAGGCAAAGGGAAACTCCTCAGGCTGCTACTCCTAAACAGCTCCTTGGGCTGCTGAAGCTTGGCAGTCTTTAGGACAAAGATGAGAATTTTGTCAAAGTTTTTCTATTAAAAAATCACAAAGTAGTTTCCCTTACTTGATCAGAACCCAACATAGTTTCTTTTCTCTCTGACAACTTAATTCATGACCAAATAGACAAAAATATTAAATCAACCCTTACATGGGTGACTCACATAGCAGGTAGCAATTTGTTTTATCAGATCCTACCCCAAAGCAAATAGAAATGACCACAAAAATGTTTTAACATTACAGAGAAAAGACATATGACACTAAATCCAGAGATATCTTTTATAGATAGATGTTTAATTTCATGAGATTTCCTCAAGTCAATTTAGTGAGCTCTCATGCAAATTCAACATCTGGGGCTACTCAGGATAATCAGGGTCAAGAATAACCTTGAAGAAACCAAATGTTTAAAATTTTATTTTACAAAGTAATAACAAACAAGGTGTTGACATCTAAACATTATTGGCAGTGGGACAGGACAGTCAGTTAATAGGTGAAAAATATTTCTCCCATGTACAGACAGTCTAGTCTAGAAGTAGCTTGCATTAAAAAAAGAAACAACACTCATAATGACTTGCAAATAATAATGGTTCTCATTTCCCACTATTCAAACCAGCTGAACAAAGTTACAAAGAAATTGTGGAAATTTGGAAATCCTTTGAAATTCAGTATCTTGTAAGTTCATGCAGAGATCAACAGTTGGGAAATCCTACACTTGAAAGAATACAGGAAGGAAAAACTTGGATAAAACAAGAGTGTTTCTATTGCTAAGGCAAAGAGAAGCATAAATAAAATCAGAAAATAAATCAATTTTGAGGAGTTCTTACAAGCTGTATAAAAACCAGCTGATAGGAGTAGGGCAAGACATGGTTTGAGCTGGGAACACCAACATCTGTGGCAAACTCCTCCAAATAGGCACAGTGTTTTCCTTAGGATATCTTTATGACAGCAATAATAATGATAAAGCACAACAAGCAAATAAAGGAAAAAAAAAAAAAAAGGAAAAGAGAAGAGGAAAGAGGAAAAAAAAAAAAAAGAAAAATAAGAAGAGATGACTGAAATGATTTTATCCAATTTGTGATGTTTAATCCCACTGTTGCCCCAGTACTGAAATCCCAGGAAATCACTGGCAGAGTGGCAGCTCCTGATCTTCCCACTGCCAGCACTGCTTGCACAACTGATTAAACAACTCTGGCTGTGCAAAACCAGTGACCTAAAGGATGAATTATTAATGACAGCAATTCCCAGCAAGTTCTCACTGATGAACTGATGCTGCTGACTTGCAAAACCAGCTGCTTTTACTTCATTAGTTAAGAACAGTTTAATTTCTGACATGCCTGCAGTGAGCAAGGGTTTTGTTTTCCCAAGGCCTCCCATATTTTAAGGAAATAACTTCAAATAGAAAAACTTCTCACTCAGGTGGTGCTGATCACACCTGAGTTCTCAAACACACCAAAGACACATGAACATCCCAAACCAATTGCCACACCAGAATTGATCCCCTGCAGCTGCAGGAAAAGCAACATTTTCAAATGAAAATTGATCCTGCAGTATGCAATAACACACTTGTCTGATATTCATGAATTCATTATTGTGTAAGTAAAGGAAGATAAAATGAGAAACACTCAGTGATGTAAATAGCTTTATACCCTGTCCAGTAAAAATATTAAATCATCAATTACCTTTTCATCTGAATGCTCGAGTAAAATAGAATCTCACCTGAAGATATGATCAACTCCAGTTTAATGCTTACAGATCTCAAATGAGAATTTAGTTAACCATGAACAAAAGATATGAAATTGCCAAGTTAAAACAAAGATGCCAGGGACCCTTTGTACACTGAGGTTCAGACAGGTTTTTAATATGTTGAACAACAGCCAAAAAGTTGGTTACCTGGGCACAAATCCTGTGGCTCCAGAAATTCCATAATCACCATAGCATTATAAAGCCAATATTAAAGTTTTAGTTTATAACAATGAATATTCACTGCAGATGAATTTGAGGGGTTTTTTATTGTCTTCTCCTACCCATTCCCTTCCAAAGCACAGATAAATTATTACTCTTTTACACAGCCATTTATTCAGCACTCACTCAATTGACATTCAATAAATTTTGATTATCTCATGAATTGAAAAACACAACTCTTTCCGACTTGTTGGGTCATAGTCTTACTTGGGAATTAGGAGTTTGGAATAAAGTTCATCCCTGCATGTCCTCCATTTCACATGCAACAACCATGACTTACCATATGCCACAGATGAATTAAGAGAACTTACACAACAATAAGAAATACAAAGTGACCCCTAAGCTGTCCATAAGCACAAAAAGATGGCAAAGTCCAGCAGGCTTTATAACTTATTTGTTGTTCCTCTGGACAAAGCAATTTTCTGATTAACTTTTATCTACTTTTATCTTTTATTAGCTTTTATCTACACCCCTGCACAGAGCTGCAAGTGAGCCCCAGAGCTGGGTGGGAAACCTGCCCCAAATCCCACAAACCCAGCAGAGCAGGGCTGGGGTCTTTCCCTGTGCCCCAAACCCCACAAACCCAGCAGTGCATGGCTGGGCCTTTCCCTGTGCCCCAAACCCCACAAATCAAGCAGTGCATGGCTGGGCCTTTCCCTGTGCCCCAAACCCCACAAACCCAGCAGAGCAGGGCTGGGGTCTTTCCCTGTGCCCCAAACCCCACAAATCAAGCAGTGCATGGCTGGGCCTTTCCCTGTGCCCCAAACCCCACAAATCAAGCAGTGCATGGCTGGGCCTTTCCCTGTGCCCCAAACCCCACAAACCCAGCAGAGCAGGGCTGGGGTCTTTCCCTGTGCCCCAAACCCCACAAATCAAGCAGTGCAGGGCTGGGGGCTTTCCCTCCATGCACAACCCTACAAATCCAGCAACTGAAGGTCTGGGGGTTTTCTTTGTGGGCACAACCCCACAATCCAGCAGTGCATGGCTGGGGCCTTTCCCTGTGCCCAAAACCCCACGAATCCAGCAGCTACAGGGCTCGGGGCTTTCCCTGCATGCACAACCATACAAATCCCAGCAATGCAGGGCTGGATGCTTTCCCTGTATGCAAAATCCCACAAATCCAGCAGCTGAAGGCCTGGGGGCTCTCCCTGTGCCCACAGCTCCACAGGTCCATCAGCTGAAGGTTGTATGCACAACCTCATCTTCCCTGTGCCCAAAACCCCACAAATCCAGAAGCTATAGGGCTGGGTATTTCCTCTGTGCCCAAAATCCCACAAATCCAGCAGCTGAAGGCCTGGGGGCTCTCCCTGTGCCCACAGCTCCACAGGTCCATCAGCTGAAGGGCAGAGGGTTTTCCCTGTATGCACAACCTCACCTTCCCTGTGCCCAAAACCCCACAAATCCAGAAGCTATAGGGCTGGGTGCTTTCCCTGTGCCCAAACCCCATAAATCCAGCAGCTATGGGGCTGGGTGCTTTCTCTGTTCCCAAACCCCCACAAATCCAACAGTGTAGGGCTGGGGGCTTTTCCTGCGTGCCCAAAAGCCCACAAATCCAGCAGCTACAGGGCTGGGAGTTTTCCCTGCATGCACAACCCCACAAATCCAACAGTTGAAGGCCTGGAGGTTTTCCCTGTGCCCAAAACCCCACAAATCCCATCAGTGCAGGGCTGGGGTCCTTCCCTTCCAGGGAAGCAGAACCCCAGCAGCCCAGCCCAGCCTGACCCTGCTGGCCCCACACCAGTAACACCAGTGCCAAACTGGGAGCTCCCACAGCAGCAGGGCAGACCCGAGCAAGTCCTGCTGTGAAATCCACCAAAATCATCCCCAAATTGTGGGATGGAGCTCATGCCTCCAAACCCAAAGGTCACCTATCAATTCTTTCCCATCACAGTGATTGATAGCAGGACATTTCCAGCCCCCAGCTCTCCTGGAAGTTCCATGGGCACAGATTATTTAGTGCTGCTCAAGTGCTTGCAGTGATTAACAGCATCATCTGCCCTGTGTGCTACTGCACTCTGCTTCTGAAGGGACCAAAATAGAAACCCAACTGCACTGTCCTGCCCAGATAAGCAATTTTCTGCCACCTGAATGCAGAATGTTGAACTTCTTTTTTTCCTCACCCAAGAAAAACAGACTTTTCAGGCATATATTTATGATATTCCTGATATTATATACTATTAACATGCTATTTATATTATTTCAGACAGTTATTTAAATGAAGGAGGTATTTGACAACTTTTTTTTTTTATTCCTTATACCTTGTTGTGTCAACTTCTGGCTTTTATTTAAGACTTACTTTGAGATGCTAAAAACTGACAAAATATTGCTATAATACTATTATCAGTAAAAGAAAATATTTTAACCCTTTCCAAGCAGAGAAATAAAGCACAGGCCTCAATGATCACCACACTGTAATGCACAAAGTCTGCTCATTTTCTAATCTCTGTCTTCCCTAGGCTACATAGAGAAGCCCTAATAGGTTTGTACACACAAACACCCCAAAATAAATATAAATAGCCACAATATCAGGTAAAATCCTATCAATGGGAGATAGAGAACATGAAAGAACACAAAAGGGGGAAGATGGTGGTGACCAGGGTGGTTTGGCTGCCCTGTGCATTCCACCTTCACTGACTTGCAACACTCCTGTGGTAGCACAGGCTGTCTCCAAAGCATGGGACATCCTGATGGCCACTAAATAATGAGAACCAAGGGGAGAAGTGTCATGGGACAAAACACTGCAAAACAGGAAAAGTTTGTTTGGGGGGGGGGTTCTTTCCAAATTTTAACCCATTCTTGGCTGAGAATCTGCACAGTGCAAGCAACACATGCTCCAAATTTATGATTTAAAAATTAAATTTTCTCATAAACTTGCTGATCAGATAATAAAAATAACTTGCTCATTTCCAGGGAGCTTTTCAGAGCGGACTTAATATTCTGTCTTCAAAAGCTGTGCAAGTACAAATGCTCCAGAAACAGCCCAGATTACTCTGTTCCTTCCACCACAAACCAGTCCTGAACTACTTCAGGTTCCCAGTGCCTGAATAATCACAGCAATTTAGGTTCAACAGCTCCCAATATCTCTCCAATTTACATCACTTTCACTACAATGCTGTCAAGATCCCCAAGTCCACAGCCAGATCATTTCTTAACCACTGAAAAATGAATCCTTGGGATTTATCTACTCCCTAAAATCAGGGGGAAAACCTCATTCTGCTCACTGCTATTATTGTTATTATTCACTACCTCCATCTACCATGAGAACTAAGAGATAACTCAAGTAGGAGCCTCTCCAAGGCACACTGGATGCTGGCACCAAGCCGTAGCAAGCAAGAAGGGTTCCTTACCCATTTAACATAACAGCTCAATTTTGCACAGCAATTTAGATCTGCTGAGAAAACGAGGCAGTGATTTTATTTCTCACAAGATTATGTACAATTGTCATGCTTTGCAGGCTCGTGATCCCACAGCACTTCTGGCTAATTTTGCAGAACTTCTTATACCTGGTAAGAAAGGACACACTAGGGCAAGTAAATGCTGTGCTTCCTTCTCCATATCTACTGCCTTTCATATGGATCTCACACATTTACATTGCAAATCCACCTTGGAGATGACCAAGTCATTTAACTCTCCCAAGCTCAAGTAATTTTGATGTTGTATCCCAGCACAGACTTCCTGCAAATAGCTGCACTCCCAACTCAAAAGCCTCTGGCTCTGTTTTGCTGTGATAGTTATATTTCTTATTTAATTGTGGTTTTATCTTAAAACAACCAAAAATGCATTATGCAAATAAGTCCTTTCAAGAAATCACTTTGTGAAACTAAAATAAACTTGAAGGTCTATTGCCTTGTAAATTATTCATTGTAGCCTTTGAAAGGACAGGATACAAGCTGCACAAAAACAAGGCAGCAGGAGAGACGGGTCTATTTTTAAAATCACTTTGGGTGTGACATCATACTTCCAAAAGTCTGCCACCACAGGCACTGGGAAGCAACTTTTCCATAATCTGGGTAGCAGACAGAGGCTCACAGTGCTCCAAACCACAGAGCTGGGTGAAGACTGCACAAACAGTCTCACAGGCTTTCCAAAAGCACTCACTGCAAAGGTTTGAACCTGAAGCCCATACGGAAAATCCCCACTGACCTCAGATTTATGCCCAGCTCTGAGCACACCTTGGGTTTGGGCACTGCTGTGGTGTCAGCATCCTCTGAGATGCAGGTCTCATGGTCCATCTCTTTGTCCAGCTGCAGATTCCTACTGCCTCCCTGAATTCTAGAGTGAGACAAAGGCTCTTGGGGGCAATGCAAAGTATTTCACATCCTCAAGGTCCACCCTGTGCTCCTTCCATCCTCCTCCACAAACCTCTTGGTGAATTGTCCTCCTCATCCCCCATTGTTTCGGTAATTCCAAAATGCCAGCCCCAGAAGGAATGCTGTAAAAAGCCTCACTCAGCTACAAGATGAACATCCAGGTATTTCAGTGAGAATCTTTAATGACTTCACTGCCCACAGCTGAGGGGATCAGCTGTGCCAATCTCCAAAGCACACACAGGCATTTCCAATCCATCAGCATGAGGAGCCTCACCTGGCTCTAATGAGCCAGACAGAAACTGAGGTACCACTGAAAATCTGAGGTAACACCAATTAACAAAGTTTTCCTACAATTTTAAATAATTAAAACTCTTGAGCACAGATATAGTTTCTCTGTGGCAGTTCAACAGTATCACCATATTGAGTTTTCTCTCAGTGCACTGTCAAACTTCCTTCCTCCAAAAAGATTCCACAGGAATCTACAATGAAGCATCTGATGCCATGTTTTTATATCCTTTCCATCAATTGCTTGGAAAGCATCAAATTTTGTACAGAATAAACTTCCTTAGAGCAGGCAGGTTTTCCTCCTCGCTCTGTGCTCTGAGCCACAATGAATTCAGTTATTTTTGGCTCATGCTCACCCTCTGTTCCTTTCCCCTTCATTACAGAGAAGTGACCTCTGCTCTGCCAGCAGCCTGTGTCACCTTCTGTCCCCTGCTGGGTACATGCTCAAAAGAAAACATTTACAAAAGAGCCTGCACTTACCCCATGCTGCCTTCCAGGATACAGCAGACAGATCTGAGGAGCTGCAGCTTCACCTTCTCCCTCTGCTTTCAAGTCACACCGAGCACAGCAGCACCTCCAGAACAAAACCCCCAGGAAAACAAAAGCCCCTCGTGCCTGCCAAGGCTGGGAGGGCTCTGCTCCACATTTCCCACATCCCCAGCACTGCAGGCTCACTGGGAAAGCTGCTGGGAAGCTTTTGCAAAAGGGAGCATTTTAGCTGTGCCCTCAAAGCATGCATGCTGCCCCGAAATCAGGAAAAAAACAAGTGCTAATTAAAAGTAAAGTGATGATGACTGTGACACTTAAAAAAAAAATGCAATTCTGTAGCAAATGAGGAAAGTTTTTTTAAAATCAAAGGTTTTTTTAAAATCAAAAATCATATTTGGGAGTGAACTGCCAAGGCAACTTCACAAATATATCAAACATGCCAGAGAATAAGGACTGGCCATTTATCAACACATTTATCCATACAAGAGGCTAAAGTCAAAGAAGATCTGTGACTTAGTTCAGCATTCACGGATCACTCTATTTAAAATAGACTTTAGCAGCTCAAATACCAGTTCTGTCTGTTTTATAACTTAAATATTTACCAGTTCGTTATCACTTCACAAAATATACATCACTTGACAAAATAAACATCCCTGAAAGCCTCTGCAAATCACTGCTACAGTTTCAATCCTTCCTATATTTTACCTCTTCTGCCCCAAAATGTAGATATTTCCTTATCTTTCTGCAGGAAACCAAATGGGCAGAGAATACATCTATTTCTGCTTAACTAGAAAGCACAAATTACAAAACTTAAATCCTTCACATGCGTCAGTGTTCCTCTCTGAATGTACTGTAGACCTATCATAAAGAAAGATTAAAAACTATTTAACTGTAATTAAAAGCTGACTAATATGTACAGACTAGAAAGTAAATCATTAATGCAAAAGATTTTGTGTTCATTCATCTCAATTTAGTGTTGTACAGAAACTTTCCATAAAAATGATTGCTTCATTTCAACAGCAACACAATCTTTTGTTTCCTATTCACTCTTGCCAGTTGTCATCCTCTTCATCTTTATGGTTCATAACTCTGAAAACTGACTTCTCCAACAATATGCATTTAAAACATGTATAAATCAAACGCTCAAAAATAAAAGAATTTGTTTTCCAACACTTACATTTAGTTCTATGAATGCTTTTCTAACAATACATTAATGGGGAAAAGAAGAAAACAAGGTAGCAATCCCCTTTGAAACCTCCACAATCCCCCCAGTTTATTTGCCCATAAAGATATTTGCTTTTCACTGTGCACTGATTGGCTTTTCAAAACAAGAATTTCTAGGCAAAAACTGATACAATTGTCTTCTCTTTCAAGGAAGGATGCTCACCATCCCATTTCCAGAGGGCAAAAAACTCACTCGGTTATTCTCACGTGCACTGAGAGATTTTGAACTGTTCCTTGGCCACTGAGGAATGAGAACTATATTAGAAACATGAGAAAATACATAGAGAAAGTAACATAAGGATGGTTGAAAACTCAACTCCATTTCTTACAAAGCTGAGGCAGAAACAATGAAATGCAGCAGGCTGCCATTAAAGAGTCTTCCAGCATGGCAAAACCTTGAGCTGCATAAAAGAAATTCATCTGCCTAAAAGAAATTCATCTCAATGGCAGCAGCCAGTGTTTCATGGCATGAAATGCAGGGAAGTATTTTGTGCTGCCATGGAATAATAATTTGGCAGGACAACACTGCAGACCATGAAATACACAGAACATCATTGACCCTTCAAAAGAAGTCACCCCCTAAAATTTCTACTATTGTGCAGCCAATATTTGGTCTTGTTTCCCATATTGAAAATTATATTTATGGCCCAGATCTTACTCCTAACAGGAAATGCATAATGCTCTGTATCTCTCCAGGGTGCAGTTGACAGGGTACTGCAAAATGCAGGAGTCCCACAGCCTGGAGCTGCTTTTGAGTCCACAAAGAAACTTGCCAAGAAAGCGTTAAAAGATTAAATATCAGGAAAAATAAGCCAGGTATTCATTAAATTGCCTTTCAGTGTAATGGTACAAAAGGTATTAAAACTCTCTGGAGCAGGGTTAATAGCAGATTTTATGGAAGTGGTTAATTAAGAGGTCAGCAATTTCCTTGTACATTTACATTGGGTTTATGGACAGATTTGGTTGAAGGAATGTCTCACCCCATGTAAACTGGTAGATTGTAAGATCTGAAGGGAGCAGTTTCTGAAAAAATGAATCTTGATGGGCTGTGCTAAGATTTGTGGGTCCCTGAGCTTCTCCCACTCTGCTGGAGCTTCCAAAACTTTGGGCAAAGTTACCAAGCTCACAAACACCTGGAATCACAGGGGTAAAACTGGACTGAAAGAGCACATTACACATCAAAAAAAAAGGACTGAACCTCTTTAGAACCACTTCCTAATTGTTGCGCTGAGCCTGGCTGGCTGGAATTCCCTTTGTCTGTGGCAGGGAGAACACAGAGGGAGGGAACAGAGCCAGGACCTGGCCTGGCCTGAGCACAGGGATATCCCAGGCCAGGAGCTGCCATGCTGGGCAGGAAAACACAGGGAGAAGGGGCTGGGGCACCCCTGGGGCACTGCCTGGGCAGCACCTGCTGAGAGATCTGCTGCATTGCTGGGGAAGATGGAACAGGAAAGCCTTATAAATATGATTGTCTGGCAAAAGATTTTGAGAATATAGAAACTATAAGTGAGATGGAAATGAAAGCAAGCTTTGAGATGCCTTAGGCACTGAAAAACTGGAAAACACTGGTGTTTTGATGAAACAACACCCTCTGCTTGCAGACAGTTCCGAGGGTCAGAGCAGACCCTACAGCTTGGCAGAAGGCACCCAAAGAGGAGTTTTTAGGGTTTAAAACGTAACACAGTGTGGTAATGTAGTGATTCTTATTCAGCACAGAAGAAGATTTATTGTATTGGAATGGGAATGTCACGCTCTTACCCTTTTTACTCTCTCACCCTCTCTCCTCTCAAGCCTGCTCTGAGCTGTGTTTGGCAGCTCCCAGCAGGGCCCTGCACCCAGGCCCTTTGCAATAAACCCCAAATTCCACCACCTGGCTGCAGAGATCTCTCATGTGTGTCCATCCCAACTATCCTACACTGCATCACCGCTTGGGGGTTTTTCTGTCCTGTTCTTCACCTTTGCTCAACTCACAGGTCTCCTTGCTTCTGCTCTTTCAGTTCTCGTCTCCATCCCAGCAGAGTGAACAGGGGGCTGTGTGGATGCTGAGCTCCTGGATGGGCTGAGGGTTGTGCTGAACAGAGCACATAGCAGGGAAATGTTATGTATGGGGAAATCCCTGTGCAGTGAAAGGCACAGGATGAAATGCCCAGCACTGGGGGCTCTGGGAGCAGCTGTACCTGGTGATGGTGCTGCTGCCCCTGCCTTGTCCCTCCTACCCAAAAAGATGACAGAAGGGGAAGGGACAGAGCCCTTCCCACAGCTCCAGCACACCCTAAGCCAGGCCACCCCTTCCTTCATCGCCCAGATCCACAGGTCCAGAGAACACCTCGAGACCCTGCTGATCTGCCTCTGAGCTGCACCATAAATCACAGTATAACTTGATCATTAATTGGGAACCGATCATGCAATGGCTAGAGCAAGGGCAGAATTCATCCCTTTAGAAAAGCTTTGCTCAGGAGGATCCAGATCCTGAATTTCCTGAGGATGGAAGGTAAACACAAAAAGCTCCCCATGCAGTTACACACACAGTTCAGAGAGATTCACATCATCTGTGTCTGCCACAACAACACACAGCACACTGCCACAAGGCCCAGAAAGCATGTCCCAGAGATATATACTAGAGAGATTTTTCATTTCAGTGACATTCAGGGCAAGTATCTGGATGAGTAACCACTGGCTTTCCAAAGAAATTTGTACTGGGACACTGCAGAATGCTGCAGAGAGATGAAGGTTTCACCCTTTTCCTGCCTCTCTTCCCATGTTAAGTCCCATTGATCTCAAAATAACAAGCACCAACAAGAAGCAATATCAGCAGCATATACTTAAATCACCCTCTAAGAATTGAGAATACTTGATAAATTTAGCACAGTTGCAGCCAGGGGCAAAAACTTTGCAATATTGGAAGTATGCTGTGAAGCAGAAATGATGTATCTGCACTGAATAACCCCTCTTGCCACGATTCCTGCTTGTTCTCTTCCCTTTCTATATTTAGGAAATCGAAGCAATTTAATGTAAAACAGCAAAGCTGGGAAATTGACTGCAACTCTTAAGAAAAAGCCTAGGAGGCTAATGAACCATTATGGTAAGAGCTGAATAAGCCCAGATCCTGAAAAGAAATTGGAGGTGTATTTTAGATATGCATGAAGACGATCAAAAAACCATTCCACATAGATTGCTGTGTGCAAGTAGGGCACTTTGTTTAATCTTATCCAGCTATACAACTTAAATGAAACAAACCTTTAATTTGACTTTCAAAAGCATTACTGTATTTTGGGAGCTGCCTTGAAGTCGGCCAAGAAATGTTCCTGGAGGTATTTCAAGCTAATTTTTAAAAGCCAAGAAGTTTCAAATATTAGAAAAATAGGCTCTGCTTTTCCCCAGAAGGGAGGAAACAGTGAAAAAACCCAAAACTTTTTATCACTGCTGTTGAGTCAAGTAAAATTAAGGGATTTATTACAGATATTGATGTGACTGGTTAAAAACATAATTCAGAAGGATTCCTTACATTATCTGAAGTTTCTCCATTCACAGATACACATCGCATGGAAATTTAGCCATTGCCATCAAGATTTATAACCAATCTAAGTTCTAAAAAGAGCATCATCAGAGCCAGTGTTTATAGAAAATCACAGACCCTCATGCTGCAAACACATTTGAACTGAACTGAGACTACTCATGCACATAAAAATAAACTGCAGGTGTACTTGTGAGATCAGGGCCTGACTGACCCCAAAAGAATAAAGAACAGAGATATCTAAAAGCTCCTTTGGATCTCCTATAAGTGCCTGAACCTGCAGAAACTAAAAAACATCAAAGGAGGACTAAAATTGGGTCTTGCTGTGAGAAAGAAGTAAAAAAACCAAACAACTCAAACCAAACTAAGTCAACAACAACAAAAAGAAAAAACAAACAAAAAAACCACCCCAAGCCACAGAAAAACCTTGTCTGATCAATATGCAGAAAAGGGCATTAGTAGTTCCTTACCTTGGCATGAAGTAATCATAAAGATTCTTTGAGACACATAAATAAGAAGTCTAAATTCAGTTTTTTTATTATTTATTAAACTATATCTTAAATGTCCTAAGTAACACTAACACTTATTACAGTCTAAAAAAATTCACCATGGATTTTAGATGCCTGAATACCAGGGCACCTGTGTTTTCTTGTTTTGGTGGAAGTTAAGGTGAAAAGAGGCTCCTAGGTCAAGGCAACAAAAAGAAACAAACAAAAAAACCACTCCAAGCCACAGAAAAACCCTTTTCTGATCAATATGCAGAAAAGGGCATTAGTAGTTGTTATAAAGTAATCATAAAGATTCTTTGGGACACATTAACAAGAGCGCTTTCAAAGTCTAAATTAAGTTTTTTATAATTTATTAAACTGTATCTTAAATGTCCTAAGTAACACTAACACTTATTACAGTCTAAAAAAAATCACCATGGATTTTAGATGCCTGAATAGCAGGGCACCTGTGTTTTCTTGTTTTGGTGGAAGTTAAGGTGAAAAGTGACACGTAGGTTGAGGCAATACCTTTGTTTAAACAGACACATGGCTAAAAAAACCTGGTCAATTTTAAACAGAACCTCGTACAAATGCCAAATGCACTCAGCAGCTTCCAGAGCCAGCCAGGAGCTCAGCATCAGTGCCCATAATCCGTGGGGACACCGCAGTGCTGAGCATCCATGGGGACACCCAGCACTGAGCCCTGGCACAGCAGTGCTGGTACCCACGGGCTGCACCCCTCATCTGCACCCATCTGTCATCCAGCCTATAGAAATCTGCAATTTCACTGCTTTCTGCTCTGCCATGAGTCATTTAATTCTAAACCAAGGAGGATGTAATGTACCATACAGCAGAGCAAAGCCAAGGAGAGCAGTGTGTGTGCTTTGCTCTGCTCTCAGCACAGCTCAAAGGGAAGGGTGCTATGGTGGCACAACAGAGCTGTGCCAGCCTCCACACTGCCAGCCACTCACTCACCACCACATTTTAACCAGCTGAAGGTCTTACAGTTAAATGATTGTTTTTAAGAGTGGAGTTTCATTCTTACACACCTCTCATACGCCTTTATCAGTGAGGAACAGCAGTGTCAGCCAACAGCCTGGCAGGTTAAAACATATTGGATATTCCAGAGAGACTCCTGAGCTTCATCTCTTATTTATAAGTCTGAATTTAAATGAACATGAGCCAGAGTGTCTGCCTGTACAGAAGATTCCCAATACTCACTTCAGAGTTTATCATAGCAACAAATGACTGGTAGAGAATTGAGACACTCCAGTGTCAGAGTGAGAAAGGTCATAACTATCTTAATGGCTACAGTGTCAGAAAATAATTTAGCCAGTTTAGGAAATAGAGTTTGATTGCAGTTAGCAATGCCCTGATTAGCTACAAACATTTTGAGTATTAGCATGCCCCAACATCCAGAGAATGCCACACAGCAAACAGCAACCATGGCCAAAGGAGAGTCAGGCGTGGCTGACTCAGAGCAGCATCCCAGGCAGCTTGTCAGACAATAAGCTTCTTTTTCAGAGGCAGCTGCAGGTACAGCAGTGCTTTCTGTTTGCAAATCCAGCACTGGGACTGGGCAGGCAGGCAGGGCAGGTGAAGGGCCCCAGGGTGCCCAGCATGGCTCTGCACAGAGGGGACACACGAGCAGAGGTGCTCCTACAGCCCCTGCCTGTGGCAGCACAGCAGCCCTGGCCAGGCAGTAATTAGCATTGACTCCATGCCCTTCAGAAGGCTGATCCATCACTTGATTTAACCATACTTATTAAGAAACCCATCACCCTTCCAGACAGTCACAATACAGGTGGACTCAACTGGTCCTTGAATCCAAACACCGTCACCATTGGCCAATCAAGAAACCACCCTTTGATAAACAAATCTCCATAACACATTCCACACGTGCACAGAAACCAGGGCAGCAAGTTGTGAGGAATGGTTACTCACTTTTCATCGTTTAGGAAGGTTTATTAAACCTTATCAAAAATACAACAGAAGACTGAGTAGAGAAAAAAGGTTATGGTGCTGGGAGCAAAGGATTTTCCCCACCATGTGCTCTCTCCCCCACACATTGGGGGTTTCCCCTTTTTAACCCTTTAGCCCCTCCCAAAGGTTTGTCCATCAACCCCTTCTTTGCTGTCCAGTGATGGAGATCTCCTCAAATCATGATTGGAGTTCCATAGTGACAAGCCAGATGTCCCAACCCCAGCTGTCCCTTGATAACCACATGAGGGGGTACAACATAACTATAAACCTATAAAACTTTTCTTAACCTATATACATTATATTTGTCTGTTAATTGTGAGAGTCAATCACTGCATTACTCATCTATCATAAAGTTAAGACAAGAATTATCATTTTTTTCTCTGATCTTCTCACAGCCTTCCCCAGGACAACACCTGGGAAAGCTGTGCCTTGCTCTCCATGGCCAGAACTGCTGCCACACCTGCACATCCCACAGGACATCTTCAGCAAACACAGATAAAAATATACATTTTGGATATTGTATTTGTATGTATTGACTGTGTTCAACTCCAAGCTCACTGTGTTATGCTGGAGACTTATGGAAATTAGACTTAAAAAAAACCTCCAGAGTTAAAGAAGAGATGGTTAAGCAGGGAATCCAGAGGGCTACTGGAATCTTCACATGCTAAATAAAAGCCACAATGTCTTCAAAACCACAAGGGTTAAAGGTGGGGTATCAGAAAAACAAATTGCACATTGAGATTTTGAACTTCAGACACAGCCCTAACAGTCTGAACAGAAAGGATTGGGAATGGCTGAATCAAGATGTAAAGAGTTGTAAACAATTCATGACCTGAAGACAAGTGTAAAAAAATGACAAATAGAGACTGAAATGGAAGAAAAAGTCTAAGAATTAAAGCACAGTAATATCTCCTAAAGCGACATTAACATATATTCCAAAATGTCTCCCAGAATATCTCAGACAATACAATTCCCAATCCTGACCTACTATTGGACTATGTATAAGTAACTAATGTTACTTATACATGAAATATATTGAGGCAGAGCCTATGGAATAATTTATCAAGAGAAAAAATTCCATATAGCTTTATGTTGTAGCGTGACAATCACATGTCATAGCTTGACTACCAACAATTTTAACAACATGACAGATGATACCTCTATTTTAATACAATATATTTGAGCATGTAAATATATGCTCACAGAGAGACTCTGCACTCCTCTAACCGCCACAGCACAGTGAATATTGTGTGTGGAATACAAATGCAGGAGTTCACCCATCAATTTTAAGTCCCTATAGCTTATTTAAATGACCTTCAATCAATTAACAAAACTCCTTTTCACATAAAAAAAGCTCATTTTCCATAGTATACAGATGTCTGTCCAAACCTGATGTAGAACAGGAGTCCTTTATTTCTCCCCAAATGCCAAACAGGTATTTCCCACAAAGGCATTAATTTTTATTGATCTAATTGCTCTAACTGCTGTTCACTTTCAAACAAACAAACCTGTCAAAAATAAATGCACTCGGTGAAGCAGCCTGGCCTGTGAAGAAAGTGGCTCAAGGTTCTGCATGCAATTGATGTGTATGGAGCACTTCCAAACCCCCCTTATGTATTTTAAAAGAGCTGGATGTAATTTTCAGCTGAATAGCCCTTTTATGATTTCTAAAATCCTGTAGGGTTAATAACTCAGCTCTTGAGGCTTTACTAGAACAGACATTTCAAGAGTCTTTAAGAAGTTGTTACATGCTGTCCTCAAAGCCCAATTCCAACAGGAAAATCTTCAAACCCCTTTAGATTTTCTGCTTCTGGATCAGTTCTGGGCTCCTGCATCAAGCACAGGAGTTTGTGCCTGTGAGTTTGGTATTTGCTGGGGTCCCAGATGGAGGAGGAATGAAGGAATCTGACTCCTTGTTCTTAGAAGGCTGATTTATTATTTTTTGATATTATATTAAAGAGTGTTATGCTAAAACTATACTAAAGAATAGAGAAAGGATACAGACAGAAGGCTTAAAAGGATGATAATAAAAACTCTTCAGAGTCTGACACAGCTGATGGTGATTAGCTATTAATTAAAAACAATTCATATGAAACCAATCAAACAGGCATCAGTTGGTAAACAACCTCCAAACCACATTCCAAAGCAGCAAACACAGGAGAAGGGAATCAGATAATCATTATTTACATTTTTCTCTGAGGCTTCTCAACTTCCCAGGAGAAGAAACCCTGGTGAAGGGATTTTTCAGAAAATATGACAGTGACATGTGAATTTGGGTTCTTTGAGCAGCATCAGTCACTCCCAGGCCCATCATGAGGAAGCAGCACTGGGATCTCAGCTCTGAGCCCTGCAGATGAACAAACTCCACCTTTCTGTGGGCAGCAGCCTGGGGCTGCACAGAGCATCCCTGAAATGCACTCACTGTGCTACACACTGTTTCACATCTGTCAACCCCTCTGACTAACACTAGCCCCTCTAAAAGAGGCAGGAAAGAATACAGAAAGTATTTTCAAATATCCTCTTCTGAGTTTTGGTTGGGTTTTTTTTCCCCTCGTTTCCTGTTGCTCCCTTTCCCACAAATATAAAAAAAAAAAACAAACATTGATTTCCCTGAAAGGAATGCATGACTTTACAAAAGAAGTTCCACCAGCATCCCAGTCCCACCCACAGATGCCAGTTACAGAGCACAGCCCCTCTGAGCCCATCAGCTGGGCAGGGAATCCATGGGATGGGATGGGATGGGATGGCTGCCAAACAGCAAATGAAGAGTGAGAAGGGTGGGAAAGAAAAGGCCCCGAGCCAAACCCACCAATAAACCAGAGTAATGTGCAGAGCTGACCCACCTCCCTGAGCTGCAGCCTTGCTGACTCCGAGCAGTGAGAAAGGGAATGCCATGTACTCCCTGTGGGAGTCACACAAACAGGTACTGTGACACCTTTGTGTCACTGCCTGGCCCCCACAAGAAGCTGCAGGTGCTCTTTAGCTCCATTCCCCCTCCCTGAGGCACCCACTGCTGAGCTGGATGCTCAGATGTTGCATTCCCTGCACGTTGGATTTCCTGCAGCCATCACCAGCTGAACCAAAAGGTGACTGTGGAAGTATTTATTTATATTTGAGTTCTGGACTAGGCCCTGAGAAATGCAGGACAGTCTTCCCCCAGTGTGCAGACTGCTCATTGTCCCCTCCCCACTGACTGCAAAAACACCCCATGGACCCAGAAAAACCTGTTAATGGGGAAAAAGGAATGTTTCCCCCACAGCTGCTGCCCTGTGGGTGCTTGCATTGCACTGCCCATAAATGCACATCTATTCTGCACATTATCTCATTTAACACACTGGTCTCAAGCACTGGAGTTCAAGCAAACCTCTCAAGCAAATGGATAATAAATGGTTTTCTCAAAACTATTTACAGAAGAGTGTCAATACCATATACTTAAACCCCATTTAAGACACTCAAATATCAACAAGATGACTTACTCCACTGGATGGCAAAAGAATGTTTACTTCCTTCTTTCCCAAAGTTCATCCAGAACAAGCAAGCATACTAGACAAGGAAAATGAATTCAAAGAGCTAGCTGCAACCCTTTAGATAACAGAAAAGAAAATGGAAACATCTGGAGGATTTCTTTTCAGATGAGGAAAATGGGGAGGAACTAAGTGATGTTTCCAGGTTAGCATAAGGACAAAATAAAAATAAAATTAAAACAAAGCCTGCTGATCTGATACTACTTAACCTTTATAAAGCAAGAAATCTAAAAGCCTTTAAGTTCCCCTAAAGCACCTGCTTTGAGATCATTCTCCCCAAATGATCTAGTGTTATTTAGCTGATGTATCTGCATCATGGATCTGATCCTCAGGCAGCAGTGAATTGGGGAAACCCCAGATCTGAATGGTTTAATAAAATAAATATAAGAATAACAGTAAAGTTGGATGCTGCATGGCAAGTTAAGGGGAATTATACACACTGTTCCTCGTGCACACTGACTCAGTGCCAGCTCTGGCTCACTGTGTGTGAGTGGTATGGATGTGATTCCTGTGATTTCTCCACAAAGATATATATGACAGGAGTTACTCCTGTGATGGAGGGAAATGTTGCAATAAAAAAATGAAAAATGGTAAAGAAAGGCTTCATAAAATCAAGCCTGCTCTAAAATCAGTGGCTGGCCTTGTCAAGCTGGTACTTGGCAAGTTCTCATGTGAAAGCAATCCCGGTGTGAGCAGTTCATTAACATAACAATCTATTTCTGGATGAAAAACAACCAGCACCTGTAAAAACTGGTTTTACACTGTTAGATAGTTTTCATTTTTCTATCTCTGACAAACAACTTTTCCTGCAAGTACACACTGATGTTTGAGTGACCAATCAATACAGACTTGTTAATGACCAATAAATTAACTGGCAAGAAAGCTCCTGACTAATGGGAGTCCAACACAGGTCTGTAGAACTGTATAAAAAGGAGTTATGTGAATAAAAAAGGGGTTTTTCCACCATGAAGGAAATAGAGTCTGTGATTTATTCCAACAAGGAAAGACCCCTGGGAGTGGGTGATGTGGGAAGCACAGCAGACTGCTTCTCCCTCCCATCAGAGTGCCCTTCCCAGCCCTGTCCAAGGGACACTTCCCATGGCTCAGTGCTGTCCTGCTCTGCCACTCAGTCCAACTGAGCACTTCTATTTAGCACACAATATTCACAGGGAAACTTCCTCTCTATTTTTGCTCATTGGTTCCCTGAATTATCTAAAATAGAGTGAGAGCCCTTCCACTGGTGGACTCAGCCCTGCATCATCACTCATCACAAGTTGACTCCAGGTGCTTTTCATAAAGCACAACCACTTATTAAACAACAGGTAAATCCAGAGCCATGGAAGATATTCCAAAGACATTAGCTGATCATGAATTTCCAGCTGGAAATAATCCTATTTCTTTTGCTGCAAAGCCTCTCACAGTCACACTGTTCACTTACAACATATGCCTCCTCATTAATTGCTGAGATATTGGGAATTTTTGCATGGTGTGAACTGGCTCTGCAGCAGGATGGTCAGGTGCTTCTCAGCTGGGGATCTGTGTGTCCAGCACAAGGAGCACCTGCAGCTGGATCAGCTGAGGTTCCTGTTCTCCTGAGCTCTCAGCCATCCAGCTGGCCCATGGTCCAGTAGGAGCATCCCAGCATTTGCATGGAACTGCTACCAGTTCATGCCAAACTGTGCATAAAGCACCTCCCAGCCCATGAATCCCCTTTGTGTCCACCCCTGCATCTGCCAGAACAGTTTCCACCAGCTCTTTGAAAGCCTCCCTAGGGCATTCACATTCTCTGAAAAAATCCCTTCACCCAGGATTTTTCTCCTGGGAAGCTGAGATGCCTCAGAGAAAAGGAAAACAATTCTTATCTCATTTGCTTCTCCTGTGTTGTGCTCATGTGGAATGTGTTTGGAGATTGTTTACCCACAGGTGATTGTTCCATTGCATTCTGCTGGGAGTTGTTTTCACTCTTTGGCCAATCAGGGCCAAGCTATGTCAGGGCTCTGGAGAGAGTCAGGAGTTTTCATTATTATCTTTTTAGCATTGTGTAAGTATCCTTTCTGTATTCTTTGTACAGTATAGTATTCTTTAATATAGTATTATAAAGTAATATATTACTTTATAATACTATATTCTTTATATAGTTTATAATACTATAGAATACTGTATAGTATATATAGTATTATATACTATATACATTTTATTATAAGAATATAATACTATATTCTTTAATATAGTATTATAAAGTAATAAATTACCCTTCTGAGAACATGGAGTCAGATGCATCACTCCTGACATGGAGATCCCTGTAAATACAACACCTCCCTCTCCTGTGGGGTAAATCCTACAGCATCATCACACATGGAGCTTTCTGAGACGTCACCTACTCTGCCTGAGGAGGAGACACAAACACTTCAGCTTCAGGTGGTGCCACTCACCTGGACTGTGGGCGCAGACTGCCCAAATTCCTCACCTGAGCAGCTCTGTCCCAGGCAGCAGAGCCTTGCTGTAACTGGGTGGCTCCATCACCCTGCCCTGTCCCCTCGGTGTGCCCCAGCAGGGCAGCCCTGGGCCCTCAGGCAGTGATGGTTTGGTGGGTGCACACAGGCACAGCCCCAATGCACCATTAGAGCCACATGGCAAACAGCAGCTTCAGCCTTTTCAGCACAACTTCAATGTGAAATCCAGACCCTGCCACACCTCATCTGAGATTAAAATAATAATTACAAAACACAGCCTTGAAGAGGATTGTAAGGGTGATTATGTAATAAAATCCTTTTTTTCTTCTTGAATGCATAAAAAGACTAGGAAGCCTTCTGTGGATCTCAGACAAGCTTTGCATTATTTTTCTATTTGAACTAGCATGATTCATTTATCTCTTCATTATGAATACTTAAATTGTTCATAGAGCTTTATTTTAATTAACTTCTGTACAGAATGTCAGCACAAGGAGAATAAGCACCAGCTTCTACCATTTAGAATGGTTGACACAAGTTTGTTTTTTTTTTTTTTTTTTAGTTTGTTGTTTGTTTGGTTTGTTATTTTAAAAATGTGCACAAAGCATGTTTTTTGCAGAGCTTAAAAGAATTCTGGCACCTCTGAAAATATCAAACACAAAAGTAAATGCGAATATATCCAAGTACAGCCCAGAAGAACATCAAATGAAACCACTGCTTGCAGGAAGCTGAGCTGACCACTCTTCACCCTGCTGCCTTCTGACTTATTGGCCCTGTTTGACCCATCTGAATAATGGAAAGATTGATTCTGCAAACAAATGCTAGCATTCCCCTCTCTTAGGGTTTTTAGCCTACTATTCTACAGAAAAAAAAATTAAATGAAACAAAACCTGCTTGTCTTCAGGCAGTCACAATCACCTCTATTAATCTATAAATATCCTGTGCACAATAACTCATGGCGTGTATAAAAGCAATGACAAGGTCACTTACTATGAACAATTCATGATCCGTTTCCCTGGCAACAGAAATGTGTGGCAACAAGGGAGAAAGGAACAGGAAAAATTATAGGAGGTTTCCATTATGTGAGAGACTCCTGTGATTTCTCCAGAAGGATTTACCTAAAAAGTCTCAGCCTCCAGCTGCTCCTCACTCTCTCCAGCTCTGCACCAGTGGGAACTTTGCTTGTTTCACTGTGGATCTACAGAGTGAAAAGAACACCAAACATGTGACTGAGAAGGACTTGAGTTGTGTTTTAAAACAAAACTCAGCAGGAATGTGATCTCCGTGGGTGAGTGTCTTCCAGAGGTTTGAATTCTTAGGTAGCATTCACTGTTAATTACTTTGTCATCAGCCAATTAAAAATCAATCACCAATTTGCACATCTCAATGGCTTCCCAAGTTTTCAACTGGACTTATGCAATTAATGTATTACTTTAGGACCTAAAGTATTGTCTTTGTGTTCCTCCCAGATGAAGAGGGGAATGATGAATCTGACTCCACGGTCTCAGAAGGCTAATTTATTATTTTACGATACTATATTATATTAAAGAATGCTATACTATACTAAAGAATAGAGAAAGGATACAGATAGAATGCTAAAAAGATAATAATGAAAACTCGTGACTCTCTCCAGAGTCCTGACACAGCTTGGCCCTGATTGGCCAAAGAGTGAAAACAACTCCCAGCAGAACGCAATGGAACAATCACCTGTGGGTGAACAATCTCCAAGCACATTCCACATGTGAGCACAACACAGGAGAAGCAAATGAGATAAGAACTGTTTTCCTTTTCTCTGAGGCATCTCAGCTTCCCAGGAGAAAAATCCTGGGGGAAGGGAATTTTTCAGAAAATGTGAATGTGACACTAAAGTGACTTTCTAAGTGAAGGCTCAGCAGAAGCAAATGTTTCCTGCACAGGCCATGGCTCTGGAATGCCTTTTCCACCCTGAAAATGCCATTTCCATCTCTAAAAGTTCCCAGTACACCAGTCAATATTTCCAAACTGATCCAAACTCAGCCTTGATAAGGACTTAAGCAATAAAAGCTGTGGTTCTCCTGAACAACACAACCCAAACAGAATCCAGAGGAGCTGAGATGAGTCTGGCCATATCAGAATGGGAACAGTGTTGTTTGGAATGCTCAGCTGCTCCAAGGCTGTGCACAGAGGAGGAATAAATGACAAGATAACCAGAGCCCACTGCCATCCATCACTGCAAAAAGCAACGTTTCTGAGCTACCCCAGAAGGGAGAAGCAGCAGTAAAACAGCTGAGACCACAGATAGAGCACAGCCCCAGTGACTCATCTGTGCGCTCTAAAACCCCCTCTTCTGTCTCTGAGAGACTGGGGTGAATCTATCCCTTGCACACAGAAAGCACTGTGATCCTAGACACTCAAGTTTTCAGCCCCTTTCCATCTATTTTTTTTTTTTTTTTGCTGCCCCTCTCCACACTCCTCCAAGGCAGTTCTCCTGCCCAGGAACACGACTGAAGAAGGAACAGGAACCACATGAAGAGGTAGAACTATCGATCCCACAGACCCTGTGCCTGCCTGGATCACCAACTCAGCCTTGGAAAACTGTGACTGAACCTTTCAGTGAAGAAATAATTGATCTCTGGACAGAAAGCTCTGAGGCACAATCCTATGGGAAATAATGGGAAGTGAGAGATCTGGATTTCCCAAAGCACCCAACACTGCCATAAAGACAAGAAGGAAAGCAAGGGGTGCTTGAAGATACTGAGAGTTCTGCATGAGTTCTCTCACGTCCCAAGCTCAGCTTTGGGAAACAGATGCAAAGCCTGAGGGTGCATTAGGGTTTGATTTGGTGGGAAATGCTACTCACCTTCAAAAATTTTAAAAGTTTTATTAAAACTTTATCAAGAATCACAAGAGAAGACTGAATAGAGAAAATATCACAGCACCAGGAGCAGATTTTCGCACCATGTGCTCACCCACACAATGGAGATTTTGCCTTTGAACACTTTAGTTCCTTCCAATGACTCCTTCACTGTCCAGGGGAGGAGTTTACTTCCTTAAATCTTGATTGCAGGTCAGATGTGGCCATAGCGACAATGTGACCCTCCCAAATGTCCCAAACCCAGCCTGTCCCCTGATAACAACACAAGGGGGTAAAGCCTAACTATACATCTATAAAACTTCTCTTAACACATATACATGATATTTGCATTTAATTGTCAGAGTCAGCCATGGCATTACTCATCTGTCACAATTTCAGCAGGTAACTGCAGCATCAGCTACGGCTTCACCAACATTCCATCCCTGCAGGGGGTTTGTAGCTGTCCTCACCCACAGGAAACACCAACTCCACCCAATTCCACTCTGAATAGAGGCCCACAGTGCAGCCACTCCTTCAGCCAGAAAGGGACACAAAAGTTTTTAATAATTCAAAAGAAAACACCTTGAGGGCAACCTAAAGAATGCTGCAATCCCTGGGTCAAAATGAGCAGCACAGAGAACTCGGGATGCTGAAGAGGACAAACACCACACATTTAGTTTAACACACATTAATCCTGCAGCAGAGGAAACTTTGCAGTGGGTGATGGAACACCTGAGTGTTTGCTTCTTCAAAGTCCAGGGGAATTGGCACTGCAGAGCCACACCAGACATGAAGAACAGCTATTCTGCTCATGTCCCAAGTAAAAGCCCATTTAAAAATAGATGCTGAGTTATAGAGATGCTTCCACAATTTCCAGACAGCTTTGACTGGTTACAGACAGACCTAAACAGAACTGCAAAAGAAAAGGCAATAAGATGAGTCCCCAAACATTCATTAACCATCTGAGCTGCTGTGTTATTCCTAAAATCATTGTATTTTTTTTTCTAAGAGGTTATACAACCAACAACCTTGACCACACTTGGAATGCTAGGAGAAGATTAAATGAAACTCTTCAAAAGCAAATTTCTGTCCCTTGTTCAGCAGAACACTCCTGTCATAATTAGCAAGATTGATAAGATTATTTATTTTATGCTCTTCACAATGGGTGAAACTATCCAAGCGCCTGTAATTTAACTGCAATGTTGATCCTTTGTATTTCATACAGCAGGGACACAGATATGAAACAATAAAAAAAAAATCCCCCCCAAAAAAGCCTAAAAATTCTACAATTATGTCCCAAAAAACTCTGCATCTAGAAGAATAAGAATAAACTCCTCTTGAAAAGAAGTATTTATTAAATTTTATGTCAATTTCATGATTAGGAAAGAACTGACTTTTAATTCTCAAACTCCTGAGCTGGAAAGACCAGAATTAATTCTTCAGATTTCAATTTGCAAGCTTTGCTAACTCCGCATATCCTGGCAGAGATGCCAGAGTTTCACACTGTAAGGGGAACTCCTAAAGGAAGGTTTGTTTTTCCAAAACCAGGAGACAAAACAGAAGGGCAGAAAAGCCCTTGCACTGGCTGCAAACAGTTTTATTTCTGTGCCCTTCTCCTGAAATACTCCACTGACAGTATGGAATCGCAAGGATTCGATGCCTATAGAATCTGTGCCCTTTTGAACATACCAGTAATGAAAAAAGTAGAAACAAAAAAGGCCAATGAAATGCAAAAATTCCCTTCTACCTGTTTCAAAAATACAAACATCACAACATTTAAATAGTCAGGAAAATGTATCAGGCATGTTCAATCAGATGATTTTTCTTTATCAAAATGTAGCTTTGCTCTTCAGCTGTGGAAGGAGAAGGGAGGTTCACCTCCCTTTCCTTTGGGATTATTTTAATTATATAGTGCTCCACCAAATATCTAAACATCACCATTTTCTCCTGGTCTTTTCAAACCATTTAATACAAGTTATTTAGACACTTCAAGTTGTATTTCCTCTGTCAAAACAGCAAAAAAAAAAAAAATCAACCAACAAATCCAGGTTTTCAATTATTTACTACTCCTGGAAAGGGAAATACAAGCTAATATATATTTTATCTCAAATCTATTTTTTCTTCCATTAAACAAATTGAACCCAAAGTCCCAGAGTTAACAAATAAAATCTTCCCTCTGTTCTCTCAACCATTTCAAATGTCAATCCTGAGTCCATAATTAACACTGAGTTCTACAACACAAGCCAGGCTCAGGTTTGCTTTTATTCCATGTAGCAGTGCACAGAGACCTTACAGGAAATGCCTTCAACATTTTGAAACATGCAAATCTTTCTCTTTTTTTGCTTTCAAAACATTGGGGAAACATTTTCCATGACTCCTTTCCTTTGTCAGGCTAATGAGCCGTGCTGGTCAGTGGGTTCTTGCAGGGCAGGATTTGCAGCATTACAGGAGATTTCCCACTGATAAAAAGCCACACAGAACCCATATCACAACACACACCGTCATCTGTCACTGTAAGTTAGCCAATTGCAGCTACAGGGGGCATTTTTAAGCAGGCAGAATGTAATTGCCTGCTTGGAATTCTGCCAAGCCACTGGAGCTAATTATTTTTTAAGGATGAATTTAGCGCTCGCAGGAAAGCTGATGGATCAATAGCAAGGGGAGATGAAGGCAGTTTATCCACGGTGCTGCTGTGGGGATGCAAAGTGCCCTGCTGTGCCCTGACAATGCCCATTGTCCTGCCAGGGGAGGGGGACAAGCATCGGAGTGAGGCTGCTCAGCAACATCCACTTTCCACAGCATGAGCACACCCAAATTCTGACCCGGCTGCCTGAAAATCCTTCCTGCTGCTGCCTTGTTGGGACTGCCTGAAAACAGAGGCCAGACAGAATTCAGGGAATAAAAAGCACTTCTATTTATTGAAAGGCCTTCAGGTACATTTAGGGCAGATGAAGCCACCCAGGGCCTACACCCAAAATGAATTAAGGGTCTCAGATTTTCACACTTTTATAATTTTGGTCCATTTGCACATTGGGGGTTAATATTCCAATTCCAGCTTCAGGTAATGAAGTCATTTACCCCAGGTTTGCTCCCCCAGCTCACTTTTGTTTCCATCTCTGGGGCCTGAGGCAGTGAGGAGTCCTTGACTGCCAGGCCTGGAGAGGAATTGTTGTGTCTGCCCAAAATGGGACAGCAGCAGCTCACACTGTGTGTGGAGTTTGGAATCATACATTAAAAATTGCAGGATGACAAATACATGAAAAATAGAAAAGCTAAAATCAAGCATCATTGCCCTACCACAACTAAAGCCAGGGACTTATGTTTTTCACATGTGGAATACATTACAGGAGAACACTGAATTTACAGGCCTAAATTTAGTGCTAAAGGGGACTGAAATAGCCTGTAGTTTGTCCCTGAGCAAGAAGTAAAAACAGTCTCGGGGATTTCTCTGCTGCCTGATAAATGCTTTAAAAGACCAAGTGTCAGAAGGAAAAACTAATTCTACTCATAGCTGCATAACATTATAACCTCCAAATAAACATCATGCATGGGATACACCTGTCTCTCCTTTGACTAACTATTCCACACTGATATTATGAAAAAAAAAAAAAAAAATATATATTTAGTCTCCTTATTAGGAAAAAAACCCTAAAAAACAGGTCCAGATTCTAGCTTAGCACCACTGTCACACCCCAAGAGCACTTTGCAGCCACCTGATGTAGCCATCTTTTTTAGAAGATAATATACTCAATACCTGCAGTAAAACTAAGAGGCCAAAAACCTTAGCCAGAAATGAGTTAACTACATTAAAAAAAAATATAGGTGTGTAGCATACACATCTACCCCTGTCAGATACTGGATATCTGGACTGAACAGGTCAGAGAAAGTAAAATAAAGGCAATATTTTAGATACAGTAAAATTGTTTTTCTAGTTTAGTTGTAGATACAGAAAGCTTTTTAAGTTCAAAATAGTTTTAAGTGCTTCAAATAAAATATATAAGTAAAAGTGAAGCAATAATAAAATGCTTCAAAATAAAAATGCTCTATGAATGAATATTGCAAGTTTTTTACAACAAGTCAGAAATGCTTTCTCCTGTAACAGAAATAACATGAACAAAAAGACCTTCAAATCTAAGTCAAGGAGAAAAGATTGAATAACAAAAGCTAAATATCAGACCATGTTTGCATAGTTTGCTCTAAAATGCAACGTTACAATTCTTCTACATTGTAACTAACAGGAAAATCTAGGAACTGACACTGAAAAAAACAAAACTGACTGTACAAACCAGAACCATATGGACAACAAACACTGTGTTTAACAAGGTTTAAATTCAATATCTTTATGGTCACTGCACAGCCCTGAAGTGCCCAAAGACAAGAAACAAGGAAGGGACAGCACTCCTCGCACTCTGTGAGGAACAGCAGCAAGATGGAAGCGGCAAACAAATCCTGCAGGTGGCTGATGGAACCAGCAGCAGCCACAAACATCAGCAGCTCCAATTCCTGCCCTGGGAGGGATCAGGGATGGAAATTGGAGGTAACACAGCCAAACATGGCACTGATGGAGCACATCATCCCAGTGCTGCTGCCGCACAGGGGCAGGGCTTCCAAAACTCTGCAGCTCCTCACTCACCAGGGAGGGGAGTTGGGAACATTCCCTTGGGTTCAATAGTGTTATGACAAACACACTTTGACACTATTAAAGGGAGAATTTAGGGACTCTTGGGGTTTTTCCTCTCTCAGTAGAGGCAGAGAGGGAGCAGAGCCCTCCCTCCCGCCACGCTGGGCTCCAGGTTTCATTTCCTCAGCATCCAGCTGTCACCTGTGCTCCTTCTCCTCACATTGACAGGGTCTGGCATCAGCTTCGAGTCAGAAGTGCCAATGGACCTGCCTGGACTCCATTTCTTACCCAATTAAAGAGAATTCATCAGGCCAGAGGAGCAGAGCTGGAGCTCTGCTGTCTGTCCTGGCACTTTCCTCTTCACAGCCCCTTATTCTGGCACAAACACTTCTTTACAGCAGGGCTTTAGACAGTGCTGTTCTCCCATCAAAATACCCAAAACACCAAAATATCTGTGCAGGAGAGTTTCAAAATATAAATGTCCACTTCTGCAATTTAATGGCAAAAGTGGGGGAAAAAAAGGAAGAAAATCACCTGTCTTCATTAAAAAACAATCCAACATTTCCCTTGCAGAATCTGATTATTTTCCCAGATTTTATTCCTCCTTTGTTTTGCAGTTGGCACTTACAGATTAATCAGTCATTTTTATGACCTGTACATGCAGTTAAAACCCATTTATTTGTTTTTTTTTTTTTTTTTTTTTTTGATGCATGACACTCTGGCTACGATTTCAGCTCATTTCTACTCTCCATCCATGCCACTACAACTCTCACATCTGAGTTTTTCCATCCAGCTCTTCCTGATTCTTCAAATCTAAAATCTAGTTTCCTTGACATAAGCACTGAAAAAATAAAACCAGCAAATTTTAGAAACAAGAATCAAGTACTAAAGTGGAGAGGAGAAAATACAGGAGAGAGTGAGAGCACAGCCCAGCTCTGCACTGCTCCATGTCAAAGAAACCTGATGGAGCTGCTGGAATTGTTCAAGAGCTAAACAAGTTATCCTGGAAAGCTCAAATTATTTTAGAATCAAAATAAAGGCCAGATTAAATCATCATATAAGCTCTTTCCTCTGGGCTGCAGCTCTGAGAATCTTCAATATAAACCTGAGTTTACCAGAGCTAATCAAGGTTCATTTATTGTGCACTGCCAGCAAAGAATACCAAAAAACTACTAAAATATAACAGCTTTTCTTTGAAATTCCTTACTTTTCCTTGCTTATATAAAACCCAACAGGCAGGTTGCCTGTGCAGTGCACCCTCTCACTGACATTTGAACTTGCACAGAAACCTCTGCCCAGCCTGCACCATCCAGCAGCTTTTCCAAGCAGGCTGACACAGTGATGATTCTCTCAATTCATTTTTTCAGCTTTCTTCTCATAAAAGGCTTTGTCCAACCAAAGTTAACAGGCAGTGGGAGCAGGATCAGGATGAATCTGCATCTCTAAGACTGGTAGAAACAGAAGAGACTCAACTCTTGAAGAATGCAAACAAGAAGTCACAGATGTTCCATTTAGTTCACTTTGCAAAGCGACAATTTGAATTTCCTTTCCAAAGAAAACATCTGTGGCAAAGGTTTAAATTTCCTTTTCCCTTTTGATTTGAATTCACTCTCCTTTCCTTACATGTCCTTTATACAGACCAAACAACACAGGGTTTGGTTTTTTCCCTAAGAGCTAATAATGACACACTGCAAAGTAAAACCAAAACTCCTCAGCAGTACTGCATCATTAGAAGTAATTTATACAACTGCTACAGATGACTGAGTCAAAAAGGAATTATGAAACGTTGCAAACCATGAATCTATTAAGGAGAACACAGCTTTTCTGTGTATTCCCCCCCTCTCCTCCCCTCCAACTTATCTATGGCAGTAATTTCTGAGGGCTGGATGCAGTCTGTGCTCCTCCTCAGGACCCATTCACTGCTGCCAGCCTGGGAACAGGAGCAAGGCACGAGCACTCAGGGCTTGCACACTGCCATTCACAACCCCTGCACTCCTGCAAGTCAGCCTGAGAGGCACAAAAGGTCCTGCCTTGGCCACTCTTTTAGCAAGAAGGGTAAATCCTTAAAAATAATATTTATATTTTTATATGTTAATATATATTTATGCATATATACACATTACTATAACATACATTAATATAATGTATAAAATATACATACCATAATTATATATAGTATATATATTCTATATAAATATATAAAATATTTTGTATCTACATTAAATATTTTTATATAAGAATTTTTGTATTGGTTAATATATTATGACACCATCTTTCTACATATGGATTATATACATGCATATACACATAGAATTGGATATTATACTAGGAGTGAGAAAAGTCAAAAGAATGAACAAAGGCAAATTAGAACCAATTTTCTCTTTCTTTTCCCTTACAGTTAAACATCCTGAATACTTTCATACACCAGAAATGGGAAAAGGGGTGGTACAATTTTTCCTTTCAGTGCAACAACACTGGCAAGCTGACTCAGTTCCTCTTCTTTTGTAGTAACTAAGTTTTCCAATGGAATTGTGTGGACCTTGAAAATAATATTTATATACATATAAATATAAATATAAATATAATATACATAATATACTATATATAGTTTTATATAGTATATATTATATATAAGTATATATACATCTTTTTATGCCTATATTAAATATTTATATATTATGCCTATATTAAATATTTATATATAAGAATTTTTCTATTTGTTAATATATTATGACACCATCTTTCTACATATGGATTATATACATGCATATACACATATTTCACAGAATGAACTGGGTTGGAAAAGACCTTTGGGATTGTCAAGTCCAACCTATGACCTGACACATGCTCATCACCTGAACCCTGGCACTGAGGGCCACATCCATTCTTTGGTTCTAAACTGGGCACAGAAATAAAATCATTAGGGTTGGGGTTGGTCTAGATGACCTTGAAAAATCCCTTCCAACCCAACCTGTTCTGTTATTATATGGTAAAAACATGCAAATTCACACACACACCAAAACCATGGCAACTTCTCAGGCTGCAAATGCAGAAAAATTTAGGAACCAAAAGAAAATTAAGATAGTCCTTATTTTCTAAGTAAAAATCTTGGAGCCTGAGACTATGACACCTAAAGTCCATCTCACATTCCAGGGACCTAAACCTTTTATGGTTTTTCTCCAAGAGCTGCATGAAAAACTGGGATCACTGGAAGAACTCAGCTCTCAGTCTAACTAAGGCAGCAGCAGGGAAAAAATAAGAAGTTCCACCTAAGATAATTCTGTAATTACAATAAATTCTAGATTTTCTGGAAAAGGAAACAAACAGGTATTTTACAGCGTAGTTTTCACTACGTGCAGCAGCACAGGAAGCAGAATTATTAAGCCTAAATATTTCCAGAAGAGAAGGAATCCAGATCCTCAGCTAGCAGAATTCCAACCAGAGAGTAGAAGGGGAAAAAAAAAATAAAAGTAGAACACAGTTCTACTTTCCCCAGTTATTTCTTATGCTTTAAAAGAAAATGTGCCTCTTCTGAATATCTATTGCTCAGGGTGAATCTCCCAGCTAAACCTGTGTTTTGTGGAGCTCCAGCACACAGCTTTTACTATTAAATCAATAAATACTGTGGGAAACATGTATAACACACAATTCTTTACACCAGAAATTCAAAGAATCAACCACCCCCAGAATTAAACTGCCCTTCATCAATAAACACAAGGGGAAATCATTATGATTTTATACCAAATGCAGAACAAAGTCTTTTTTATTCTACCCATCAATTTATTCTGATCTCAGGGCAGTCTTTTCAATATGAAAATGATATTTTTCCCCCAGCATAGAAAAGCAGTCCTTAAGTGAACTTATGGAATATACATTATTTAGGCAATGAGCCAACTGCCATATGGTGCTGATACATTTTAATTTTGATATACTTGAACTACAGAAACTACTTCAAATGTGAGCAAAGAACACCACAAAAGAAAAGAAGCACTTTACTAGGAGACCTGGTTCTGAGACTAAGAATCCCCCATGCCCCTCCTATAACACATTTATGTCATCTTATGGCTGATTTTCCTTAAAATATTTGAAGGTACTTGCTCTCCCCTTTTGTAGTTGCAGGACACAAACATTTTATTCTACAGAAAATTATCAGGTTTTGTGATAAATTACCTAAAATTTTATTAATGTGACGTGATCTCTCTCCTGTAAATATATATTTAAAAGAAAAAACCCATCAAATCTATCTCCTGATAGTTTATAAGACTGACTCCTTTGCAGGAGTACTTAAAACAGCTATAACAAGAAAATTTAGTATGAGAGATGTAAGTGCATATTTCCCAATTTTCTAATTACAGGGGCTTCTTCCAAAGTATATTATTGGTGTTTAAGTATTAACACACACAGTACTTACTTTGATTTCTCTGTTTGTTAGATAATTAATCTAAACCAATCTGCTCTATACAAGGCAATTCATCCCATGTTAATCTGCACCAATCAACTTGCAGATACATTATGCATTAAACCAAAACAAACAGCATCAGAACACAGCCCACAACACTTTGTAAGCTCATTTACTTTCTAACACATTCCACTGTAACTGGGCTGGTGGGAGAGGAGCTAATTTTTTTTTTCCTGCAGGAATCACAAAAATCCTGGAAAGGTTACAATATCAATTTATACATCAACACGTGAAACACAACCTGATAAAACAGCACAGCTGTACTTCATCTGTATCCAAATTATGAGAAGATCCTCAATGCACCTTTTGTTTTGAAAATATTGCACAAAGATTTGTAAACTCCATGGCAGCATGCTTGCAATCTGCTAGGACTCCTGGCTGAAGGCTTGAAATCAAAAATAAACAGCCAAAAAAATGCCAAGGCACCTGTGCCAGGCTGCCTTCAGTGCCGTGCCCTGCTGGGCTCTGAGAGCAGGATGGATAAATGGGAAATGCAGAAATGCAGGAGGGTCCCTGCCATACTCACACTGTGCCCTGCTGGGCTCTGAGAGCAGGGTGGATAAATGGGAAATGCAGGAGGGTCCCTGCCATACTCACACTGTGCCCTGCTGGGCTCTGAGAGCAGGATGGATAAATGGGAAATGCAGGAGGGTCCCTGCCATACTCACACTGTGCCCTGCTGGGCTCTGAGAGCAGGGTGGATAAATGGGAAATGCAGGAGGGTCCCTGCCATACTCACACTGTGCCTGGTGCTCCCTGCATTAGCCTGGGGATGCAGGGCACTCCCATCCCAGTGAGGGGGTTTAGCACCACACTCTGCCCTGGAGCAGCCTCTCAGTTCTGCAATCACTGCAGGAAGAAGCTGGCACTGCCCAGACACCGTACTAGGGGAAGGAGAAGCTCGACATGTAAACATGAGCTTGTGTCCTGCACATCTCCAGAGCAGCACAGCACTGGCATGGAAATTCAGCTCCAGAATGACATCTCTGCCTGCACAGCACTGCCCCATCTGCAGCACTGGCATGGAAATGCAGCTCCAGAGTCACATCTGTGCCTACACTGCACTGCCCAAGCAGCACTGGCATGGAAATCCAGCTCCAGAATCACATCTGTGGCTATACAACCCTGCCCAAGCAGCAGCACTGGCATGAAAACCCAGCTCCAGAATCACCTCTGTGCTATACAACCCTGCCCAAGCAGCAGCACTGGCATGGAAATCCAGCTCCAGAATTACCTCAATGCCTGCACTGCACTGCCCCAGCAGCAGCAGTGACATGGAAATCCAGCTCCAAAATAACCTCTGTGCCTGCACATCTCCAGAGCAGCAACAACAGCAGCACTGGCATGGAAATCCAGCTCCAGAATCCCATCTGTGCCTGCCCAGCCCCATCCCAGCTCCTCACACCTGCAGTGGGGAGCACACCTGGAGCCAATCCCACCCTACAGGAGCAGAGGCTGCCCCACCTGCCCTGGCCAAGCCCTCCAGGGCAAACAGAGCTCTGGGGAGTCCTGTGCTCACCCTGCCCCTGGCACAGACCCTGCTCCTGCTCTGTGTGCACACACTGCAGCAGGGCCAGCCCACACCCCTGCCAGGACCTGGGCACTGTAACCAGGGCTAAAAAGGTTCCCTGAGGAGCAGCTGAGCTTGCTGCCTCACCTCCTGTCCTCCTCAGCCTCAAAATCAGCAACACTGCCAGGTTAATGCTGGTGATAATTGCATTTTAATGCTTTATAATGTACTTCACATGCACCAGGTTAAGTCAATAGGGAAGCTAACTGAAGTTGCAGCATATTTCTTACACTTCTAATGAGATCTCATATTTTTGAAGCTGACCAAATTACACTGTAAGTGCTATGTGATCTAAAAGATTCTTTTAACACTACTAATTTATCATTCCATTCTGAATGGCCAATGGATTGCCCAGCCACCCCACTCTTTTATAGCACTCTGCTTCTCATTGCTTACAGCTGTGGCCTGGTAAAGTCAGGCCTGTTCCTGATCTTTGATAATTGGCCCAGCTGCAACTCCTTAGGGGTGAGATTGCTTTCTACACTGTCGTTATTTTCTTATATTCTACCCCCCTATAGGAACAAGTCCTGCATCATTTTAACTTCCCATAGAAGTTCTCTTTCCAAAATCTGAGGCCACATTCTTCTTACTCAAATCAGAGTTTTGGACAAGCAATTATCCAACTACGTTTGGCAGCACTTAAGGTTGCAAACACGGGGGTCTTTAAGCTCTGAATAAGAGTGAAATAAAGTGTGGACACGTGTGTATTTGAGCTGCCTCTCATGTAAAACACCTGCAGAACGGGCTGTGGATTTCTGACTTGAGTCCAAAACAAGACACAGCAATAACCAGGACATTGCTCCTCCTTCCAGCCACTGGGAGCAGCTTTTTCCATACTAAAAGGTCTTACAAGGAAAGTCTAATACAAATTTTTTTCTAGATCTGTAGAAGAAACAAAGTGTTGCCTTTACCTGACAGAAAAGCAGGCTCCTGTGACCCGGACTAAAATGCCAAGCCCATGGAAGCTCACTAAGCCCTTCCTGAAACTGAGAGCAAGCACAGACACAAACATCCAAACTGATTTAAAAACAGGTCTTCCAATGAGAAAATTATCATATTCTACAATGATTTCTTTTCTTAAGGAGCAAAATATCAGAATCTGTATGTAATTCTTGTTTCAACTGAATACCAAAACCCTTGAAACAACATCTACCTTTGAACACATTGATGGGTCCAGGACAAATTTACTGCAACATGTGCAGCTGCAAACAGGTGGGCAAGAGTTTATCTTCACTCATTGCCAACAAATCAGATTTTAAAAATCTCAGCATACCCTAATGCTCCAACTACACCTTCAAGGGAAACAGAAGAAAATACCCAAGCTGACATTTTTCTAACAATTTCTGATGTTTTCAGCCAAAAATCCATTCTGTCCCCCAAGCACCTTCCTTTGTGTAGCATCCAGCTCCTGGATAGCCCAGGAAACAGAAATTCCAGTGCTGTTTCTGGACCCAGCAGGCTCACAAAACCTTTTTTTTCATGACAGAAGGCAGCAGACAAGGATGTGTATTACATTTTGAGTGTTGTCACTGACAGGATGCATTGTGGAGGGCTTGAAAGACACAACTGCTACTGGGAAAACAACCAGCTCTCACTGCTGCCTGCTCATCCACCTCATTAAAACAGGAAAGAAAGGAAGAGTTGGTACACACAAATCCCAAATGAAAGCCAAAATGAGACCCAGAATACCCCAAAGAAAAGGGAAGATGGCAGTGAAAATTTCAAGGCTAATCCAGGAATTTTCTCTCATACCTTTTACAAAGTCTAGCACTTTGATGCCTCAATCAAATATGCCCCTTCTGCCACTACTCTATTTTAAATAACATTTGCCTCCAGTTCCAAAATACATTTCCATGAATACACAAAAGGAAAATATACAGCAGACACTGGCATTAAATATTTAACTTTCTACCTTAACAACCTTTCTTTGTGTGTGTGTGTTTCTTGCTTCTGCTTGAGGCTAAACAGTAAGGCCAACTCATGAAGCAAGGCTGGTATCAGTCCTTATATATTATTCATTAATTTCAGATGTACCAATTCCACCTCTGTCTCTAAAGCCAGACATGTCACTTCATAATAAAGCTCTTTCAGCTCAGAAATCCAGAATTCTTATCCTCTGAAGAAACCAGGGCATACACAACATTTATGGGGTTCAGCAGTGCATAACTGTGACTTCCAAGTACAGGAGGACTTTTGAACCTGAATTTAATGAGGCAATTAAGAAACAAATACATGATTAATTTTAGACTGCCTTAAAAGACCAAGCATGATTTTCTGGCAGCAAATATAACTTTATTCAATACTTTTAAGAAGTGATTCTAACTCCTCTTACAGAAAAAGAAAATCCCACCTGATTTATTTGCTTCCAGTTGGTTACAGAGGGGAGAAACCACTTGCTTCAATCTCCCAGCACAGCTCCTTGTCAGACATAGTTACAACTCCAATTGACACTTGAAAATTACCACTTTCTCCCTTTAGCTGCACACATTTACCAGCAAGAACAAAATTAGTGACATTCCCAGCAACTCCTCACAGGAAAGGTTGCCAGAGACTGACTGAGAACCTGGCTGAAGATCAGCAACACCACCAGAGATTCTGGTTTGCTCTAAAATATTATGAACAGTTCATTTTTGGTTTATTGGGACTGTGTTTCAAATCTCTTGCTGACCTTGAATTGCCTGACAACAGAATCCCAAAGGTGCTACATCCACTGTGTGGGGCAGCAAGTGAAATACTTGACCAAGTCATTTGAAAGTACACTGGAAGGAGATTTCTGATCACAATACTCACATCTATTCCATCCTGTGAGTGAATTTCCCTCTGCCTGTAGAAGGTGTGACACTCCTTGCCCTCAGCATAGGGTGAACACAGCTCTGTGTGATGATAAATGGCATAAAACAGTGTAGCCACCTGTGCCTGAAGGAAAAACCTTCCTTCCATCTCAGCCAGAGCCCTCTCACACTGTAGTCAAAACACCTCAAAACCTACACCTGCCAAAATGAAAAAATCTCATTTAACTGCTTTTGTGGTCAACACCCCTTTCTGAAAGGGCCATGGCTGGGCTGACTGCACCCCAAGCTAACCAGCACCTGCCCAGGTGCATTTCACAGATGCCCCGTTATGTCACACAAAGAGCTATCCTATGTTAGTTCATTTTTATTGTAATCTTATTGCTGGGGTTCCACACTGCTGTCTCCTTATCACAACAGCTCCATACCTCCTTGGTGTTTCTCATGGACAGCTCCTCGGAGCACTGACTCTTTCCACTTCCCAAAGCAGCCACTGACTCCACTTCCCTTCTCACCCAGCCACCCCACTCTTTTATAGCACTCTGCTTCTCATTGCTTACAGCTGTGGCCTGGTAAAGTCAGGCCCGTTCCTGATCTTTGATAATTGGCCCAGCTGCAGCTCCTTAGGGGTGAGATTCCTTTCCACACTACCTTTATTTTCTTATATTCCATCCCCCTACAAGATTTGACCCTTCTGTCACTTATATTTGGATTATTATGCAGAAGATTTGTCCCTAAAGGAAAAAAAAAAAAGTTATTATTACCTAATGGTACCTAACAATAGACAGATTAATGCAGATCATGGAGTTTAATATTGGCTTGAATATCCAGAATAACTAATGAAAACTGTGGACAGTGATTTACAGGGCTAGCTCTGCAATGTGTTATCACACCTCCTGACAGAGAAAAGCATTTACTTACACACTTTCAGAAGAACAATCTGTTTAACACAGATTTTTTTAAGATTTTTTTTCTTCCTGCAGCAATTTGCCTTGTATTCTTAAACAGCACTCGTTTTGCTTTGCCAACTAAACATGGGAAAAGTTCAGTGTTTAGACAGAGTACACTGGAATGTCAGGTGCTTATTTAATTGCTTTTGTAGCCAATTTCCTTGCCCCTCAAGGCTCATTAGTCAGTCATCTAATCATTGCATGCAGTAATGCTCCCTCTGTGTTTCCTCCTTGAGATCAGGAATATATCTTCATCTGTGCTCCCAACAGTGGTGTCCTTCAGCCACAACCTTTCTCAGGGCTCTCTGACTGCCTGCCAGCCTGTCCCACATGGAGGTGGATTCCCCAACTCCCATTAATTCTGCCCCACCATGTCCTCAGCCATCTGGATAAGCAGCTAATGGAGAAGGAATGCTGTTCCAGGAAATATCTGTGTGACTTTGCAGGGATGGCTTTGCTGCACCTGCCCACCTGAGTGTTTCACAGAGGTGCAGAAGGAAATCCCAGACCTGCAGCCAGGGTGAGGCTGAAGGGATGGATGTGGAGAGGAGATGAACAAGCAAGGTGCCTGTGACGGTGTTCACAGGGGCCCCAGGATGAGGGAAGAGATGAGGATCTGACTCCGTGTTTCAGAAGGCTTGATTTATTATTTTATGATATATATTACATTAAACCTATACTAAAACAATAGAAGAAAAGGTTTCACCAAAAGGCCAGCTAAGCTAAGAATAGAAAAGAATGATAACAAAGGCTTGTGGCTCGGACAGAGAGCTTGAGCCAGCTGACTGTGATTGGCCATTAATTATAAACAACTCTATGAGACCAATCACAGATGCACCTGCTGCATTCCACAGCAGCAGATAACCATTGTTTGCATTTTGTTCCTGAGGCCTCCCAGCTTCTCAGGAGGAGAAATCCTAAGGAAAGCATTTTTCATAAAAAGATGTCTGCAACAGGTGCCAACTTCTGGAGTGGCTTCAGAGAGCTGTGCCTCAGTTCCCAGTGACAGGGCTCACTCCAATTAAACACCCTCCTGCCTGTCCCACATGCAGGTGGATTCCCCAGCACCCATTAATTCTGCCCCACCATGTCCTCAGCCATCTGGATAAGCTGCTGAAGGTTCTGGAACACCCCTCAGGTGAGGAAGGGCTGAGAGACCTGGGGCTGCTGGAGAAGACCAGGGGGAGCCTCATCAATGTGTACAAATATCTGAAAGTGGGGTAAAAGCAGCACAGGCTGTTCCAGTGGTGCTGGGGCAGCAGCAGAGCAGCGAGCACACAGTGGCAGCCAGGAGGTTCCCCCAGAACACCTGGAGGGTGCTGAGCCCTGGCAGCCACCTGGGGATGTTCCAGCTGGGATGGCTCCACCTTGGACACACCCAAAAGTCACCTGGGCAGCCAGCTCTGGGTGTCCCTGCCCAGCTCTGGTGGCACCACAGCACATCCAGAGGTCCCTTTCTGCCCCTGCCAGTCCCTGATCCTGTTCAGTCCACACTCTATGTAAACACACACATTAAAAACACAAAAAAAAAAAACCAAAAAAAAAAAACCAAAAAAAAAACCCTCACCGAACTATCCCCAAACAAGCAAAAGACATGCCCAGAAACAAATTAATAATTTGCTGCCCAAAATAAATAGTAGACATTTGTAAGTGTCAAGGCAGCAGGCAAATTGGATTTTCAAAGCTGAGTTTTCATTCAGTTTAAGCAGCTGACTGAGAATTCCTTGGGATCCAGTTTCCAGAGAAACTGACAGGTGTCACTGAATTAGCACAGCAGTAAGGTTATTTGTTTATTTATTTAGTATTTAAAACACCAGCAGATGTTTAGGTGAAGTTACTATACATATAGTTTGTATCTAAACACTGAAGAACCGTCCAGCTGCCTGCACACTATAAATATGAGTTTCTTCTTTTGGGGGATGGAGGGAAGGGAAAACAAAGAGAAATGAAGCTTTCCTGAGTAGAATTGTGACAGAAGGAGGGCTTGAAAAGCACCCCATCAGTAGCTACTGGAGCAAGAAATCCCCAATATCATGCTCTCCAATCCACAGGGCACTGCAGCTTCTCTGCTCTTCTGTGCATACAGAAAGCAACAAAACTCATTTAGGAGCTTTCTAAACATTGGGATTTAATTCCACAGCAGAGAAGAAACAAGGACAATAGGAGCACTGCAAGTTATCTACACACAGGCATAGAATTTCTGAGAAATGCAATTTTGGATACAAAATGGTGTAGAATTCTTCTCATAATGGAAAAGTGGCTAGGTTGAAGTGCTTTGGAATAATTATAATATAAAATGAAAAGCTTCTTGATGCATTATATTACTTGAGTTGGAGTAATTCTCTTGAGTTTCTATTTTTAAACCATGATAGTGTGTTAATGAAACTTTTCAAGGAAACTTCAGCTGCAGACAGGGAAAACAAATTGCTGCTAACCCTTCAGAGCTTCAGCTGAAAGTCACCATGAAAGGAGCATTAAATGGGTATCAGTTTCATAGGCAAGAAAACTGATGATTCAAATTCAGGCTTGCATTCAGTTTGTAAAATATAATTTACACAACATAAACCCAGAATCCAAAGAACTTATTACAAAATGTCAAATTATTTCCTTCTCAAGATATGAAGTGCATATATTAATAAAATGTAAATAAATAAAAAGAAAATATTTTTTAACTGTTCCCTAAAGAAAGTTCATGGCTATTTTTTGGTCCATTACCACAAATAACATAACAAATCTTGTTCCAGATCCTAGAGGTTGCTGTAAAAGGGAAGGGTTTCTTTTTATTTATTTACTTATTCATTTGTTAAGATATGCACTTCATATGTTGAGAAAGAAATAATTTCACATTTTGTAATAAATTCTTTGGATTCTGGGTTTATGTTGGGTAAATTATATTTAATCACACCAGGATTGCTTTCACATGGGACCCTGCAAAAGGGTTAGCTGACAAAACCAGGGACTGATTCTAGAAGAGCAGCGTTGATTTTATGAGGCCTTTCTTTATAATTTTTCTACCTTATTGCAAGCTAAAATGAGGTAAAGACCACCTACAGATGAAATAAAAGAGCCAGATCATTCCTCTGCCTTTCCCCACAGGGAGGACATGCAACTCCATAGTGCAGTCCAGAGAACTTCACAGTAATTTGTTTTAATTAAGCAAGTTACTATCAGTTACTATATCAGTCCCCTGATATATTCTGCACAGAATTCTGCATTTCTTGTGATTCCTGGGAGAGTCTCCACCCTGGTGAGCCATATTCTAAATAAGAAAGCCATATAATCTTCCTAACTTCCACCCAATAGATCAAAATTATGTTATTAAAATATTCAAGAGCCTTTGCTCTCACCCTTCTTTCCCTGGCATTAAGAATAAATCATTCTAATACCAACAGCAGCTAAAAATACCTCTGTATTTTTAAAATACTTAGAACACACCAATATGCCTATCAAATTGGGCAAAATGAGTGTCAGAAATTGGGCAAAAAATGACAGAACATCTTTGTATTTCGGAACTGAGAGGGTCCTGCAGCCTCTGAATATTGATTATTGATCCAACCAGCCTCTGAATATTGATTATTGACCCAACCAGCCTCTGAATATTGATTATTGACCCAACAACGTCTGAATATTGATTATGGAACCAACCAGCATCTGGATATTGATTAATGATCCAACCAGCCTCTGGATATTGATTATGGACCCAACCAGCCTCTGGATATTGATTATGGACCCAACCAGCCTCTGAATATTGATTATGGAACCAGCCAGCCTCTGGATATTGATTATTGACCCAACCAGCCTCTGAATATTGATTATTGAACCATTGCAGAGTGCAGGGGCAGAGACAGCCAGGCCTTTGCACAGGGTACCCCTGGGTGCTGCCCCAAGGAATCCCTGAGAGGGATGAAATAAGCTGGAAGTGCTTTTCTGACAGGAAGAAACAGCAGCCCCAGCACCACCAGATTTATTTCCAACTGCTCCACGAGGTCAGTGCCCTTGAGCACCATCAGTGCTCCTCAGGCCCAGCTTGGCCCTGTTTTTCTCTTCAAGGGAAGCCCTCCATGGGCACAGGCTCCTTGTGTGCAGTAGCCTTCAAACAGCATCTTTCACCTCTGCGAAATAAAACTCACCCCCAACCCCTTTTTTTTTTTTCTTTTTTCTAAATGAGGATTGAGCCTCAAAAATTAATCCAGTGGGAGAAATTTACTGAACACAGTGAAATGTCTAACACACAAAGCTAAAACACTTAATGGCACTGCCTAAATGCTGAAAAAAGATCAGGCTTTGAAAACAGCTATGTGAGAAATCATCCTTTATTTCCCACTACAATACCTCAAGTAGGAGAAAACTGTGTCATGCGCTGCATTTTTTTTATTTTTAATCAGCAGCTGCTCACAGACATCCCTGCAGGTGTTTAACTATTGAAATCTCCCATTTAAAAGAGTGACTTATTTGCAGCTACACTGAATACACCTCAGATCTGTGCCCAAGATGAAGCACACCAGTCAGCAAAAGACATTTTCCTGCTTCCCCCAAAACCAGTGGAGCCATTCTGCTGAGGAGCACAGGGAATGTTGCAGAAATCCTTCAGCCTAACAGAGCAGGCAAAAAAAACCCAAATAAACAAAAAAAAAAAAAAAAAAAAAAAAAAAAAAAGGAGAATTTTCTCCAGCACTGTGCTGCCTGTTAGTTCAGCTTCCTTAACAAAAGTCCATCCTTCATTTAAAAACTAAATCAAACATTTTTAACATCTGTTGCAATGTGACTGGACAGGACAATGCTGCCTTTCAAGGGCTGGAAATGGAGCAGGATTCAGAGCCAGAGTGGAATTTCCCATTCCAGGGGCAGCAGCCCAGCCTGGAACAACATCTCTGCCAAAACTCGCTGGGAATTCCTGACCAGAGGCTGCTCCCAGCCTCTCTCCCAGGACTTTGGTGCTTGGGGGAGACTCCAGGGCCAACAGGAATTTGGGGTGTTTGTCATCAGCTGTAGAAACTGCATGAAGGGCAAATGCACCAAAACCAATCTTGGAAAATCAAATAGCTTCTTCCCATCCTACAACCTGAGCAATGCTCTACTTTGGGGGGTTTGTACTCCAGAGAAATCTTTTTTTAGCTGCCTTGCCTGCCTTGATTCTCATTTGCATGATCTGAAAATCACTCCAACAGTGTGAGGTGAGGAGAAGCAAGGAGTAAGTCACAAAGAATAGGTCTGGCACGTAAACAAATGCTTCAAGATGACAGAGCTTGAAGAGAGAGTTGAAGAAAGAGAAATGTAAATTGAATTTCTCCTTGGAAATGTAATTAAAAACCTTGAAGTGAAGCTAGACAATTTTATGACTGTGAATATACAAAAAAAAAAAAAAGAACATGGTATGGGAAATTGTAAAGGTAAGAAGGTTTTCAGAAAGTTGGGATCTTTCATCTTCCTGTTGTCCATTGAGACATCATGTAATGATGCTGATGCCACTCAGGGAACATCTCCCAGCAGTCCTGATCCATTCATGAAGAGAAAGAACTCCCCAACACACACCCCAGAACAACAAATTCATAAAGTAAATTCCTCCTTTGAAATGTAGTTAAAAACCTGAAGTGAAGCTACCCTATTTTATAACTGTGAATATACAAAAAAAAAGAACATAGGAAATAGTGGTAAATAGTAAAGGTAAGAGGATTTTCAGAAAGTTGGGATCTTCTATCTTCCTGTTGCCTGTTGAGACTTCATGTAATGATGGTGATGACACTCAGGGAACATCTCTCAGCACTCCTGTTCCATTCTGAAGAGAAAAAACTCCCCAACACACACCAGAAGAACAAATTTACATCAGCTCAAGAAAAGCTGAAGGAAAGAGCCTTTTCTCCTCAGACAGGGTTCCTGGTGAGCATCCTGAGTGCTGCAGGTGATCAGCACGGGGGGGACTGGGCTGGACAGGGGCCACAGTGACCAGAGTGTGGCTGGAGCTGATGGCAGCAGGGCCCCAGGTGTCCCTGTGGAGCTGTGGCACATCCATCCCGGGTGAGGACAGTGCTGGCAGAGCCTGGGACACAGGAGCCACGTTCAGGGGCTCTCGGGGGGTTCCCTGTGCTGCCCATGGAGCTGGCTCAGGCCTGGGCTCCCTGGCACCAGGCTGTGCCTGCTGCTCCTGGCCACAGCTCCATCTGTTCCTGCACACCTGAGCAAAGCTCCATCTGCCCAGCCCTGCCCAGGGCAGCCTGGCACCCTGCCACACTCCCTGCTTTAAGAACTGGGGTCAGCATGGTCAGCCATTCCTCCCAGACAAGGAATCCTGCATCCTGCACGCTCTGTGCCAGCAGTTTGCATTTCAGGGAGAGTCTCCTCCACAATGTCATCATGCTATTGATTTTGGAAATGCAAGGAAGACGAGGAATAGCTCATCTGGTTTTTATTACCGTGTATAAACAGTGGCAAAATAATCTCCAAATGAGAGAGACAGATTTGATTAGACACATCAGAGTTCAAACACACACCCTGGCTGGGCAAACAGGAGGGAGTGTGCCAGCATTCTCAAAATGCCTCACAATACAGGAAGGAAACCTACACAGGAAACAAAAATCTCAATTAGAAGCTAAGGTGCAATACTATCCATGACATCCTCATTTGGCAAAGCATTTTACTGTACACAGTCTGAGGAGGAGTTACACACAGGGAAAGCTGGTGTGTACATGGATGTCAAGCCAGCCTTGCCCAGAAATAAATCCCTTTTCAGGAAAGTATTTAAACCAAACAGGCCTGTATTGCCATGGTGTTACATCACTTAGTATTTCTATAATATTTCATTCCAGGGAAATTATTGTGTAAAACAAAAGGGCTGTATGACAAGAACACACTGACATCTGCTGGCTTCTCCAAATGAATTTCTCTCAAGATTAGGATTTTATGTCCTCAGCAGGTTTTCCCCTATCTAATGGGCTGCATTAACATTGTCTGTCTCTGGATATACAAATGAAACCAGTTATTCTGTACTTGCAAATGTTAAAGTGTGTGTGACATTCTGTGGCTAAGCAATTCACACAAATATACTTCTCTTCCATCTGTGACTTCTAAAGGATCACAGGAAATTACTTTTGCCTAATTTGTATGAAAACACCCAGTGATAGGGCACAAAATTTACATTCAAATAATTATTTCCCTCATTTCTTTCCTACAAAAGACCAGAACTTCCAATTTACTATCCAAAACTGTAACTGGAGCTGTCACTCAGGCCAGGGTGATCATGGCAAGTATTGTTTGCCAGGAATGATCAGCCAATTAAAAGACCAGATTTTATTTTATTTTAGCAGCACAGACACCTAAAGATAACACACAAATCACCTAGCACACCTATCCAGGGTGATACCCAAACACAGCAGAGGAGATCAATTATCTCTTATCATTCACCACAATCAACACAGACATTTTGATAACCACAACAGAGTCCCAAAGACTGAACATCTTCCAAACCCACAGCCTGCAAAAGTCAGACATCCCAGCTAATGCATGCAGCTCTAACCTGCAATGCTTGTGAATAGGGAACATTCTGTAAATCTTCATGCACTTCTAAATTTATCATTTGAAAAGGGTGTGATAAATTCATTTAATGCTTGCTGTAGGAATCCCAGCTTAGCATTTCCTCCCTCGTGTGCGCTGTAACACAAAGTTATGGATGACAATTTAAACACAAACTAGAAGGAATTCAAAACCATAATTCACAGTGTCAGCAACTCAGATGTGTTGCATTTAGTTACTGAGGCATACATTTGGTATTGGAAACAATGATGCAAATCATCAAATAATAACAGTTGCCAAGCTGTGCTGAGTGCAGATCATAAACACCTTCCTCAATATCTCTGTATTTCCACATCAGCTATCAGCTGCAAGGTCAATTCCTTTTATCAGCTCATTAGCTAGGCTCATTTCAGAGTTGTGAAAAGGTAAATGGAAACCACAAATTCACCTTTTGAATGCATTATTTGAGCACTCATGTATTCTACCGAGAGCATCACCCTCCCATTGGCTCCTCTTCCAGCGTGGTGCCAGGCAGGACCACCCACACCCCAGTGCCCAGCAGCAACAGCACTGTGCTACAACATTCATCTGCAATTCCCTTTCAATTTCCTCATTTGAGACAGTTTATTCAATTATTTAAACTTCTTATATATTAAACATCAGCAGAGAAAATGCTGAGGGAAAAAAAAAATAAAAGGAAGGGGAATTTGTTATTACCCCAGAAGTCTCCTACACTTTAAAAGGTGATTCCAGAGTCTTCAAATTCACAGATGGCAAGAGGCAGCCTTCCAGCAGAGTGAGAGGAAAAATACATCTTTAGGAGATCCCCAAAGGCAGTTTTGAAAACAGGATCCCTGTTTGCCCCACTCAGCCCTGCACTGAGCCATTGTACAAATACCAGAATTAAAAAAATAATAATAACAATTTAAAAAAAATCCAGTTCCCCTCTAATCAATTCAGAGGCCTCAAAATGACCCTCAAAGGTGCAGGCTCCACTGTGAGCTGCCCTGATGTGGACAGGCAAAACTGATGAGGGAGGTAAGAGGAGAAGCACAAATGGTACATGATGCCAGGACATCAGAAGTGTTCCTCCTCCCCATTATGATCAAGATCATTTCCTGCTGATTTACATGACAGAAAGTCTGTAGAGATTTTGGGGCTCACTTTGGAGACCTTCAAAGAAGAAGTACCAGATTAAAATATGTGGCATTTTAAGTAGTAAATGCATAAGATACTAATACAACACAGCTCAGGAGTCATTGAAACACTGGCTGAGGATGAGCTCCTTAAAACAATACTGAGATCTGCAGATAGGACAGCTTTGATTCAAACACAGGGACAGCAACAAAACAGCCAATTCACCACCTAACATTTCCCTCAGCTAATAAAGATGCACCCATTTATGCAACTAATAGAGCATTCCTTTATTGGCAAAGTGAGAATCTCTCAGAGCAGGGCACACATGATGACTACAGTTTGATTTTGGCAGCCAAAAGTCTGAAATCTGCAGGCAGGAAGAGCTAATCACCTTTCTCACTCTCCATTTCTACCTCACTTGCATTTATTACTTCCTTGTGAACAGTATGGTCATGTACCATGGAATAGTTCATTTGAGAACTATTCCAAAGATGAGAGAAAACTTTATTCAATCTAATTTGTACCTTAATGATTCTTGATTAAGATAGCTTCACCCTGAAAAAGCTTCAATAATTTTTTTTGACACAGAAATTAGTGTCCAATCTTTTTTGCTTCTTGCACAGTCAGTGACAAAATATTTAGTGGCTTCATTTGGGAAACAATTTTTACAATTTTAAGATTTCCTATCTGCCAGAAATACTTCCAATAGAAATTTGGATTCATATGTTAGCCTACTGCTTTGTAACAGTGCAAATATTAAAAGAGAGGAAAAGTCTAGGTTACTTTTAATATCAAGGGAAGCTTCCTAATTTTCCTTTGCTTTGCCTGCTTGTGAGGCTGTAACACAGCAAAGCATCACAGTGGCTACCAGATATATCAATTAAAAATTGCATGGTTTAAGGCATGTTGATAAAGGGACACTGATATTCAGAGTTATTTTTTTATTCATCAACACAACTCCCCCCAAAGCACAACAGTTGTTAACAATGCCACACAGCCCCCAGGCTGTCAGCCCGTGTCAATCAGCCACAAGCTGAGCTGTGACAGACCCTGACGGGGGCCATCACAGCTCCGTGGTCACCACTTGAAAACAAATTTGCAGCTCAAGCCCAGGTAATGGTGCTGATTGGAACAGAGCTGCTGGGAACCATTAACTTGCAGAGACTTGATTTTTACCTATGTGTATTTACTGTGCTGTTGTATTTTTTTTTTTTTTTTTTTTTGTGTTGCTTGAGTTTTAAAGGTTTTGGATTACTTCTTTTCATTCCAGACAGGGTTTTTACCTGAGATGGGAATGTGCCTCAGTGTCCTTTACTGTCCTGCAGACCCCTTTACACCACAGCATCAAAACTTGTGAACACAATTAAGTATTTAGGTTCCTATCACTCTAGGACATGAAACAGAAAGATGTGGACACTGGATTTTCCAAGGCAAAAAGAAGTTTAATTCTGACTCCAACATTTATAGCTTTCCAGAAGCGACAGTGGATTGGAGGGTGACAGTGCCACCTCTCCAATGACACTGGACAAACCAACAGTCCATCACATTTCTCCTCTTCCATAAAAGAATGCAAACCAATAAGTTATTTACATTAAGTGTGTGAGAGAGTTCATTACAAGAATGGAAACATCAGAAGGCTTAGTTAGCAAAACTTAAAAAATCAGGGCAACAGGTTCCCACCTAAGCCAAGTTTGTCTATAATGAGATTTTAAGTGATACTTGAGTCCTTTTTAAAATCCACTCAGGTTCTGCCACACACACACGCACATTTTAAAGAAGGCAGCTCTCTGGCTGAACTGAAGCAGCAATTTGAGTCCATTCAAAAGCAGGAGCACAACCATGAGCACTGAAACAACAGAAAGGGGAAAACCTCTCGCTAAACCACATTAAAAGGCAAAAACATGTAAGGAGTGTTACCATCAAAAGTTGATTACAAACCCTCCTGCAGAGAAATGGTAGTTGCTGGAAACAAAACACTGCCCACAGTGCTTGGAGGGGCCAAACTCCTTGACTGCATCATTCTGCCTGCTTGGAGCAATGTGTGCAGAGAAGAAGTGGTTAATCAGATGGCTCACTGCATATGGCAGCTCCAGAGTGAGGATGGAAGATCATACCAGCACCAAAACTGACTGATTTGGAGGCTTTTTACTGTGGGAGGAGCAAAAAACAGCTTCAGCATCAAAGAAGATGTGATTTTAGAATAAGGCTTGTGCAGGAGGATCTGGCTGTGCCCTGTACCCAGAGAGCTCCATGCACCAGGGCACAGGTAAATCCCACCCTGCCCCACCTGACAACTGGGCTGTAGGGCTGATTATCCCAGAGTGCCATAGATCCTTAATAACCAGCTACAGCCAGAGATTCAGCACCAAAACAAAGTGAAAGCAGCGCTCTAAAATAGAAATAATGAGACAAAAACGCACATGAAAAACTCCCAGGTAATATCAGGGACTGAAAAACAATAGACTGGATTAATCAGGTTTGAAGCTGAGGACATTGCCAGGGAAGCAAGTGTGTGAAAGATGCAATATGGCCAATTTGGGGGTTTGGCAGGAGCCCAGCACTGGTAATGGCCAGAGCAAACCTGCTGGGTGCCCTGTGCAGGCCAGCACAGCATCTCGATGGCAACCAGAGCAGGGCACCAGGAAAGGAGGGAGCCATTTGGAGGGTGTCCTAAATTAAGGAGTGGGAAGAGGGTCTAATATCACAGAAAGATCAGGAGGATGTCTAGATCCATTCACCTTCCTGCTGGGTCACTCTGTGTGGCTCAATTCAAACTGCACTCTGGGACTTCCTTAGCATTTTTATTGTTGCAGCTCAAAATGGGGATCACCATGTGGTAGATGACATTTTAGGCAGCTTATCTTCCATGCTGCAGGAAAGGACATTTAGGTAACTACTTACAGACACAGTGCACTGCCTGCAGTGGAGTGACACTATTTTATTATTTTTCTTAATCCTGGAGCCGCACTGTAGAGATTCATTGTAACAGCGGAGAGTATTTCATATTATTTCCTGAGATGCTGATCAGAGAGAACCACCCAGAAGCATGACTTGAAGCTGATGCTTCAATGTCTTTTCCCACAGCAAAGCTCTGCTCTATGGTCAGAAACCACACAGGCTGTGCTGAATCAAGGGAAATGTTACAGAATTACATCCATTTGAAGACAAAAAGATTATTCTGAAAGCAGGGTATAATACTGTATTCTACAATTTCATACAGGCACTGTTTACAGGTTCTTTATTGACAGTCAAAAATCATTTGCTCAACAAAATATCTCCATAATATTGCATAATCCTTAATTTAGGAATGATTGCTAACTACAAACAGTGAATGAACAGAGCAAAGATAGAATATTGGCTGTGACAGAGAGTACCAAGCCTTTGTCCTGGATCAGTGCCATTCAACTTGGTCTAATTTCTCTCTCCTCAAACCCTAAATCACCAATCCTCTATAACACATGGAAAAACTCAGACACCTGAGGGCCTATTTAACAAAACATATTTAAAAGAAAAAAGCAGAAACTCAAGAACTGGCTATCCAGAGCAGCAGTAATGCTGATTCACCAGCCAAACCACTTTTGTGAGAGATGACTGCCATTAATCACTGAACAGACATGGAAAAGATATGTTTTTTCAAGACAACAAGACAATTACACAATGTTTTATTCTGAAACCCAGGGCTCTGGATCTGTTTGAGGGGCACAGCAGACTGTCAGCTTTGTAAGGCAGCAGCATTACATGTGGAACTGTTTTCTACATGTGTCTCTCATGTGCAAGCTGCAGCAAAGAGAAAAAAGCCTTAAAACACCCAAAGGACAGACTGCAGGATGAGCCAAGTCGAGGGAAAGCCACTGCACCTCCCTGGGCTTTCCCACAGGGCAGCACACAGGGATTTAGAGTTTGATCTCGTGTGAACGTGGGGCTGATTAAAACACAGCAAAACTTTTCTCTTTTAACAACTGTCCAACCAAACCATCCTTACACCTGTACACAGGGCTTCTTCCACCTTCTCTACAACTGCTCCAACTATAAAGAGTACTGTAAAGTACTCATTCATATCAAAGTACTATTAATGAGTACTTTAATATGAAATGGTGCCCCTTCCTTGTTTAAACATTCTCCTAAATTTCCTACCCACACAAACACTCACACCTTCAAAACAGCACACTTTTATAGAGTTGGAAATTTCTACATTAAGTCTGAGTTTCACTGAATTTCTCAAGAGAAAAAAAATATTTTCAGGCCAGCTTCTTACTGCTTTGATCATATAATGTTTGCTCACAACTAATACAGAGACTGAACTCAGAGACAATAAAATCTTTACAAAACTCTTGGAACCAGCAGCCAGGAGAGCAAGATGTTATGGGTGCCCTCATCAAGAAAATTGGTCAGCACACATTCATATTTTATTTGATTCTAGAAGAAAATGCAGTGGAACAGTGATGAATAAATGCTCAAAAGTAAAGGGAAAGTTTGGATCCCAACTATCACTGCAACAGACTCAAATCAAAGATGTGCAAAACTCACAGAAAGCTGAGAGGCACTAACTCCCCACTCAGGCCATTGCCTTAAGAGTTGGATTTGATCATTTTGTGTCCTTTCCAACCCAGAATGTTCTGTGGGTGTGATTCTGTGCAGCTCCAGCTCCCACTACCATTGCTTTAGCACTGAGGAGCCCAAAGCAGCAATTGCTTGGGATGTATCCTAGGCTGCATCTTTGAAATTCACTTTTTTAGCACTGTGACCTCTCCTTGCTGTATCCTAAACTTTCCTGACCAGGGGTTGTGCTCTGGAGGGCTGAAGCCAAGTGTGCTGCAGACAGAAAATCCGAGTATTTGTAGTGTTTGTCCCAGGCAGCTGCACCTGGCCCTGCAGCCAGCCCTGTGCTGTTTATCTTCAATGATTCAGTTCTGCATGTTTGCCCTTTGACACAGCCAAGCTTTCAGCTCACCCTGCTCTAACCAGGCTCCTCAACACCTTCCCAGCTGGAGCACAGCAATTATTTTAATGGATCTCAGTTTGCTCACACCAGCTGTGCTCTGTGCTGCTCCTGCAGCTCCCACTCTGTGGCACAGCACCTCCCACCCCTGGGCGTTATCTGGGTTTTAGGGCACTCAGTGGCAGAGGCAGTGCAAATTCACATTTCCTGAGGCATCTTCGGTGTAAATTCATATTTCCTGTGCTCCTTTCAGCTATCAGCACAGGAGCTGCTGGTTGGGAACGTGGGATTTTGGAGCTGCATCCAAAGTTGCAAAATGTTCGGGAGTTTTTAGCTGGCTTGGAGAAAACTGCCACAGAGCTTCAGTTTTATATTAGAGACGTTTAACCAACTTCTGAAAGATATTCATCCTTATAAAATACCAAACAGCTGCTTTCCCCTTGAAACCAGCCAAACCAATACTTCACAAAATAGCTTGGATTTTGGAATGTTCCCTAAATATTCTTCCTTCTGGATGTCTGACAATCAAAAAATCTTAGGCAGAAGAATAGAGATGTTAAACTACACCTACTTTACAGAAAATAGTATTCCAGCCTATTTTTGGCACTTTGATGCTGCTTGCTGGCCAGCTGTGACCCATCCTGGGAATCCAACACAACCACCCTTCCTCCCTTTCCTGCTCTACAGAATTACACAAACTGCAGCATCCCAAAAGGGATTTTCCAGCTTCTTTCAGTTTGAATACTATATTTATTGCATCAAATTGAAGGACACAAATAAAATTATCGAATTTGCAAGAAGTTGTCATTTCTGAAACAGTAAATTTTAGCAAAATACTAGTTATGAAGGGAAAGTGTTGTAAATACTGAGAGTTTCATAAGCAGCTTTTAATCTTTAAAGCAGACATTCAGAATAGGTGATGCAATCACAATCTACTGATAACTTCTGCAAGAATGCACAACATAAAGTGTCAGAGATGGCATTACACTCCCCAGGAATGAGGACTTGCACTACAAAATAATCATGGGCACTGGAAAATTCAATTATTTAAATAAAAGAACAAAACTACTCATAAGAAAGTGCAACTAAGCAAAGAATTCAAAGCAAAGAAAAAGTTAAAAATGGCTTGTCACTAATGACCTGGGAGAAGATCCTCAGAGAGAGGAGATTTCTGCCCTCAGGAAAAACTACAGCTCCAGTTTTGCTCAATGGAGTCATCAGAAGTTCTGCTACAGATATTTGTGATTTCACCCTATCAAGACCAGAAACAGTCAGGACCCCTCATAAATGTTCTGTTTGCCACTCTTTTAAGCCCTGTCCGTTTTCCTGCTCCCTAACTTCAGTGTTGTTCACACTCTACATTTACAAGGCTGTGTGAGATAAGAGGATCCCCATCTCACACATGAAATGGGAAGGAGTAAAGATCCAACAATTAAGTAGAGGGAGTTCTGACATGCATAAAACAAACACATTTTTCAGCTACTATACACTCTCCCAGGCTGTACTATGATGTTATTCTTAATTACATCAGATTCATCTTTTTCAGACGAGTACACCCTGCAGACAACAATATGCTTAAGGCAGCCATACCTTCAATAGCTGTAAATTATATTTTTTCTTGTGGCCAGCACTTAAGAGCTCTACCCTTTAGGGTATATAATGCTTCTAGGTAGATTCAAAAATCAGATCATGCCAGTTCAAACTACAAGGTGAAAAACTAGCAATGGTGGATTTTTTAACTCAGCCATTGGTCTCTCCTCTATTTCCAAGCAGCTCAACCTCCCCCAGTGCCAGCAGATACTGAGCAGCTCTTTGGTCCTGAACAAAGCACCTTACCTGTCCGCACAAAGTACTATTTCCATTACATTTCTCCTAAAAACTAGGCAGAAACCTGGTAAATCCAGCATATTGTACAGGGCTGGCAAAGAAGCAGTAGATCTCCCACAAAGCAATAAGGAAAAAATACTGCAAGAGACTGACTGCCATACCAGAGGAAGGGTTTGCAGGGAAGAAGATAAGATTCTTTAGAATATAATAGGTAAGAGCATTACCAAGAAGAAAGAAAAACTCATGGAAAAGACAGCAAAAGCAGGAAGAAAAGTAAGAGAAGAGTGGGAATACAAAAAGCACAGGAAGGATGCCATCAGAGATGACACAGGTACGAGCTGATCCTGCCTTGGGCAGGAACACAGACACTGACAGGAGTGCCTGAGTCCCTCCTGGCCGTGCTGCTCATGTTTAACTTCAAGGGGGCTTTGAGCAGGCAGCGAGGAGACCCTTCAAACCCAGCAGGCTGGCAGCCATGGCCTCAGGACACAGCACTGCCCTCGTGTGCTGCAGCAGCAGCAGCCAGGAGGGATCACGCACGCAGCGTGCAGGCATCCCTGGAGTGACTCTCAGGGCTGGGAACTGCACCTGGCAGTGCTGCATGTGCACCCTGGGCTGGAAATGGAGCACACTGCGCACAGGGACTCACCACCACGCTCTGCTCCTCCACACCTGACTCCTGACAGCATTTCTGTCAGTAAAGGGCAGCCTTTCAGGAAAGCCAGAGCAGCACCCTCGTCACGTCAAGGACACCAAGTACTTCAATTACAAGAACTATAAAAATCATCAACATACTGGGAATTTTATTCATTGCATTTGTCAGCTCTATTACTGATACTCGGCTAAGTACTAATAGAAAAAAGAAATATAGTCTTGACATTAGAAATACAGATTTCATTTCAGCAAATGCTGGATCCTTTGTCTAATGTATTTACCAGAAGAATAAACTGTAAATGAGACTTGGGAAGCCAAGCCTTTAAAGTCTGCATAAGATAGCAAGTAGATCTCAACTGTAATCTGAATTCCTACATAAAAATATCTTCCTCAAAACCCAGTAATGCAAAACGTTCCAGTAAAAGTAAATAAAAATCAAATATCTGCTCTAAATCACTACTACAATCCTGATAACAGCAGCACGTGATATCAACCACTTTCCTGAAAACTAAATGATCTATTGACATACATATTGAAAATTCACACAGCCCCACTTCTTCCCCACATATAAGTCCTCAAGCATCTATGACTGATTTCTAAAACTTCATTATTTGACTATGAGGGCTAGCTCTGTTTTAGACTGCAATTCATCCACCATCATCAATCTCTACCGCAGAGTGACAAAACCTTGCTTCTACTTTTACAGCCCATGCATACAACTGTTTTCACACTTCCCAATGACAAATGAAACACACAGTATCTTTCCTCTCTTAAGTATCATCGAGTCTGGAGAAGTGAAACAAGGTACTTGACATTCTTGGGACGCCACCAGCAGCGTCTGCTGTGTTTTATGCTCCATCTCACCTTAAATAAGGTGAATTTTATTTAAAAACAGTCAGCACTAAACTTACTTCAGAATGTGACATACTATAGCACATTTGCAATTCACAGAGTAGATAAACAAAAGCTGCGGATTTGGACAAGATCTTTCACACTTCGCTGATGTGAATCACTCCAGTCAAACTTCAGACCACATTCGTTTCACCATCTGTGCGAACCATGTTAAGCTGGCAGCTCCGTGTCCAACAGCCCCATCACAGAATTTGGAAATGCACGGCGTGTGCCACTGCCACATCTCAGACCCCTCTCCCAGGGCACAGCCCTGCCGAGGAGCGGCATCCCCAAGGAGCTGCCTGGACATTTACACAGTGTCACTGCACCCGCACCGAACAGCTATTAACGCCGACACTTTCTTTCCCTGACAGAGGCGTGCAGGAGAAAAGCGGTCTGATGAATCGCCAATAAAATCAGCAAATACCGAGGACTTACAGGCAGGTAGTTTCCCAGCAGTTCAGTATCTGCACTCTTTGAACGAGCAGCTCGGCAGAGCCCCGAGTGCCCATGTTCCTCGCCGTTCCCTGCCTTTGGGAGCCGCCTCCCGTGCCGCGCTTCTCCCCGCGGCGCTTCGCGGGCGGCAGCGGAGCCGGCGCGGTGTCCCCGACCCGCGGGCATCCTTCTGCTCCAGCGCCGGAGCTCCCCGAGAGCATCCCGGCCGCGGGCGCGCATCCCTGCCCTCCCTCCCTCCGCCCGGGCTGCCCCGGCAACTTTGCGGCCGCGGGACAGAGCGGGGCGGCCGCAGCTCCGCGCACCTGCCGGGAGGCTCCATTCACCTGCCGGGAGGCTCCATCCACCTGCCAGGCAGCACCGCGCACCTGCCGGGATGCTCCGCGGGTCGGGAGCACCGCGCACCTGCCGGGATGCTCCATTCACCTGCCGGGATGCTCCATTCACCTGCCGGGATGCTCCATTCACCTGCCGGGATGCCCCGCGCCCCCCGGCCCCGCTGCCCCCCGCTCCCGCGGCCCAAACTCACCATAAAGAGGCGAGCGGAGGCGAAGGGTCGCGGCGGCCCCGGCAGGCAGGTGGCAGCGGGACGCGGCTCCCGCCGCCGCCGCAGCCCCTTCCCGCGGGCAGCGCCGCCGCCCTCGCTCTCTCGCTCAGCGCCGCATGCCGCGCCCCCCCGCCGCCGCCCGGCTCCCCCCGGGCTCGCCGCGCTCCGGCAGCAGCGGGGCCCCCGCCCGGCCCGAGCGCGACCTCGGCGAGACCCCGGGGGCGGCCCCGCCGCGGCGGTGGCGGGGGGAGAGCAGGGCCCGAGAGGCGGCTCCGCTGCGCTCCGCCCGGGAGCCCCGCACCGGCCGGACACGGAGCTCCGCGGGGCGGAGGCGCTGCCGCTCGCCAGCCGGCGCGGAAAGTGGCTCGGCGGCGGCGGCGGGCGGAGGTGACCTTCAAGCCCGGCGGGGCGGGCTGGGGCGGGGAGCGGGAGAGCGGCGGGGGAGCCCCAGCGGCGCTCCGGGGGAGGCGGCGGCGGCAGCGGGGGCGGGATGCGGGATGAGGGATGCGGGCGGCCGGGGGGAGCGGGCCCGGGGGGAGCGGGGGGCTCCCGGCTCCGGAGGCGGCCCCGCCCGGCACCGGCGGCCGCGCGGCGGCGCCCGGGAACCCGCGGGGCCGAGTGGGGCCCGCCCGCACCTCCGGGCTCGGCTCCGGGCATTGCTCCGGGCAGAGATGCCCACCGCCGGGCGCTCCCCCGATCCCGAACCTTGCCGGGGCAGCACCGGCGGCGCGGCCGCAACTTTGCATCCCCAGGGCTCGTCCCGAAGAGCTGTGCTTTCCCCCCAGCCCGAACACACACACACCAAAGCGGCAATTGCTGATTAAAACGGTGCCCTTGGCGATCCCCAGCCATCTCTGCCTCGCTGCCGTCCCTGTGCCCAAAGGAAGGCAAATCTTGCAAGAATTGTAATGCTCACCTAAAGAGAAGAGCATCGCAGCGTTCCTAAAGGCATGGATTACTGTTAAATGAGGCTGACAGCAGTTATTGACGAGAAAGTTTTGGGGCGAAAAATAAACATCAAGAGCTGTCAGAACACTGCCTTGTCCTTCTCAATACCTTAGGTATTAGGTCTGTAGTGATCAAACGTTTTTGTGCTGCTCGACCTTCAGCTACAATAAATTAATGCCCCTGGGACTTACTCCAACATGTAACTGGTATCAATTACAGACGGGAGTGTGAGGATCAGACAGATGTGCTGCCTCCTGTGGGGTAATAGTAGGGACTTGTTTCAAGCATCGAGATGGAAATGCAAAGCAGTTATCAGGTGATAACGAGGAGGCAAGCTTTAAATTATAGGCGTGTGGTCCCTTAAAAAAAAAGCTTCATGTGAATAATCTCCCTATAAACTTTTTCATCTGTGCAGAAAATAAACACAGCCAAGTCTTCGTAAACTGAGCTGCAGTTCCCACATGGATCATGTAGAGAAGCACATATCAAAAGCACATATCTGTATCCCTCTGCCTCTCCTGACAGATTTGGGGCTTGGCCTATTTCTGCTGCTATTTTAAGGCCCAGGGTGTGATCCTGGATCCCCTAAACACGGAACTCAGAACGGCTCAGGAGGGTTCCTCTACCAAGGCACACCAGTTTATGAAGCTGGATCATTTCAGACAGTGACTTCAGAATTTATCATTCCTCATCAAACATGAAGCAGTATTTAATGGCTGGAAAATTTGACTGCACCTCATTAAAATCTGTCAGATTACTGAGAAATACAAAGTTACTCAAAGATTCATTCTCAGGATCAAAACTCAAATTATCAAGTTATCCCCACAGAATCTCTCAAAATTCATGTCCCACTCTATAGTCTGATCCCTGTGAAGTTCATATAAAGATCCTTGGATGGATTTCAAATCCTATGGGTTTCCTTCATTTTTCTTTTCAGCCTTCCAATTCACTCCAAAATCAACACAGAGAGGGCAATGGGAGGCCTATGTCCAACAAATGTAAATTGGAGGTCAAAACATTACACTGAAGTTCTCCAAATCACTAAAATATTGTTTTACACTTGGTAACTGATTACTCTGCAGTTCAAGATATTTAAAGCCATATTCACTAACCCCTCTATGAGAAAGTGATACTGGTAGACAGAGAGTAGAAATGAGGCAACATTTCATCAGCTCTTCCTTAATTTGTATATTTAGGCCCTCTAATAAAATAATTTTCAACATTTTGATGAAATATGACTGACTGCATCGATAGGTTTGCCATATGGGCCAATGCCTCCTGCTTTGTCAGCAGATTTTAAAGACTGAGCTAATAAAAAAGAACCTGAAAAAGAAATGCCCATGAAAAAATATCCACCCTTTGATGCCATATGCTGATGTAGTATGAAGTAAACTTTCTTCCTGGTGAAATTGTTGCCATTAGGTTATTCAGGCTAAATGCTGGCTCACACAGAGGTGACCACTGAGTGACTCAGAGTCAGATTCTCCTGCCCCTACACTCAGTGACCATGCAGCCCCAGGGTTATTAAACACAGCAAGAAAGGAAAGGCCATCCAGTCCCTTCCCACGTGAAGCAGCCCAGAATTCCTCTCTCTTCTCCAAATATGTGACTTTCAAGGCAGCACCAATGCAAGGATTTTTAGGTATCTCAATTTCTTTCCAAACCTGACCTGTAGTCTTTCTGTATCCACTCACCTGTCTGGACAAAGCTGGCAGTCTCCAGAATGAAGAGTTTAAAACAATTAAAATTATTTGAAATTATTTTAAATTTATTATTATTATTTTAAATTATTTTAAACTATTAAAACTATTTTAATGTAAAATAATTGAAAATATTTTAAAATAATAAGAAGCCTGAGCTCACACAAATGAGCTAAACCAAAATCCATCATGAAAGAACAAAAATCTCACAAACTAGACATATTAAAAACTTTTCTTTAGGCTCTCAAGCATTCCTGTTGAGTAGTGAATACTCACTGGAGTGTTGAGAACTACTCACAGGATTAAAACCAAATCAGGTGCAGGTGTTGGTGACTTTGATCTGTGCTTGATTAGAGAATCAGGTGTGTGCTAAGTGACTGCATGAGAGCTTGTCTTTTGGAGTCTCAACACCTCCATGCTCTCCTTTTGTACCAGCCCTGTCAAAAAGGTTCCCTTGGCTTGTTTTTCACATCTGTCTTCCCTTTGTTCCCCTCACATGAAAGAACCCTGAACTGCAAGTCAGATCTGTCTTGAAAGAGCTCCTTCATTCTCCAAACTTTGCTGTGTGTGTGATACAGAGGCTCCCAGCTGGGGTTACAGTTCTGGGGGAAGAAATAACTTTGGGTGAGAAGAACGGAGCAGAGAGAGCAGCCAGCAGCATCAGTCTCACATGGGCAGGGACCAGCTCCCAAATATTTTCCTGTTTTCTGCTCCAGAGCTCCAGCATTTCATTATTTCCTTTCCTAAAAGCTCTGATTCCAAATGTGCCTGTGCATCTCTTCCACAGGAACCACCTTCAGAAAGGCATCTTGATGTTTATTCATCTTCGGAATAAACAGAGCATTTAAAGCATTGGATAAAAAATAATCTTGGGCATTCCACCCCAAAGTTATAATTGTGTAAAGCATTGGATAAAAAAATAATCTTGGGCATTCCACCCCAAAGTTATAATTGTGTAAAGCATTGGATAAAAAAATAATCTTGGGCATTCCACCCCAAAGTTATAATTGTGTAAAGCATTGGATAAAAAATAATCTTGGGCATTCCACCCCAAAGTTATAATTGTGTAAAGCCACAAGTCTCAGTCATTTCTGTAGGAAATACAAAGAAAATACACAAACTTAAGTGTCATTGTGAAGTCATGCAGTTCAAAAGTTGCTTCAGAAGGAGACATTTTCCAATGTAATGTAAATTATCTGTGGGAAGAGAAAAAAATTAAGGACAAGTAGCAAATGGCTCCATTTGCTACTTGCTTCCAAACATAATGTTTGGAAGACACCCCTGGTCAGGGATAAATTCTTAAAATATTTTTTAAAATTTCTCTTCTGAATAAAAGCCTATTTCATGTTTTTCTTAAATTTGGAAACCTTTTTTCCCTTATAGTGAAATATTTATGTATTTATTTCCAGATTTGGGAACTGGTGTGAGGTTGTTCTAACCAAGAGATCTCAAGAGCACAGATCTGTAGTATATGGGAGAAGAATTGGAGGTGAAAGAGGATTTACTGGAGAAAATAATTGTTCTTAACAGCAAACTAAGCCAGTGCTGTAGATGCTGTATCAAAAGAAAAAAAATCAAGAGAAAAGGAGGAAAAAAATATTTAAAATAGTCAAATATCAAGCTTCTGGGGGAAGATATAAATAGATATCTTCTGTAAGGAAGATATAAATAGTACATATATATTTAATGCTTTAAAAATTCATATTGTATGTGCAGCAAAGACTATCTCCAGCACATCCACATCAACATCCACAGTGATTTATTCCTGCTGGAGGAGGCTGCTCAGGCCATTACCAGTGGGAAGGGAACACAGAAACCATTGGCAGTAAAATTTGTAGCTTCAGGGAAAGTATTGGTGGTTGTTGCGGATGTATCACAAATTTCAGTGCCACAAACACCCCATGAATTGTCTTCAGAAAAAAATCTGCAGAAAAAATCTTCATAAAAAATCTGCATTGCTACAAAGCTTGGTATTAATAATGCCTTGACATCAACCCTTTGGACACTGGCAGGAAAAGCAGCCTTAAATACTCCCTGGGTTCTTGAAATTCATGACAAAAAGGACACACAGACATAAGGAAATGAACAAATTACCTTCAGCACAAAAGGAACATGAAAAAAAGAAAAGGAAAAATATGTACCAGTCTGTGCATGTGCTGTGCTGATGGTGTGGGGTTTAGTTCAACTTCAGATTTCTTAAATTCTTTTTAATTCTTGGCAATTTATAGTGTGTTGAGCTCGGTTTTTATGGAGTGGATAAGGACATTGTGTGTTTATGTGTGGGGTTGGATTAATGGATCAGGTTAGATTGAATTTGTCATTTGCTTGGGCTTTGTGTATCAAATACTCTGAATAGTTTAATGTTTTTGTCTCCATGACAGAACAAAGAATTGGTACCTTTTTTGTTCATATAGTTCTACTCAGGAGAATAATTTTGGGATTTTTGGCCCATACTTTTTAAAGTTATTATTACATTTAGGTTTCAGATTTCAGTCATACTTAATAAAATGAACTAAATTGTCACAGAGATTTAACATTACTTAATTAGAAATTCATAGCTATTTAGTAGAATCTTGGAGTAGAAAGATAATACTTCTATTTTTAATGCCCTAATAGCAAAATCTTCATGCGGTTGTATCTACATATCTATAAATTCAAGAGTTTCCCACTTATTTCCCTGTGATAAAACATTAATCCCTTTCCTTTCTCCAGGGAGCTGTAATTTTCCTCTCCCCTGACTTTGACTTAGAGCATATGCACAACTTCTCTCAAAGAAAACATCTTGAAGGAGCAACTGCATGCCCTGCTCCCTGGCACCTGCTGATTTTTATCCATCTCCTTTATCTCCAGGTTACTTTGGGAGTGCCCTGGGGCTGGGGGCCGTTCAGGTAGGGCTGATGGCTCATTGCTTTCTGTGTGCTGGAAAGGTCAGGCTGCTGCAGGTGACCTTTCTGCTGGGAAAGCCTTGCTGCAGCCCTGGGAGCTGCCTCTTTGCTGTCCCACGTGGAGGGAGTGCTCCGCACGTTCAGCATCATCGGGTTCTGCGCTGCCCTTGATCTGGGAACTGGAAAAGGAGAAACTTCCACAGACACTGAAGGGTTTGATCTGCAGCGCTGGGAGAAGCTTGGATTGGTGTGATAATACAATACGCAGGTATTAAGTAGAAAAAAATCGTAATTGTGTGTTTCTATGAGAAAGTTGTAAGTAAAAATATGCCTTAGGTAAGTGAGAAAATGCATTGATAAGATGGTGAAGGGTTTATAGTGTTGGGGTGTGGTTGCATAGAGCAAGCAAAGAGTTTAGAAGTTAGAATAGAAGCATTTGTGTGCATGTGAGACAGAAGCCTATTGTGTCACAGACATCTTTTCATGAAAATCCTTTCCTTGGGATTTTTTCCTCCTGAGAAGCTGAGAGGCCTCAGGAACAAAATGCAAACAATGGTTATCTGCTGCTGTGGAATGCAACAGGTGCATCTGGGATTGGTCTCATGTGGTTGTTTCTAATTAATGGCCAATCACAGTCAGCTGGCTCTCTCCCTGTCCCAGACACAAACCTTTGTTATTCATTCTTTTCTATTCTTAGCTTAGCCAGCCTTCTGAGATGAAACCTTTTCTTTTAGTATAGTTTTAATGTAATATATATATAATAAAATAATAAATCAGCCTTCTGAAACATGGAATCAAATCTTCATCTCTTCCCTCATCCCGAGACCCCTGTGAACACTGTCACACTATTGGATGAAAGTATCCCCAGTGCAGCAAAATTAAGCAAAAGTGATAGGTCAGAAAAGACAAATAAACCTTGTGGCATCTATCCATTGGGTTAGAAAGTTCCATATTGCCTTGTAACAAAGAAGTTGTGAGCACTTTGAGCTATGGCTGGCTGCTTGCTCTCACAGATCTCACAGCCTCTGAGACTGATGTTTGTGTAAGCAATAAATCATTCTTAGCCCAAAATTAGTTCCATCTCTTCATTAATAGCAGTGATATTAATACCTTGCTGTTTTCACTTCCATTTCTACTTAGGCAGAGCTCTGGAAGTGTTGAAAGGAATTGTTGGAAGCAATGACATCAGGTTTTTCTTTGTGGTTGGGACAGCTGCTACTGAAATAACCAGAACTGTGGAAATGTTTAACCCAGTGAGATCTCCAGCTGCCTCCTGAGGATGCCACCAGCCCTTTCCCCAGCTCTTCACCAGTTTCCTTCCCTGGGCAGGACAACAATCCTGGGTTTCCTTGAAAAAGAGCTGCCAGGCCCTCAGCTGTGAGCTCAGAGCCTGAGCAATTCCATGGTGGCCAGCAGGGACCATGCAGCTCTTGGGAGCAGCTCTGTCTCTTAAAAGAAATAAATAATATTTAATATATATAAATATTGCAGGTGCTACACAAGGGGCTGTGCAGCTCTTGTCATAAATAAGGGAACCTTGAGGGAGCAGAGGAGGAGTCACCTGCTCGGTGATGGTTCCTGTAGGAGCTGGAGAGTCCAGTTTAGCAATTCCAGAAGACATTCAAGGTCTGCTTGGGGCTGAGAAATGTCTTTAATTCTTACATTGCCACAGCACGATTCAGAGCAACTGAACAATTGATAATTTTTATGGTTTCTCCAAGTGCAACTTTTTTTGATTGTGCCACAATTAGTAAAATATTTCATGGAGAATCATTTGTACAGGTTTGGATGTACTTTTTCCATACCTGCAGACTTTGCAGTTCACTCTTTCTAGAGCTGTATGATCACACTGGCACCTGTGACACCCTCAAAATGTGCCAAAATTTGCACCACAACCTCAGACTTTTCACCCAAAATTTGAGGAACTCATTGACATGTGCATTTACATTTTAGAAAATTTAAAATTCCTTTTTGCACTGTTAATTGAAGTACTGGAAGACAGAATTTGGGAAAAAACCTTTAGTGAAGACTATTTGATTCTCAATCCCCTCAACTGAGTTTCTAACAAGTCTTTGTAGTTCATTAGCTGCTGCACCTTTGAATTATCATCTGCCCCTCAGTCTAACAGCATTTGAAATTAGTCCAGAACTGAGGATCCCAAACCCTGGAGTGTGGACTAACATAACTAGAAGAGAACCACTTGCCTAACATCACACATGATTCTATGTTTGCAGCAGAGAAAGGATTTAAAACAGGGTCATCAACAACAAATATCAGGGAAGATACCGGTTAGCCAAGAAAAAGAAATTCCCTGAAAAGAATGAAATATTTTCCAAACATTTCATTTGTGAATCCATATTGCTTTAGATAAAGAATCAAGCTGGCAAGTGGCCCATTAGAAATAAGAGAGGGGAAAAAACCCACAGAGGTGTATCCAATCACTTTTAAGGGTAGAAACTCCCAGAAAATCCAAGAGCTGCAAGGATCAGATCTGCCAAAATCTCTGACTTTTGGAGTTAAACTACAGTTACAGAAATAGGTAATTTATTTCTAGTATTTTTATCACTAATGTATTCACATCTCCGCTCTCATATGTGGAATATATATTAGATTCATAAAAATGAATTGAAATTTACTATTTCCTGGATTATCTTATTCCAGTTAAACCCTTGATTCCTAAGGCAATTGCTGAAGATAAATAGAACTTCATGAATTCTTCATAAACTGCACAAATTCACCAGCTAGAGATGAAAAATGTAAGCCACACAACCCTTCATCTGCAGGCCAAAAAATTGGAGTCCAGGTTTGAGATCAGCAGCGCCCAAGATCCATTTTCATCTTATCACCTGAAGGCTTTCTGGTAGCATTTGTGAACTCAGTTTGTTCCCCCGGCTCCATCTCTGCAGGCTAAGTGGCCACATAAATAATTCACTGGAACTTGTCAGAAACAAGAAGTTGTGAAATGTAAAGTCCCCTCCATCCATCCAGCTGTATAAGCAGCACACAGGAGCTAATTTTCTAACCTTTCACCAAGCTGTGCATGGAACTAGGCACTGAGGAGTTCTTGCACATTTTTAATAAACCAAAGCTCCTCAAATATCAATTCTTTCTAATAATACATTCCCTAGAAATACCACTTTTGAGGTTTTTCTGTTCTTTATTGCAGAAAAACTTCTCACAGGGACCTTTTGGCTACACAACTGTTACAAAAAATAGCTTTTCCTGAACTGAATAACTTTGGTGTTCTGCTGTTCAGGGGAGTACATCAGAGTCAGACTTAGCTGAAAGAAACCATAGAGGGGGCAGGGGGGACATGGCACTACTTATTTTGGGGTTTTCATGGTTTTTTGCAGTGTGAGTTAGACTATAATGGGATTTTTAATGTCATTTGGAACCATAAATGTTTTTTAGTTTGAATGAGAGAGAAAACATGACGACCATCCTCACCTTTGTCTTGGCAGCACTCTGGCCATGTCTCCTGTGAGAACATGGAATAACAAAATCATGGAGTGGTTTGGGTGGGAAGGGACCTTAAAACCATCACACCCCACGGGCAGGGACACCTCCACAGACCAGGTTGCTCAGAGCCCCATCCAACCTGGCCTTGGAATGTGGCACTCATACTCTGGAAAATTCGTTCTCCCAGGGTTTTTCCTCCTGAGAAGCTGAGAGGCCTCAGGAACAAAATGCAAACAATGATTATCTGCTGCTGTGGAATGCAACAGGTGCATCTGGGATTGGCCCATGTTGGTTGTTTCTAATTAATGGCCAATCACAGCCAGCTGGCTCAGACTCTCTGTCCAAGCCACAAACCTTTGTTATCATTCCTTTCTATTCTTAGCTGGCCTTCTGATAAAACCTTTTCTTCTATTCTTTTAGTATAGTTTTAATGTAATATATATCATAAAATAATAAACCAAGCCTTCTGAAATATGGAGTCAGATCCTCATCTCTCCCCTCATCCTGGGACCCCTGTGAGCACCATCACAGAAATGATGAGCCCAAAGTGACAATAATCATCCTGCAATCCTGCAGCAACATCACCTCCCTCATGCTCTGAGACACACAAAAGGGCTTCTAACATGTATTTACAGCCAGCCAATGGCTACAGAAAATATCACATCAATACACAGATCAAGCTGATGCTTGAGATGACTTTCCAAACCACCTTTGCCAATTTCTTTCTGCAAATAAGGGCTACATGTTAATTGCTTTAAATATTTTAAAGGATTAAGCAATTATGGGGTTTTATAGAATAGAGTCAATAAAAAGAAATACTCTCTTTTCAAGTCTACTACATGAACTTAATTATGAGATAAAGTGTTAATGATGCTGTAGTAATTTTACACTGTGGACAAGGCAGATGTAGAGGCTGGCTGGGCCTGTGATAACAGGAATTTCAGTGGGAGTTCAGCTGGGCACCTGCTGCTGCAGAAAACCCCCCAGGTTACAAGTCATTCCTCGAGGAAATGAGTTTTTCAAGCTGGCATAGCAGCAAGAGCCAAAGGGCTTGATCCTTTTCAGAATGAGAGGTAGGAGCCTAAACCACTTCAGAATTCTACAGGCTTTCTACAAAAACTCACTTGATTAATCTCTAGCAGACTCTGGAAGGTTGTGACTAACTGTGAGGGGCCACTACTAATTTTGGTTATTAACCTCATTTGATAGAAAGATAATCTGTTTCTCCATTAACGTTAATCCCTTTAAAATATTTCTAGTGCTTCTCCCATTAATCCATGCCCTTTATTTGATTGCAGGGGGACTAATTGCAGAGTAAGATAATGGTTTGGATGAGTATGTCTGGCATAAAAAGCCCCCAACAACTTATCTTTAAAAAGATTTTCTTGAGAGAGAAACACTTCAAAACTTTTATGTTTCCTAGGCCTGGAAAGGGGTAGGCTATGTAGGGATTCCTAGGTTAAAGTCTCCAGAAGCATCTAAAACCAGAGTTTGTGGTGTATTCTTACACCAAACACATTTAAAATCCTTCAGCACTATTCAAATAAAACAAAAACTTGATGGGTAGAGAACATTTCACCTGAGAAATAGGTGTCAGTAACGTGATTTCTGCTCCCTTCTTTGTTCTGAATGGAATGGGAATTGGAAACCTGCATTTCCTGGGATTTGGTCAATCTGGGGACATGGTGGTGTAAATATTTAGCTCAGTTAATAAAACAGATGTAACACTCTGGACCTGGTGCCAACAGAACAAAGACCTTGTCCAAGGGCCATTGGTTTCAGCAGCATTTGGGGAGTTGGTGTCAGCTTCATTTTAAACCCAGCAACAGAACCATCGATTTCATTAGGCAGGGAACCATGAAAAACACACAGAAATTGAAATTGATTTGGGATGTAGAAAACACAAATTTGATAAATTGACTTTGGGATGTAGAAAACGCAAAATTTTTGGTGAGATTCCTCCCCCCCCGAATTTCTCATCCACGCTCTCTTTCACACTGCCATGTGAAGAGCTTATGTTTGGACTCACATGTAAACCTGGAAGGTTTCCTGTACCTATGAACTGCTTCCTCAGCATGCAGGAGACCATGGCAGAAACTTTCATGAGGGAATTCTCAGGCAGAGCTGGGAAGGTCAGGACCAAAGCCTCATCTCCCAGTGCTCCGTGCCTGATGTAGTACTTTCCCAAAGGGATTGCACAGAGCATGCACAATACAAGGCAGAGGATCCCTGGTTCATATAAGCTGTTTCTAAGCCTAAATTGGCATAAATGGCTGAGTAAAGTGAATGGGGAAGAGCAAACAGACCCCAAAATCTTTCCTAATGACCTCTCCTGACAGATGCCACCCCAGCTCTCAGAACCACATAAAGCAAATCCAGCACAGCAGTGAATCCTGGTAGGAAAGAGTTTGTGGGATGATAACATTAAATTATATAATTTACATTTTTGATGAAAATTGTGCAAACCAGCTCAGGTGAAGTCCTTATTCATTGGAAATTGCATTATGTGCAGCATCCCCCAGGTTTGTCACCAGAGTTGCACATTTGCTGTCACTCAGCAAATGAATTTTGCATTTCCTGCATTTATTTGTGTCCCACAGCTCTCACTGACCCTGTCCCTTTTCCCTCTTTCTGAGCTGACCATGGCTCCCAAAGTGTTTTAGAGAATATTGTGTCCTGGTTCTGTACTAAGGATAGTAAATCTGTGTTTAAAAGAGACATTTGCACTCACACCAACAAAGCAAAATGAATTCCACAACAGCTAGCCTCTGCCCATTAGATTTAAGAATCTATGCAGATTCTCCAGTGAGGCATAATTCTTCTACAACACTGAAAAAATTCCTCCCCCCTTACCCTTTTATTGACTTTTAATGCCTTAAATATAAAATTCTAGCACTCAACCTCTTTCTTTATCTACACCTTTCCTCATTTCTCAATTTCAAGCAGCAGCTTTATTCCCTTGTATTTTATTCTGCTTTATATCCTTCTTTTCACCAAGCCACCTCTTATGAACTGTGTGCCAAGAGTGAAGGCTCCACCCTTTTCATCACCCCTGGAAGTTCAGGAAGTTTTGAAGAGGCCTCATGATTTATGTATTTTCATGGAGCATTCTTCACCTCCTGCAAAGTGTCACAAGATAATGAGGTGATGAAAAGTTTGTGAAAGGGGATGTAAAAGGCCACCTGTCAGACATCACACTCCAGAAATGCACCCAAAAGTCCCCTTTGGGCTCCTTTTTTCCAAACTAATCCAAGGTTTTCAACTAAAATATCACAGCTGGAGAAGACTGGACTTTACCTGAGAAACTTTGATGTGAATAATGTGTTTACTTTATTTTTGTTATCTTTAGTGGATGTTGTTCATTTCTACCATGGTAAATATTGAAATCTCACAAACCTCACAATTTCCATAATATTGTTTTCATAAACTTTTGCAAACAAAGCTCACAAGTCCCATGAACCATCTAAAGTGAATTTTTGAGCCTAATAAGGCCCTCACAGACCTTTGAAGAAGAAGGGGACGTGAAGGAACCCACAGAACTTTTCCATAATACCCACCAGGGTCCGACCCAGGTAAATTCAAGCTGGTGGTGAAATTACCAGATTGGTAATTTCACCAATTAAATTGACAACTTGGCCAGCAGGCTCAGCTCTGAATGGAGCCAGTTCTGGGGTTATTTCATAGCCTTTGACAGCAGCACATTAAAAACCACCTTCAATGAACAAACAATTAAAACCCTTCAGAGATTTAGCAATGAACAAGAGGAATTTGCTGTCCTAAATCAAAAGTGCAGTTATATGTAAAATTGAATTTCTGCATTTCATTTTTGACAGTTTTTTTAGAAAGCAATTCACTACGCATTTGGAAACTGGCAACTACAAATTTAGGAAACATTGAAGTATTAAAAATTGCTATTAGACAGTTTCAAATGTTGATCATTACCTGGAAATCAGATTAAAAATGCCCAATTATAACAGAAACTCATTTCTAATATATTTTTATTCACCATCATCCTTGCTTCATGAAATCTGATTCCAATCTGAGAAGATTCTGCCTTGTTGTACCTGCCAGGGCAGACTCAATTTCTTGCAGCCATGGCTGTGCCCTCACAGCCAGTTTAGAACTTCATCACACTGTCCGAGAATTCCTATTTATATAAACATCCCTATATTTATTATATAAATATCCCTATATTTATTATATAAATATTCCTATATTGATACAGCTGCAGAAAAATCAACAGTTCTGCAACAGAACTGTTCTGCAACACCTTCAAGCTGTAAACTTGCTAAAATAATGAAAAAACTATCTCATTATCACATTATTAAAATACATATACTTATATGTATAATATTATATTATTATATATTATAATATTATATATAATATATATAATATTATATATTATATATATATAATATTATAATATTATATAAGTATACATATACTTATATGTAATACCACATTATTAAAATACATATACTTACATCTGCTCACTAATAGTTTGCAATTCTGCCAAGGTTTACACTCACGAGCAAAACAGCTATAAATTTCAAAGGAATTTACAATTATTTTACCACGGCCTGTTAATAATAGCCAGACCATTCTATGAAAGTAATAGAGCAGAAAAATAAGGCTATCTCTTGTCTCAGGTCATATAAACCATCATTTAAAACCTATCAGTGTGCTGCGGTTGTTAGAGGCAGTGACACAGGACTAATTGATGGTGACCAGGCAGAAGGCACCCAGCTGGAGCCATCCTCCCCAAGAATCAATGACACAAGGGTCACCTCGGCCGGGTGTGCCCTGCCAGCCCCGGCAGGAGCGGCGCTGGCTGCTGCCCCCTCTCATCCCCTGCCCAGGGAAGGGTGGAGCGGCTCATTAAACTGAAATTATTCAGCATGGTGGGAGAACGGCCCGTGCCGCAACGCTCCTGGTGCAGAGGTAATGGATGCATGGGAGGGAAGCTCTTTGAGGAGCTGGTTACCAAAAATGAATGCAGAGCCCGTAATATTTTCTGAAAAATCAGTGTCACCGTAATATTTTCTGAAAAATCCCTTCGCCAGGATTTCGTCTCCTGGGAAGCTGAGAAGCCTCAGAGAAAAATGAAAACAATAATTATCTGATTGCTTCTCCTGTGTTTTGCTGCTCTGGAATGTGGCTGGAGATTGTTTACTAACAGGTGCATGCTTGATTGGTTTCATGTGAATTGTTTCTACTTAATGACCAATCACAGCCAGCTGTGTCAGACTCTGAGGAGAGAGTCACGAGATTTTCATGATCATTCTTTGTAGCCTGTCTGTATCCTTTCTCTATTTTTCAGTATAGATTTAGTATAGCATTTATCATATCATATAATATCTAAAATAAATACAGTAAAATAAATAAAATATAATAAATATAATAAATATAATAAATAAAATATAATAAATATAATAAATAAAATATAATAAATATAATATGATAGATATAATATAATAAATATAATAAATATAATATAATATGTTATTTTTACTCTTTGGCCAATCAGGGCCAAGCTGTTTCAGGACTCTCTCCAGAGTCACCAGTTTTCATTATTATCTTTTTAGCATTCACTAAGTATCTGTTCTGTATTATTTAGTATAGTATAGCATTCTTTAATATAATTTAGTGTTATAAAATAATAAATTATCCTTCTGAGAACATGGAGTCAGATTCATCAATTCCTCCCTTCATCTAGGGAACCCTGAAAATAGCACAGCCCACAGGGGCAGATCCCCCTCTGGTGCTCAGCTCTGGGGATCTGCTGCTGCTCAGCTCAGGAAAAGCAGAAATCAGGAAAACCTGTCCTGCAACACTGACACAGAAATTTCACTCTCTATTTAAGCAATTCAGGACTGCTAATTTGTCTTTGCTGCATGGTTCCAATCTGTCCTTACATTGCTCCACCTTCATGCCATGATCCCACAAGGAGGTTCCTAAAATATAACTCGAATGAACATAGAATAGGAAAACTCACAGGAAAATGAGCCAAGAGAGAATCATAGAGTAGTTTGGGTAGGAAGGGACCTTAAAGCTCACCTCATTGCACCCCCTGCCATGGCAGGGACACCTTCCACTGTCCCAGGTGCCCAGCCTGGCCTTGGGCACTGCCAGGGATGCAGGGGCAGCCACAGCTGCTCTGGGCGCCCTGTGCCAGGGCCTGCCACCTCCAGAAAAGGCAAAGCCCAGTGGTCAAGGCCACCCAAATTCCATTTCTGTAGAGGCAATTGCCCTTTGTTACACACAGACAAATTATCCAAGGGGTGGGAAGCCTCTAGGAGAAGGAGAAAAATAAAATTATGTTTTCTCTGAAAGCCTGCGCTGCCTTTGACAGTTCCTAGAAATGGGAGATATCAAAATTCACGTTCCATGTAGGTGCTTGGGTTTGTGCAGGCAGCCAGTCCAGGTAGGCTGGGTTGTTCAGAGAGCAAGAGGTGAGAGGAGGAACCATCCCCTTGAGCTTCACCCCAACAAATGGAAATGCTCAAAGAAAGACTTGATTTTGTGGGGGTTTTGTTTATTTGTTTGGGGGATTTTTGTCATTTGTGTTTGGTTGTTTTTTTTTTTTTTTAAGAAAACTTCTGTGGTTGTCACTAAATCTTGTGGTTTCTACACAGGGCTTAGAGTGCAGCAAGGGCACAAGTCTGCCACAGGAACCATAGACATTGGCAGCAGTTCCAGTTTGCCCAGCAGCAGTGGCAGCCTGCAGGTCACTGCTTTCTCCAGTCCTTCAGCACTGATTCCTGAGTCACACACAAGAAATTCACCACTAATTCCCATTTAATACAGAACCAGTAACCAGTTTAGCTTGCCAATATTGCACAAAGGAATTAAATATATTCACTGGGAGAAAAAAATATATTAAAAAAACAAATTGAACCAAGGCTGCAGGGGAAGCATGAGGCACTAACCCCTACAGTAATCCTAAGGCTTCTGTCCTGTTCCCACTGATAAATTTATTACAAATGTGTAGCCATGAACTGCAGCAGAAAATTTCATGCTTATATTGATGAGATTAATGGACTATTATCTCATTTCCAAGATTACTTAGAATTGATTTTATGGCTCCTTTCCTCTCACGGGTTTCAAGCACTGATTAAAGAAAGGCCTTGGCTATAAAACCAGAGCCTGAACTTTGCCAGGTTTGAACTGTGTTTTCATAGAGGCTTTCTTGCTGGAAGCACAGTCACATCTAAAGAAAACATTTGTAAGAGCAAAACCCACATTTTTTAATATTCTTCCTTTTTTTTCTCTCTTTCTTTGGCACCAATATGGTAATAAAAACCACATTTCTGTAGTATTCTTCCATTTTTTTTTCTTTTTCTTGGGCACCAATAAGCTCTGGGGAGGGCAGCAGCAAGGAGCCTGGTGCTGAGGCTGTACCCCAGCAGGGCACCATGCCAGTGCTGCTTTCCCTGGGGATATTCAGGGTAAGGGACTTCCATGGTGATTTCCTCAAAGCCAGCACCAGCACAACCCCACAAGAGAGAAAGCAGCCCTGCACACTCTGTACTGACTAGAAATGACACTCATGTGGCAGCAGCAAAGCAGAGAGCCTGGACTTGAGATCTAAAGGTATAATTATGCTGTAGAGCAAATAAATAATCAGAAGAAATGGCATTTATGTTACTCTAATAACAAAAATGCCATCTGTGTTACTCCAAATCCTGCCCAGCCATGAACCACAGCCCCTTCTCACCTGCACACACAGCTTGGACATTCCTGCTGCCTTTGGGGCTCTCCTTGTCTGCGGCTGTGGTTTTAAAGTGGTGCACAGCTCCACTGATTACAACTGGAACAAATGTTTTGCTGACTATTTTCATCCAGAAATTCTAGTATATCATTGCTAGCTGATAGAGAAGCAGAGTGAAATGAAAATGTACAATGGAACTACATTCCCAATATGACCATAAAGAAAATCACTGTAATATCCATCTGGTCCTATCACATATTTGGCCAAATACATTCCTTTCTGTAGTACATTGTTTTTATTTACTTTCTGTTACACAAACACACTAGAAATGCTTATAAAACATGTTCCCTTTTCTATTTCTCAGCATACAATCACAACTAGTTTTAAAAGTAATGCTGAAAAGAAGCCTAAAACAATGGTTAGAATAATCTCTTTGAATTATCCTCCAATATATTTATATACTAATACAGACCTATGTTTATATAGCTGTATACTAATGTGGTCCTATTTATAAAAATAACATTTTTTTCAACCAGTTGGAAGAAAGTTGGTTCTAGGAAAAACACCAAATTTAGGAAAAAAACTTGAAAGAGAAAGGTTGCGGTATTTTCTGAGTCCCCCATCGAAGGGAGGAAATGATGAATCTGACTCCATGTTCTTAGAAGGCTAATTTTTTATTTTATGATCTATATTATAAAAAAGAATGCTATACTAAACTGTACTAAAGAATAGAGAAAGGATACAGACAGAAGGCTAAAAGATAATAATGAAAACTCGTGACTCTCTCTTCAGACAAACACAGCTGGACAGTGATTGGTCATTAAGTCAAAACAATTCACAGCAGAAACCAATGAAACAATGACCAGTTGGTAAACAATGTCCAAACCAAAGCAGCAAAACACAGGAGAAGCAATCAGATAATTGTTGTTTTCATTTTTCCCTGAGGCTTCTCAGCTTCCCAGGAGAGAAATCCCAGGCAAAGGGATTTTTCAGAAAATATGACAGTGACAAAAAATGGGGCAAATAATTTGCATTTTGTGCCAAAGTTCTCCAGCCTCAAGGGTTTGAGCCCCCTCCCAGTTCAATAGGAGAAGGTTTCTCAGCCCCCATCCTGAGGGGGTTTGCTCTGGTACCCCACAGGAAGGTGTTGCATGGCCCAGGGTGTCCCAGCAATTGCAGCTGGCCAGGTACAAATTCCCCTCCTTGAGCTGAGCTGGGAATAAATCATTCCACAAACACACCTAATCCAATTCTGCTCAATGGCTCAGGCAAATTGAAGGCAGACAAGTCTATTCAGAACAGGCATCCGAAATGAATCTCACATATAAAATCAGTCTAACAACCTAAAAAAAAATAATGCGTTTGGTGACTCATCTGGATGTCAGAACATCCAGAACTCGGGGAAGGGAGAGACTGGAATAACAAAGTCCTGAGAGGTGCAGGGCATGTGCATGCAAACAGCTGAGGGAACGTCCCCACACCTCAGCAAACAAACAAAGATTCCAGAGGGCAGGAGGACACCAGGGAAGATGCAAGAAATAAAAACTACTCATCAAAGTCTTGCAGAAAAAGTTTTCATCCTTTTCTGTACAATCCAGGATAAAAAGACTTGGAGACATAGAAAGCAAAAGTACATCAGAAAAGTATTCTTACTGTATTTCTGAGAGACCCTCACCTTAATACAGTGCAGAGCCTGATAGTGGACGGTATTACAGTCTAGACTCTCCTCAGAGAGCGCTCCTGAGACACAACCTTGCTCTATCACACTTCCCATCCCTTCCACAGAGCAATCACACATACCATCCTGTCATTAAATGACAAAAATTAACTTTAAATTCAGCCTACCTGACAGGAAAAGAAAAAAAAATTCTAGAGTAAAAACCTTGATTTGGCCAGACCAGTCTGATAATGGAAAAAATGCCTCCCTCCTAGAGGCAAACTGTGATCAATGGGAGACACAGAATCTCAAAGATCCAGCCTTATTCTAATTCCAGGGATGTAGAACAGTGCTCAGGGTTGAAAAATACAGTAGAACTTGCTAAATTTCTGAGTCTTAACATTCAGCCCTGAACTCTCCTGTACTCAGAAAAGCTCTGTCCTTTAAAAAGGTGAATATTAAATCAGACATCATTTTTTCAGTCCTTATTTTGACAGAATTCCGAGCCCATTACTAGCAAAGAAAATAACTGAATGTAAAAAAGGCTGCAAAGTTTTAGCTGGAAATTGTCTAGTGAAACAAACCCGAGCTCTGATTGTACCTTTGAATTACGTTATTTTTGTCTGATTTAGAAGAAGCAAAAATAAAAATTACAGTGCAAGGTCAGCAGTGAATGAACAATGAAACAACGCCTCTAGATCCATGCTGAAGCATAGGAGAAGACGTCTTCAGCTGCCAGATTTTTCTAGAGTAAAAACTCTAGAAACACTAGTGATGGTGGGTCAGCCCACTCAGTGATGGGCTGACATTGCCTGGCTGCCTGAGGCCCACCCAGCCTCTCTTTTCCTCCCCCTCTCCATCAGGACAGGGGACAAAATAAGATGGAAAAGCTCAGACAATCAAAATTAAGACATTCCAAAATTGAGACTGTCACAGGCAAAACAGAGTCGACTTGGGGGAAGTCAATTTAATTTCTTGCCAATTTGAATGGTGGGAAACAAAGACCAAAGCTAAACCACCTTCCCCACCAGGTTCTGATTAAAGTTAAAAACAAAGGTTAAACCACTTTCCATCCTTAATTTTTTCCCCAGGTTCCACTTCAGGCTCCTCTTCCTCCTGTTCCCTGGAGCTGCTGCAGGGATGGGTATCAGTGTTATGATCCCCAATGGGTGGGAAGAATGATTGGCCTCTGACTCCATGATATCTGAAGGCTAATTAATTAATTTATAATACTATATTATACTAGAACTATATTACATTATTTTACACTAACCAGAACTATCACTAAATGTAGAAGGGACAGGGGGTAGGAGGGTTGGGATGGACAGAGATGAGAGATCTCTGCAGCCAGGGCTTGGAACTTGTGGTTTATTGCAAAGGGCCTGGGTGCAGGGCCCTGCTGGGAGCTGCCAAACACAGCTCAGAGCAGTAAAGAAAAGTAAAGAGAGTGGGAAAAAAGATGAGAGGATAAGAGTGTGAGGTTCCTGTTACAATACAATAAATAATCTTCTCTGCTGAATATTCTAATTTTCACTAACCAATCTACTACAAGATACAAGTCCTATAGCATTTATATACAGCCTATAAGAATCATTACATCACCATACTGTGTTACATTTTAAACTCTATAAACTCCTCTTTGGGCCCCTTCTGCCAAGCTGTAGGGTCTGCTCTGACCCTTGGGCCTGTCTGCAAGCAGAGGGTGTTGTTCCATCAAAAGGGGATCACCTTCAGCCAGCCACACCATTGTTTTCCAGTTGTTCAGTAACTGAGGGATCTCAAAGCTTGCTTTCATTTCAATCTCACTTATAGCTTCCATATTCTCAAAATCTTTTGCCAGGCAATCATATTTATAAGGCTTTCCTGTTTTGTCTTCGCCAACAACTAACTAACTAACTAACTAACTAACTAGAAAACCCATGACTCTCTGCCCGAGAGCCCTGAGACACACACATGGATCCAACTGGTCAATGAATCCCAAACACCATCCCCAGAATCCATTCAAGCAATCACCTGGGGTAAACAACCTCCAGAACTCATTCCACATGGGCACAAACACAGGAGCAGCAAATGAGATAACGATTGTTTTCCCTTCTTCTCTGAGGTTTTCTTGCTGCCTTTTCCAGAAGAAATTTTTGGGAAATTGTGCCTTGCTTTTCTCAGCGAAGAGGACTGTGGTTACAGATGGGCAGAGCACTGATGCTCATCTCCCTCTGGTTCTTTTCCCCCTGCTCAGGCAGCTCCTGCCCTTTGCTGCTCCATTCCCTGGTGTGGCTGATGCTCAGCCCTGACTGCACTCGCGGGCTGGGAGTGACAGAGCCAAGCAGGGAGTGCCCTGCCTGGTGTGGGCACACCTGTGCCAGCCTAGGGGGGGTCTGTCCCCTCCCATCCCACCAGATGTGCTCACCTGTGCCAGTCCAGGGGGGCTCTGTCCCCATCCCACCAGGTGTGCTCACCTGTGCCAGTCCAGGGGGGCTCTGTCCCCATCCAACCAGGATGAGATAGTAAATACAGGAAAAGAATTTCCATTTGATATTTTTGCTCTTCTTCATATTGAGAAATTTCGTAATTTCTTCTAGTCTTAAGGCTCAATTTCCAAGCACCAGAAATTTTATACTTCTGAGGCAGGGATTTGGGCTCAGATATGTCCAAATAATTTATATTTTGGTGGGCACACCTGTGCCAGCCCCAGGGGGCACAGCAGGGCTCTGTCCCCTTCAATTCCTCCAGGTGTGCTCACCTGTGCTGGTCCAGCAGGGCACACCCAGGCTCTGCCCCCATGCCAGGGTGGCTGCTGGCCAAACCCAACCAACCACACCACATTTTCTGATTCTAAGACTCCTGAAGAGCCACATGCCCAGGATTCCTCCCCAAGTGCCCTAAACATCAGCTCCTGTCACCTTCTATTTTTCTATTTTTATTTATTTATTTTATTTTTATTTATTTTTAACAACTTAATAAAATTTAAACACATTTATTTTTAATACCCTCACTATCCATTCTCTCAATTCCTTTTTTCTTAGTACCACAGACACAGGTTTTCTTTGCAACCATCTCTTTTGGCAATTCTTTCTCTCCCTTCTGCCCTCAGCCACATTGCAGCACAGCTTTCTCCCATTTAGGGAGTCCAGGTGGGCCTGGCAGGGCTTGAGCATTGCCTGACCCTGTACAATAACACTTCTCTCCAGAGGCTCCTTACATTTATTTTATTAGTCCCTGGTACTGATTCAAGTAAACACAAAGGAACCACAGGGCAGTGGTGAATTAGAATCTAAATTTTAATTCCTGTTCTAGATTCTTGATTGGTTTTATTTCACTAGAGGCAAGCTCTCAAGACATAAACAGAATTAAAAATGCATGGACTGAACTTAAAATGTAATATAACAAATGAAATGCAATGCTGTTACTTAATAGCCTTGGCTATTGAAAGTTCAAAGACAAACTGTATTTCAATTATAAAATGAAACATCGTTATGTTCAAAGGAAAAACATCCACTGAGACACGAAACCCCTTCTGGAGATTTTCTTGTACTATTTCCCTATTTTTAAGCCACAAACTCCAGGGGAGGTGCTGTCACACATCAAACCCATTCAGTTCACCAAACCAGGTTATCAAGGTGACCTAATTTAATCTTCAGCTGATGGGGACATTCCCATGAAAGACTCTGCAGTCTCCAATGGCTTACTGGGGCTGAGTCTATTAAGTAAAGAAAATGAGCAGAGCATATTTCCTTATATTCTTAAAATATCTTAATTACAAAGAAATTAAGAGACACTCTTTAGTGTTTTAGAAGCACTGCCAGCTGAGGTCAGCTCACCACACCACAAATATTTAGGGAACATTTACAATTTCAATGACTTGCTAGGGAATGGCTTGATCCCAGACTTTCCTGGTGCAAAAATTAATCCACTTAACCAAAAAACTTCATTCCTCTGCCACTTTATAGGTGAAGAAAGAAAATGGAAAAAGAGAAAAGGGAAATTCTTTGCTTCTTGGATGGCTCTTGCAATGTATAGCACAAAAACTTCATTCCTCTGCCACTTTATAGGTGAAGGAAGAAAATGAAAACAGAGGAAAGGGAAACTCTTTGCTTCCTAGATGGCTCTTACAATGTACAATACAAATATTAGCCTGTGACTGTTATTTAAACTCTGATACATGGTGTGACCTGTACAGGAAAAGGGGTTTGGGGTGATAAATCCATGTTTTGTTTTGTATCTGTTCCAAATCTCTGTATTGTTAACACACACCAAAGCAGTTGCTCACCACAAGCAGAGGTTGAATGGCTGCCAATGAACAATTAAAAGCATTTTAGTTGACCAAGCTTGCAATTTAAATTGATTCAAAGCCATTCCCACTGTGTGCTCTGAGGGAATTGAAGTCTGCTGCAGATGCTCTCTTAGACAGAAACAGGACAGGCATTTGTGTTCTTGTTTGAGCCATAAGAAGTTGTTTTACTCTGTTTATGCTGTAAAAATCCATCTAAGCAGGATTATTAGAGGTTGGTGGAGTGTCACACTCTGCAAAGTCACTCTGGCGACAGCAAACTGCATCAATGGATTCAGCACTCTGCCATAGCATGGGGAAAATCTGATTTCCAGCTGCAGCATGGATGGGATTGGGAAAATCCCAGGAAAGCAGTGTCAGAAGGAGTGCCAGGAAAGCAGAGGCTGGTTTCAGGAGGTGATTTTAGAGCTCAGCTTAGAAGAAAAAGGTGAAAGCTGAAAGTCAGTCAGTGCTGGTATCCTGGGCCACCAAGGGGGATCGGAACCTGAGCTGGGGCTGGTGCTGAACTGACAGGACCTGGCTCAGTTCCTCTCTTGGATGCTGGTTTGTAGTGGCCATAAAGATGATGAGGTGATTCATGGGGAGAATTCCTTCAGGGAAACATGCCTGATGCTGTTTTATAGCTTACAAACCACTGGGGAAAGTCCATAAATTTAAATTGCACAGTGGGGAAATCTTGGGCTATAGATCAAGTCTACATCCAGAGTTTCCCCTACAGCTGACTACCAACTTCCTAAATCCTGAAATCCTGATTTTCTACTTTCCCTTTTTTTTTTCCTTCAATAAGTAATTCTTAGCTTTTAGGAGAAAAATAACCTTTAGTAATTCAATTTTTCTACTTTATTTTTCTACTTTACTTTTTCCCCCTGTTCATAAGACTGCTTCTCCATTTTAGTTGGCAGGTCCTGTCATTCCTATCTATGTAAAAAAAATATTTTTAAAAAATTCTTTTTTTTTCTGGTATTAAACAGGATCCCAGCAAGTGTGTTGAAAATGTAAACTCTACCATTCAAGACCCAGCTCCCCTGTGCTGCCACTTTGTTGTTGGGTTTGCACCCAGACCCATTAGAACACTGACAGTGTCCAGGTTGTTGCCAGCCTGCTGCAGCAGCACTGGAGAAACAGAATCCTCTGCACCTTTGAAATAAGAAAATCAGACCTGTGTGCTACATTAAAAAAAAAACAAAAACCTTTTAACTATGCTTAAATCATATTTATAAGTGCTTAAATAATTGTTAAATAAATTAAGCAAAGTTACAGCAGCACATAAGAGAATTCTTTAGAAATGTTCAAAACAACAATGTTGTTACTGGTGGTAATCCAGTATGGCTGGATGCACCAGGGTCAGCTTTTATAGACAAATTACCTTTTTCATTGTCACTTTATTCTCCAAATATTCCTTTTTGAAGCACACATTTCTCTGAACTAGCAAACATGTTGCAATATAAGCAGATGACACCTGTGTACTTTGCAGCTGCCCAGCCTGGAGAAACACACTGAGCAAACAACAAACACAATCTGTTCTCCTGCACCTTTAAGAAATATAATTAAACCTGGATAAAGGCAGTGCAAAGCAGGTAAGGCTTTAGCATTTTTTTGCTCCAAATGTGGTGATTTTTTGATAAGAGTGATTGATTGTGTCTGGGTAAGTTTGCTTAATATTTGCTGTGGACACTGCCTTGACTGGAGCTCAATCAATCACCTGGAAAAGGAAATCAGGGCTAATGCACTAAAACAATATCTGTTATGCACTCAGTTCATCCATCACAATCCTCCTGAGCAGTGTCAGGAGCAGCCCTGTCAGGGGCTGTGGGTTCACAGAGGATCTTGGAGCTCGTTTTTATTCTAAAAGAGATTTCTTGTTCAATTTTCAATGTGCAGGAATCACATTCTGCACCCCGAGCTGAGCTACGTTAGGAATTTGAAACAAATCAAATGCAGTGTACCTGCTAAAAATTTCCAAATCAAAACCATGTATTAAAATCCATGAACTTCAATGTTGCAAAATTTAACAGCAGAATTCCAACAAGGCCACATTGTCTCTTAGCTTGGGTGGGTTTTAATTCCCATCATTCACCTCAGTGCTTTTCTTAATAACTTCCTTTTTTTTTCTTTTATTTTTTTGGTAAAAGGGACTGTTAAACTTAAATATGTTTTACATGCAAAATAGTCTAATTTCTTTTAATTCCTTATAGGTCACAGATAAGCTCACACCTACAGGAAGGCACATAAATTTTCCAAAACAAGCAGAAAAATAGAAATAATTTTAACATATCTGAGCCTACATACCTGATTCAGAAGTATAAAATTTCTATTTCTAGTGCTTGGAAATTAAGCCTTAAGACTAGAAAAAATTATGAAATTTCTCAATATGAAGAAGAGCAAAAATATAAAATGGAAATTCTTTTCCTAGATCTATTATCTCATTCCTCATATATAAACATTTAAAATTTAAAAAATCACCAGAAACTTGAAACCCTGAGGGAAGAGCATTCTGTACAAGCAGAGCTACAGGACAAGGCCCTGCTGTTCTTCTCCAAAATTCCTCAGAGCTGCTTTTAGCTACCTGACATCAGATTTTATCATTTGCTTTTGGACAGAAACCAACATCTGACTACAAGTAATGACCCCTTTGGTTTTTTGTTACAAAATATCTGTCTTTTAAATTAAAATATTAATCTCTAACGATGCCATGAGTTTCTCTTCTCTGTAAAAAGGGAGCACTTAAAAATTTGTAAAACTTTCAAGTCCCAGGTACCCACACCAGAACCCTGCAGCACATCCTAAGCACAGGCAGAAAACAACTGGAAATATTCTAGAAAATGCAGATTAACAGCTCCTTTGACATGAATTTTGCTCCTTTGACGTGAATATTTAGAGAATAAAGCGACAAGGAAAAAGGTAATTTGTCTGTAAAAGCTGACCCTGGTGCATCCTGCCACCATGGATTACCACCAGCAGCAATATTGTTGTTTTGAACATTGCATTTCTAAAGGCTTCTCTGATGTGCTGCTGTAATTTCAAGCACCCAGAGTGGCCCCACAGCATTTTCCTCCTGGAGGACGAGCAGGGCCAGCCCTGAGCTCAGCTCTGTAAGAGGCTGGGGGAGCCTTGGCTCATCCCCAGTCACCACAACCATGAAGGGAACCTGCACCTCCATCCACGTCATGGACTGGGTGTGTTACTGATTATTTATTGACAGCAGAGCTTGGATTGCGTGTTTAGAGCTGAGTGTTTGGAACACATGAACCATAAATGAAACAGAAATGGAGATCTGCCAGCTGAAATAGTCCCCAGAGGAAGGGGCAAAACCCTGTGGAAAGCACCAAGGCTGAGCATAATGGCTTCATTTGCCATTTCTCCA